>NW_027187374.1:12109114-12229450 GCF_028583685.1 Petaurus breviceps papuanus | reverse complement strand
AGAGAGAGAGAGAGAGAGAGAGAGAGAGAGAGAGAGAGAGAGAGAGATATCAGAGGGTATACAGGTGTATGAATACATATGTGAATGTGTATATATGTTTACAGGTATACATAGATAGAGGGCACAGGACCAATTTAATTGGAAGGGATGATACTTAAAAGGTGAAACTAAGAGGTGAGAGGGGAATATAATGAGAGGAGATGGGGAGAGACAGAATGGGGCAAACTATCTCATATAGAAGAGGCAAGGGAAAATGGGTACAATGGAGGGGAAGAACAGGGAAGCATAATGGAATGGGTCAAACTTATTCTCATTGAATTTGGCTCAGGAAGGGAATGACATAAACACTAAATAGGGTATCTCACCCTAAAGGATAGTAGAGGGGAAGGGAATGAGATGGGGGATGCTGGAAGGGATGGCAGGCTGGGGAGGGAGGGAAGTTGGAAGCACACACTTTTGAAAAAGAACAGTACCAAAGTAGAGAACAGATCAAGTGGGAGATGGGATAGGAGGGAGGGAAATATAATCAGTCTTCTGCAATATATCTACTATGGTAATGTTTTGCATTTGCTACACATGTACAACCTATATTGAATTTCTTATCTTCCCAGTAAGGGTGGGTGACAAGGGAGGAAGGGAACAAATCTGGAATTCAAAGTTGTAAAACCAAATGTTTAAAAAAATATATGTATATATATTTATATACTATTATTAATACTATTTTACACGTAATTGGGAAATAAGAGGAGGGGATATCCTGTGGGACTGCTATTTTGGGGAGGTGGGCAGGGGAAAAACGGGGAGAAAATTTGTAACCCCAAATCTGGTGGAAATGAATGAAGTAAACCAGAAGTTAACAAAATTTAAAAAATTTAAAAAAGGAATGTAAGACTTCTTCAGTATTAAGAAAACTATCAATATAATTGGCCACATGAATAATAAACCCAGTGGGAATCTGATAATTGTCTCAATAGATGCAAATAAAAGCTTTTGGCAAAATACAACACTCATTCCTATTAAAAACACTAAAATGCATAGGAATAAATCAGGGTCCTATTTTTTTTTTCACTTTTCCAATGCTTTATTAACTTCTGATTTACATCATTCATTTTCGCCAGATTTTGAGTTACAGATTTTCTCACCATTTTTCCCCTACCCACCGCCCCAAAATAGCAGTCCCACAAGATATCCCCTCCTCCAATCTGCTCTCTTCCATATCTTCTCCCATACTCCCTTCGACTTTTCCTATTTTTCCAAATTTTTATATAATATTTGAATTTATTTAAATGTCTTTCCTTAAATGTTTGGTAGAATTCACTTGTGAATCCATCTGGCTCTAGGGATTTTTTCTTGGGTTGCTTATTGATGGCTTGTTCAATTTCTTTTTCTAAGTAAGATAGGGTGATTTAATTTTTCTCTCTTCTTTTCTGTTAATTTGGACTATTTATATTTTATAAATAGCTATCCATTTCACTGAAATTGCTATATTTATTAGCATATAATTGGACAAAATAGCTCCTACTAATTGCTTTACTTCCTTTTTATTGGTAGTGAATTCATCCCTTTTGTTTTTGATACCAGTAATTTTTTTTCTTCTTTCTTTTTTTTAAATTAAATCAACCAATGGTTTATCTATTTTATTGTTGGTTTTTTTTTTTCATAAAATTAACTTTGAGTTTTATTTACTAGTTCAATGGTTTTCTTTTAATTTTATTAATCTCTCCTTTGGTTATCAGGGTTTCCAAGTTAGTGTTTAATTACAGATTTTTAATTTGTTCTCTTTCTAATTGTTTTAGTCCATGCTCAATTCATTGATCTTCTCTTTCTCTATTTTACTCTATTTACTTATTTAAGATGTCAGCTTTTAGAGATATACATTTTCCCCAAGTACAACTTTGGCTGCATCCCATAAATTTTGGCATGTCTTCTTATTGTTGTTATTCTGTGTAATGAAATTACTTCTATGATTTGTTCTTTGAGCCACTTATTCTTTGGCATTTGATTATTTAACTTCTGATTAATTTTTAATTTATATTTTTATGCCCCTTTATTGAATATAATTTTTATTACATTGTGATCTGATAAAGGTACATTTAACATTCTGCTTTTCTACAAAATTGTGAGGTTTTATGACACAGTACATGGTCAATTTTTGTACTGCTGAGAAAAAGCTAGATGCATTTCTATTCCAAATCAATTTTCTCCAGTGATCTATCATATCTAATTTTTCTAAAATTCTATTCACTTCCTTATCTCCTTTCTTCTTATTTTATGGTTGAATTTATTTAGTTCTGAGACAAGCAAGTTGAAGTCCCCCACTGGCATATATTTGCTGTCTATTCCCTACTGTTAATCACTCAACTTTTCCTTTAAGAATTCTGATGCTATGCCATTTGCTGTATATATGTTTAGCATTTATGTTACTTCATTGTCTATGGTACCATTTAGCAAAATGTAGTTTTCTCCACTTATATCTTTGAATTAGATCTATTTTTGCTTTTGCTTTGTTTAAGATCATGATTGCTACAATTGTTTGGGTGGTTTGTTTGTTTGTTTTTTACTTCGGCCAAAGCATAGTTGATTGTGCTCCAACCTCTTTCTGTTTTTAATTGTGTCACTCTACTTCAAGTGTCTTCCTTGTAAACAACATATTGTATGATTCAGTTTTTTAATCCACATTGCTATATACTTCTGTTTTATGAATGAGTTCATCCCATTCAGAGTCATAATTACAATTTGTGTACTTCCTTCCATTCTACTTTTTACCCCCCTGTTTATCCTTTCTTTCTCATTTCATCCTTTACATCCTCAAAAGTTTTGCTTCTGACCACAGTGTCCTCCAATCCATCCTTCCTTCTATTGGCAGTCTCCTTCTCTTATCCTCCTCCCTTTCCATTTCCCTGTAGGGTGAGATAGATTTCTCTACCCAACTGAGTGTGGATATCATTCTTTCTTTGAGTCAGGTTCAAGATGAGAGAAATGTTCAAGGTTTGCCTCCTCTATCTTCCCCTCAACTGTAAAAGCTCTTTTGCATCTATTTTGTGTGAGTTACTTACCCCATTCAACCTCTCCCCCTGCTTCTCCCAGTACATCCCCCTTTTTAATTCCTTAATTTTATTTTTTAGATATCATTCCATCATAGTCTGTCTATGTGCACTCTATACATACTCTTTCTAATTGCCTAATGATAATAAAGTTCTTATGAGTAATAAATATTTTCTCACTATATAGGAATGTAAATTATTTAACCATATCAAGTCTCTTGTGGTTTCTCTTTCTTGTTTACCTTTTTATGCTTCTCTTGAGTCTTATATCTGAAATTCAAACATTCTATTCAGCTCTATTCTTTTCATCAGGAATGTTTGAAAATCCTTAATTTCATTAAAAATCCATTTTTCCCCCTAGAGGATTATCCTCAGTTTTGCTGGGTAGGTGATTCTTTGTTGTAATTCTAACTCCTTTGCACTCTAAAATACCATATTCCAAGACCTCCAATTCATAAATGTAGAAGCTGCTGAATCTTGTGTTATCCTGACTGACTCCATGATATTAGAATTGATTTTTTTTCTGTCTGCTTACAATATTCTTCTGGAATTTTTGTATAATATTCCTAAGAGTTTTCATTTGGGGATCTCTTTTAGGAGTTAATTGGTAGAGTCATTCCATTTTATTTTACCCTCTGCTTCTAGCATATCAAGTCAGTTTTCTTTTTCTTGATATCTAGGATCATGACTTTCAGGGAGCCCAATAATTCTAAAATTATTTCTCCAATCTATTTTCTAAATCAATGAGATATTTCACATTTTCTTCTATTTTTCATTCTTTGGGTTTTGTTTTATTGTTTCTTTACGTCTCATGGAATCATTATCTTCCACCTGCCCAAGTCTAATTTTTTAGGCATGATTTTCTTCAGTGAGGTTTCATACCTCCTTTTATGTTTGGACAATTCTACTTTTTAAGTTTGTTTCTTCATTGAATTTTTGTACATATATTTTCATTTGGTCAACTCTGCTTTTTAAGGATTTCTTCTCTTCAGTAGATTTTTGTGTCTCTTTTACCATTTGGTCTGTTCTGTTTTTAAGGCAATTTTGTTTCCAGTATTTTTTTTGCTCCCTTTAAGCTGTTGACTCTTTTTTCATGACTTTTGTGCTCCACTCTTTTTGCAATTTTCCTCTACATCCCTTATTTTTTTAAATTATTTTTGAACTCTTCTGGGACCTGAGACCAATTCACATTTTTATTTCAGGCTTTGCATGTAGTTGCTTTGATTTTGCTGTCTTCTTCTGAGTTTGTGTTTCAATCTTCCCTCTCACCACAGTAATTTCCTATGGTCAAGTTCTTTTTCATTGTTTGCTCATTTTCCAGCTTATTTCTTGCCTTTGAACTTTGTGTTAAAGTGGGGCTCTGCTTCTGGGATGGAGAGGGTGCTGTCCCAAATTTCAGGGGGTTTGTCCCGTTGTTCTCAGAGATAACTCTGAGGTTAGCAAGCTCTCAGTTCTTCCAAGAAGGTATGATACAAAGAGAGGTGTGGTCACTGCTCTCCTGGCCTGTGCTCTAATCTGTATGTTACCACAAAAACTCTTTTCAGTCCTAGAATTATGCAGGGCTCCTACTTCTGCTAATATTCCTACTCACCCTGGGACTCTAACCCAGAACCACATATAGGCAGTGCAACAGAGTCCTACGCCCAGTCCTAGCAAAGGGTCCCCTGTCATCTTCTTCTGATCAGTTCTCTCATACTCTTACTGTCTGTGGGCTGAGAGATCTGGAAACCATGACCGCTGCTGATTCAGTCATACCTCAGATCTACTACTGGCTTGCCTGGGATCATTCTGTTTACACAAATTTTCTGAGTATTTCTAATAGCATAGCAAAAACCTAAAAGCTGAAAATACTTTCATAAAAAATTTATTTTTCTAAAGGTGAAATAACAATATAAATATGCTATACATTATCTCCAAGGTGACACATTAACTCTTTGAATGAATAAGACTTGGAATACAAGATATTCATGAAAGTCTTAGGAAAAGGATGTGCTTGGACCTTTGGGGAGAATGACTATGTTTTTGAACCACCTGGAGCTGACCTTCAGTGGAAAATTGTATTAGGCACTTTAGGACTGATACAGGCTTTCTCATTGTAAGCAAGAATTCTCATAACCAACATAATAATTTTTAGGTTTTTAGGAAGTATATATAGTGGTTATAGTGAGGAGGTTGATGCACATGTTGCCAGAGCTAGTTCCATATATGGGAGGCTCCAAAGAAAAGAATGAGAGAGAAGAGGTATTAGACAACCTACCAAACTGAAGGTCTACAGAGCCATTGTGCTGACTTCATTGCGTTCCTGTGAAATTTTGAGTCTACCAGTGCTAAGCCAGGAAAATTAATCACTTCCATTTGAATTGTCTCAGGAAGATTCTGAAGATCAGCTGGCAAGATGAGGTGTCAGATACAGAAGTCCTTTCTCAAGCCAAACTGCCAAGAATTTAAATTCTACTGCAGAGAGCACAACTCTGATGGATACTCTCAAGGTCTCTAATGAAGAACTTTGGAATATATTGGGAGACATGGGAGATACTGGCAGAGGACCACCCAAAATTATGTGCCCATATCAGAGAAGGTGCTATGCTCTATGAGCAAAGCAGAATTACAGTAGCTCAAAGGAAACATGAAATGTACAAATTTAGAACCACCTTGACTTCAAATGTTCATATGGATTTTTTGTGCCTGACCCATGATAAAGCCTTTCAAGCTATATTGTCTGATCAGCCACTATCAGACACACTGTACCTTGACCCCAACACAGTGATGTCATTTTGGTCCTCTTTGAGAACAAAGGATGACAACTAACCAAGCAGAGTGCTGGTGGATGTGGAGTCAGAAAAAAACTTGTATTCGAATCCTATCTCTGACATGTATAAATGTATGACCATGGCAAATCATTTAACCTATGTAAGTCTTAGGTTGTAGGTAGAGGGTTTATTTAAGGGAAGTTAGGTAATTTTCTTAATCCTACAGAGAGAATTCATAATTGGTTTTGTTCTGAGATAACATAACTCAGGCCCATCCTTGGGCAATTTAAATTTGATAAAAGAATGAAATAAGACACTCATAGGCCATTTGACAGTTAACAAAAGGAGATTCACATAGCCATAATGAGAATATGTTCAAAGAAGCCATGCATTAAGGATAGCTGAAGTTGATTCAGCTGAATGATGCTCCCTTGCCTGGGTTCCCCATTGTGATCTACCAACCAAGCATCTGACAGCACCTGAAGCACTTTATGTCTATTTCACACTCAGGTGACCAAGAAATTATTTCAAGAGCTTGAGCCTTTAATCCCCAGAGCCAATTAAGTCTCAAGGATGATTTCAACGTATTTTGAGGAAAAAAATACTACTCCCACATGTTTGATATAGCTTAATCTTTGCTTTACTTTAGGGAGCTAGATAATGCGGTGGATAGAGTGCTGAGCCTAGAGTCAGGAAGACTCTCTTCCTGAGCTCAAATCCAGTCTCAGACACTTACTAACTGTGTGACCCTGAACAAATCACTTAAACCTATGTTTTCCTCAGTTTCCTCATATATAAAATGATCTGGATAAGGAAATGGCAAACGACTCCAGTATCTTTGCCAAGAAAACCCCTAATGGGGTCATGAAGAGTCAGACACAACTAAGAAATGATTGACTGAAAAGCTTCATTTCTCTGTTTATCCTAAATTAAATATATCTTTAATCAGAGTTTAGGGCAAAAGAATACTTTGAAGATACTATTGAATTGTTTCACTTGTAACAGTATTATAACATTTTAGACTATATGTAAAGCCTTAGAAACATGAACAGAGCACCTGGAGAGGCTTCTCTCCATCTGGAGAATTTGGGAAATCTGCTCTTGGGGGCATGATGCATAGGAAAAGTTCCATGTAGAGAGGATAGAGCATGTCTAAACATTTTGAAACTGTCCAACAACAGCTATTGGAGATGAGAAGCTTTTTTTTTTTACCTCAGAGGCATTCACAAAATTCTGTTAATTTTAGCTACCTCTTCTACATATTTCTTTTTTTGGTTTTATTTGGTAATGCCTTAGCTCATGGTATCTGGTAAGAGACCATGCTGAGTTTGGAGACTTTGGAAGATTATGAGAACAAGTCACAAGAATTTAGAAGTCCAAGCTCAAGCTAAATTTTATAACCAGCCTAGCACCAATGTACCAAGGAGCAAGGAATGACTTTCAGATGTTATCTTCAGGACCCTAGGTCAAGAGGAGCTGAGATGTAAGCTCATTCAGGAGTTATCACATATTAACATGGTAGAACCAAAGCTATGTTGGAACTGAGCTAAGTTTCTAACCTACTCTCCCAGAGACATAAGTAGTTAGGGTAGAGTATGCCCCTGAGGTGCTGGTGTAGAGCCTTTTGGGTTCATTTTTTGCTATATCTTTGAAGTAAATATCACTTTGTAAAAATGAATCAAAAGTGGTTCAATGGAATTGGGATAGGGGATCAAGTTTATGGCAGTGGAGAAGAAACAATCCCAATTCCTCAGGGTACCCTAGGACCCGAAAGTAAATGTAGCCAACTTGGCTCTGAAAGCATGTATCAGAGCATGCACATTACATATAGTTTAATCATGCATTCAAACATCTTCAGAAAGTTATACATTTCTGTATGTTGAATCATAAATCAAATGAATAATATTCCAAGGACATTAACTTCTTCATATGAATCCTTATTTCTTCTAATTTGATAATGAATGTAAGTCATTTTACCAAATTGAATAGAACAAAGGTTTTATTAATACACTTCTATGAACAAATCAATATGTTCTATTTATGCCAGTTTTGACCTATGGTACTTCATATACTTTTAAAATCAATCATGCAATTTGAAACTATTTCCCAAAGCAAGTAAATTGTGCATACTCCTTGACTCAGTGATATCACTACTAAATCTATCCCCCAGTGAAAATAAAAAGGAAAAGAACCCATAGGTACAAAAATATTTGTAGCAGCTCATTTCATGGTGACAAAGAAACTGAAGAGGGGCTGAATGATATAACAAGCTATGGTAACCTAGGAAGACATGTGTGAACTAATGCAAAGCAAAGTGAAAAGAACCAGGAGAACAATTTATACAGTAACAATAATACTGTAAAGACAAACAACTTTGAAAGACTTAGAAACTCTGATAAACACAATGGAGTAGCACCAGAGGACTTAAGATGAAATATGCTATCTACCTCCAAATAAAAATATGAGCTCAGAGTGCAGATTACACATGTGTATGTATGTATATATGCATGTATTAATAGATACAACATGGTTAATGCGGAAATTTATTTGTGATGAGTTTGTTTCTTTTTACCTTTTCAATGAATTAGGAGGCAAGAGGTAAAAGGAAAACAATTCAGAACTGAAAACTACCTAAAACTACATTTTAAAATAAATTAATAAAAATATAAAAAGTCAGGCATGCACTGCTTGCTAACATAGAAAAGCAAGGTGGTACTTATAAATCTATGAATAATATTTATCCAAAATTAAACTAAGAAAAAGGCCATTTTGAAGCAATTAACTAACTTTAGAAAGGTTCTTCTTATACTACTAAATGAATTGCATACATATATTTATTTATTCATACATTTATTTGTTTGTTGCACAAGATATGAGAGAAGGGACAAATCTGTGATTTTATTGGTTTCCCTGTACTGGTACAGATCAACAATTCAACAACAATTTATAACCTTAAACAGTTTCTGAGAGGTTCAGGTAAAATAGAGGCTCAAGCCTTTGATATGTGCCAGAGACAGGACCTAATGCCAAGTCTTGCCTACCTTTCTGGCCCACTATCTGCTATGCTCTCTTTTAGCTAATCAGTTACTCAACTTCATAGTTTCCAGCTTTGGACTCTCAAAGTGATAAATCTTGACTCCTCCTGGCAATTATAGAAAGATACCACCCAGCATTAGACTCATCCTGGAACATATTGTCTTCTAAGACCAGTTGAAGCAAAAAAAACATTTATTTCCTTTTGAATTTATTATAAATAATGTGTCAAAATAAGCAATAAATATTCACCTGGCATTTTGTTTAAGTTATATGAATAGAAATTTCTTGTCCACATACAGATAGAAAAATAACCCTACCTCAAGTGACAAATGCTTAGGAGGAATTGGTTTTATGGAGCAATAAAGTATCTCCTATGGTTTTTTTCCCAAATGGACACTAGAAATAATCTCCAAATTATGCTTACTGTGTTGCTAGGGGATAATTAACGTACCACCAAAATCCTTTAAACTTTTGCTCTGTTCTTGCTATGGAGGTGTATTTTTTAATTCACTGAAAATAAAATTAATTCCAACAGCATTTTATTCTAAAACAATGTGCTGGGTGCATTGCACAGTAAATAGAGTGCTAGGCCTCAAGTCAGGAAGCTGTTACTGCTGTCGTTCAATCATGTCTGACTCTTCATGATCCCACGGACCATTGCATACCAATTCTGTCCATGGAGTTTTCTTGACAAAAATACTGGAGGGGTTTGACATTTCCTTCTCCAGTAGACTGAAGTAAACAAATGTTAAGTGACTTTCCCAGGGTCATGCAGCTAGTACATGTCTAAGGACATAATTTGGACTCAGGTCTTCCTGACTTCAGGCACAGCACTATATCCACTGAACCACCTTGTTGCCTCCCAAGTCAGGAATACTTGAGTTAAAATCTGGCATCAGACAAATACTGTCTGTAAGACTTTGGGCAAGTCTTTCAAGCTCTATTTGCCTGTTTCCTCATCTACTAAGAGAAGAAAATAATAGCACCTACCTTTTGACTCGTTGTGGGATCAATTGAGATAATATTTGGAAAGTGCTAAGCATATTGCCTGGCACATAGCGAGTGCAAAAAAAAAATGTTAGCTCTTATTGTTTTAGAAGGAGATTATTTTAATAAATTCTATTTTTATTACATTGGAAGAAAATATGTATTTCTGGAACCAGAAATCTAAAAGGAATACAAGTTATTTTGTAAATTTATTAGTTTCTTGTTGAAGAGGAAGGTTTTGAAGAGAAATGGGGTTAATGATAATGATATCAAAATAGAAACAAAGAACATTGATGAATCTTTTAAAAATACAAATAAAAGAGCAAAAGAAAATTCAGAATGAAACTCAGACAAGTAGAATAGTGTTGGAACTACCATGTTAAATTTGAAAAATATATGTTTTAAAAGCTGTATTTTGGAGGTTCATAATTTCATATGGTAATTCTCTTTTTTCTGTTCTTTGAGTGTGGAAATGTTCATGTTTGTTGATGCTAATCAAGTTCTCAGTAACAAAATTGAAAATGTAAAAATAAAAGATCATGGATTTGTTGCAAAACAGTGGAATTCCCTGTCTTTTAATCTTAGTAATTTATTAGGAATAAATCCAAACATAAAAATGAGTTACACCTTCTCAGGATTTCACTTAGAAATTTATGTTTATCAAGTCCAACTTCAATCTTGGGGAGATGAAATTACTTTTCTGAGGTCATACAGCTAGAATGACCAGTACTAAAACTCTAGTCAGTACTAGAACACATCTCCTGACTTTACTTTCACCACACCTACCTTACAGTTTCATAAAAATTCTGTAAAGAGGGGCAGCTAGGTGGTGCAGTGAATAGAGTACCAGCCCTGGAGTCAGGAGGACCCGAGTTAAAACACTTACTAACTGTGTAACCTTGGGCAAGTCATTTAACCCCAATTGCCCTGCCTTTCCCCCTCCAAAAAAAAGCAAAAAATGAATAAATTCTGAGAAGGTTCATAGTTGCCTGATATATTATTGATATGTTAGTGAATTTGTTATTAATTAAATGGAATATGGGGCATATTTCTTTTCAGAGATGTTTTTTCCTTCTACACCTTTCTAGATTTGAGATGAATACACTGTACTTGGTATACATAGAAAACTGGAAGAGGATTATGTAAACTTCATTGGATCATTCCAATTTTTGCCTAAAAGAAACAGAGTAGAAAAGAGTAAGACAATGTGGATTTGTTAGCTCTTTAACTTTGCATTTCTAGGCCTCAGCTTCCTAATCCTTAAAATAAAAATATTTGAACCAGCTTTCTATGTTCCTTTCCAGAAGGAAATACTGTGTTGATATAACATCACTTGATCCTATTGACTTCCAAAACTAGTCTCACCTTTATGGATTGCATGAGGTTCTTCTAGAATAGCTCAAGAAGTGGCCAATGTTCTGCTAGTTATTTTTCCATACTAAGAAGAAATACTACAGTGATACATATATATGTTATATATAAAACATATTATATGTATGTATATATACACACATATGTGTGTATTATATATATGCTGACATTTGTTTAAATATAATTAAAATAACATTAGTCATAAAGAGACAGATGTTGAGTTTTACCTTGAAAACAAACTAAATGAAATAAAATGTATTATATATTTTCTCCTATGCTCATGATCTCTCAAATCCCTCCAAAATAAGATTATTTGTAAGAGATAAAGCAATTACAGTTGTCTCCCCAGACTGATACCAAGAACCCAAATGAGTTAACAATCTGATGAATTAACAGTACAGAAGACTAATTAATCACTAATCCTCAAGGTGCTCATTCAGCATACACTTCTCACTAACTCCTGCATTTTTTGGCAGAACTACACAATAATTGATCAATCAATAAATATTTATTAAGCATCTACTATATGTCAGGCACTGTGCTAAGCCTTGGGGATGCAAAAAGAGGTAAAGGTAGATTAGAAAATCATCAGCATAGAGGGGGTAATTAAATCCTTGGGAGCTGATGTGATTTCCAAGTGAAGTAGTATGAGGAAGAAGAGAAGAGGACCTAGGACAGAACTCCAAGGGCTATGGTCATGTGATATGATCTGGAATAGGATACAGGAAACCAACAAAGAAGGTCAGATAAATAGAAGGAAAACCAGGAGAGAGTGATGTCATGAAAACTAAAGAAGAAAGAGTGATCAATAATGTCAAAGGTTACAGAAAAATTGAGAACAATGAAGATTGAGGAAAGGTCTTTGGATTTGACAATTAAAAGATTATTAGTAAACTTGAAGAGAATGGGTCTGGTGGAATGATAAGGTTGGGAGCCAGATTGTAAGGGGCCATGAAGACAATGAAAGGAGACAAAAATATACCTATTGTAGATGACTTATTGGGGAGTTTAACTACAAAGGGGAAAAGATACATAGGACAATAGCTAGCAGGATGGAAGAATCAAGTGAAGATTTTTTAAGGATGTGGTGGAAAACATAGTCATGATTTTAGGCTGTAATATCTGTCAGAAGACAGAAATTGAAAATAAGTGAAAGAGTAAGGATGAAAGAGGAGGCAACTGTTGGCAGAGTCAGGATGGAATAAGATTGCTTGATAAGTAGAAAGATTAACTTTGGTAAGGAATAAGGCCACTTCATGTGAGAGAGAAAGAAGTAGCAGGGAAAAAATCTCAGTAATAGGAGATAAGAAAGAGCAGAGGAGAGGGAATTCACAGAGAATGGCCTCAATTTTTCTGTAAAATATGAGGCAAGGTTCTCAATTGATAGGGGCAGGGTGGGCAAGTCATGGAAGGTTTGAGGAGAAATGAGAAGTTGTAATAGTAATATAATTTGAAGGTCCCCTTGTATTGGAAAGCATTTAAGTGTGATTTGTATCAAGTGTATCCCAGAACTTGAGAATCCCACAGTGGGAGGAACTTCCTGTTGTAACAGGAAGGGGCAAAACAGAGAGGAGCTAATACCTTACATAAGGAAAAGCCCAAGCTGAGAGAGGCCAGAATTTCTCTCAGCAAGCATCTGGTGGCTGGGCTGCTAATGCTGGAGTGAGGACTTTGAGAAGAACTGAGAAAAGAAATGAGAACTGAGAGAAGAGACAGAACCTCTTGGAGCAAGCTGCATGGAAGCTAAGGAGGAGACACCAGAAAGTGATTGTGATTTTGAGAACGGAGCTTCTACTGAGACTTTTCTTCTGGGAACTTCTGCTGAGACTTTTCTTCTGGGGACTTCTGCTGAGACTTTTCTTCTGGGGACTTCTGCTGAGAGCTTCTGAGAACCAGGCTGAGCTACTGTGAGTGAGAGAGGAGGAGTCCTGCTTGAGGGAACCTGTTCTATTGTGAAGGCTGGGGAATGTGGGTGTTCTCTCCATTAACCAAGTGTACCAACTTCGTGGTTACTGTAATGACTTTGACTTTCTGGTTCTGGGACTTGGTTTCCTGGTATTTGAATAAGGACTTCAGGTAGACTAGACACTGTGAGCTTCAGCATGGAAGAGGAACTGCACAGAGAGCTGGACAAAGAACTGGGAGCTGTCTGCCACTGAACTCAGGTGGCAGTTGGTTAGATTTGGGCAGTAGCTGGGACCATGGAAGAGGAGCCATGGAAGCTGAGGGCCTGCCTCCAATCAAGATGAAAAGAACTCTCCTTGGGTATTTAATACTGACTGATGAAATTGTAACTTACTTGTGACCCCCTAGGGGTGGATGGTCTTTGTACTTGCTACTACCCCTTAAGAGGGTACTGAGGGGCAGCCAGGTAGCACAGTGAGTAAGAGCACCGGCTCCAATGTTGGGATGATATGTGGATCGAATCCGGGCTCAGACACTTATTACCTGCCCAGAAACACCTGGCCATGTAACCCTGAGCAAGTTACTTAACCCCAATTGCTTCTAAAAAAAAAAGAGGGTACTGAGTAGTGACTGATGATATTGTAACTTAATTGCACCCCATGGGCAAAGGACTTTGACTTTTGTACTTTGTGATTCAATTAAGGACTTTGTGATTGACTAAATGAATGTACTTTGCATAAAACTATGTGACTACTTTGGTGAAAACTATGTGGCTATTATTTTAGTGATAATTTGTAACATTGTGAATGCTGTACCTTGACTTTCTTTGAATGTTTTATCTTAGCTTGTTACTGAATAAATAGAGAGTTTACTATACTGTGTAATCAGAACTTGAAAGCTGTTCACAGAAGCAGTCTTCTGGAAAGCTGCTCATGCTTGGCTTTACAGAAGTTTGGAAGATCTGCTGTGGAGAGTAGGACAATAAATTGATAAGGGGGTGAGGAGTATAGTTGGGCTACAGTGAGGTCCCAGTAGAAGTTATATAACATAATTCTGTAATGGACTTAGAGCAAGTGGAAGAATTTGTACACTTTTGTTCAACAGCACAATTCACCAAAGAGAAGATATTTGTGGGAGTGATCCAAGGCTGAGGCTTGACTGAGTAGGGATTAAAGAGGACAGTATAAAGTTGAATTGGTTCATCAAAAAGTCAAGATAGGGAGAAGAAGAAAGAGCAATAGTGCAAGGGAGATGGCCTGGGAAAGAATGAAAGGGTCAAGAGACTGGAGGTTACAGTTGGGACAAAGAGTAGGGTTTTGTAAGAGAAGGTGCAGAGAGAGGTGAACACCCAATAGCTTATAGTTAGATAAGGGGATTTGAGGGCAGCTAGGTGGTGCCATAGTGAATAAAGCACTAGGCCTGGAGTCAAGAGGACTCATCTTCCTGAGTTCAAATCTAGCCTCAGACACTTAATAGTTATGTGATCCTGGGCAAATCACTTAACCTGTTTCCTCATCTATAAAATGAGCTGGAGAAAGAAATGTCAAAACACTCTAGTATCTTTGCCAAGAAAAGGTCTAATGGGGTCACAGAGAGTCACACATGACTGAAAAATGACTAAACAACAACAAGAGAATTTCAGAATTCTTGAACATATGGGTGATACATTTGTGGGTGATAAGAAACTGAAAGGTATGATCATATTTGTATGTTGCTGATGTATGATAGAGGAGTAGCTCATGTGAAGTAAATTGAGGAGCTGAGTTGTTATGGTATTTTAGAGACAATAGAGACAACAGTTGTGTTCAAGTGTCCACTTGGGAATTCTCTTGCTACTGTTCTTTTCTCTACCAGCACACCCTCTTGCCTTCAATTTACCATTTTATGGTTAAAAAAAAAAACAAACTCTGCCCTGTCCCTACCCTGTGAAGAGAGTATGGAGATACAAGAAAATATAAGTATTCCTTGCCTGGGACAGCAGTATATGATGCTCTGCAGCAATGCTGTTGGAGAACTAATGAACAGGGGAAATTGAGGCAGGGTACCAGGAAACATGGACTGTTCCATCAGACATGAAGGAAAGGGAACTATCATTCAGGTGAGATCAGTTATCTAGCCTCACAAGTCATTTGGGGCAGTAAATGAGGACATCAAAATGTCAATTGCCCAGAGTGCAGAAAGAAGGTGGGATATCTTTAAAGCCTAGAACCTCAGAGGATCTGTTATCAAAAGGGGAAGAAATTAGAAATAAAACTATAGAAATCAGAACTTGAACAGTAAAAGGAAAAAAGTCTGAAATTACTAAAAATTTCAGGAGGAAGAAAACTTACTAAAAAACCTTGAGCACAAGCAAATAAATCAATAGGATAAATATTAATAACAGAAAAGAAAATGATCTTCCATTCCAAAAAGTCCAAAAATCAGTCCAAGAATCTCTGAATAAATATTACAAAAGAGAATGAATGTGAATTTCCAAGAAAGCATGAAACCACACTAAGTGATTCAAGACAGAAATAAGAATCATGAAACCAGAATTCTGCCTGTATAGTAGAAATAATCAACAGAATAGAAAATTTAAATTCTTGTTGGCAAATCACACCAAAGGGGGAAAAAAGGGAGAGAGAATGACTGATAAGAATGCAAATTGTGGAGAAGAAAGCTAAAAAATAATAATTTTTTAAAATGATCTCTATACAAGCAAAACATTGATTTCAAAGATAGGTAGAGATAACTTAAGGAAGATAGGTCTCCTAAAAGAACACAAATCAAAAAACCCCACCATTATACAAGAAATAATACAAGAAAAGTAGTGACTCATTTGAGTGTGTGAGGGGGGCAGTACTAAGAAGGGAAAGGAAAGAAAGAAAATAGAGAGGAAAGTGTGATATACCCTTACCGTCAACATTTTTTAAATGGGGGAAAACCTCATCCATCACTTAGCAAAAAGAAGACCTATAAAATAGGTAAGGTGGCAAAGAAAAGTATTAAGACAGCAAAAAAGGGAGAGAAAGGCGGAAACTTTGACTTGGTGGTGAGAGGGTATCCAACTGAAGAGTACATGGGGAGAGGAAGAGACATATAATTGTACAATGGCTATAATAGTTGTAGATTTGGTGCTTAAAGAGACCACTACCTCAGAGAACACTGTTAAGACATCCTGCCTTAAGAGAAGAATGATCAGGATTCCTGAGGCTACTGACATGGAGAAGAGTGAGAGGACATGGATCCAGAGAGGAATTTTCATGGAAAATGGGAGGAAAAAAACTAATCATGGAGAGTTCATGGAGTAAGAAATGAACCACACAATCAGGGACTCAAGAAAATATCTACCATGGGGTAACACTTCTATCCTCTCTATCACATACAGGAATTGATACTTCCAAGTGAGGCGTGGAAAAATAAAGGGAAGGAGAAATATCTATAAAGAAACTGTTTAGAAGAGGGAACTCAAAATACAAGCTTTAATTCCATGAGGAATGCACAGATTAAAGAAGGGATAATAAGTATAAGGACCATGAATCAAAGAATAAAAGTCTAGAGCAGACAGAAGAAAAAAAGTAATGAAAAGGTCAAGGCAATGATTACCCTTTTCAGAAAAAGGCACAGAAATAAAAAAAACTAATAAAAAACATTGAAAAGGAAGAGAAGAAAGATATCATTTGACTACTTAAATCAGAGAGAAAAAGGTAAGAATTGGAAAACTAGGCAAAAAGAAAATGGAAGCCACCGTTAAGCAAAACTCCAAAACTTGGAAAAAGATGACAACAAATGTCAACTCATCTGGTGATCTTGGAGGGAGAAAGTTAAGGGTAAGGGGAAAGATCTTGTGGGAATGAGTTACCTTAAAGTTGATTAAACAAAAAAAACGACTGAGATAAAACTCTTCCTTTGCAGAAGAAGAGAGGAACAACCATCACTGCAACAAAAATCCTAATTCAGAAAAAATTTATTTCATGCAAGTGAATGAAAATATAAACCTAACTCTCATAATTTTAAATGTGAATGGATTAAATAATCTGATGAAACAAAAGTGTGAAAGTAACAAAGCAACAAAAAACAAAACCCCATAATTTGTTGCTTACTGAAAATGTACCTAAAAAGCAAAAATGTACATATGCTATCAAATAAAAAACAAAATAAAAATCACAACATAAAAAGGGATTAAAAAAGAAACTACACTGGGCTGAAAGGAACCATAAACATCAAACCAAAATCAATATTATATGTATATGCTCCAAATGCCTTAACATTTAAATTCACAAAGTAAAAAAATCACTGCTTCACAAGAATCCATAGATAATAGTACAATAATAGAGGAAAGGAATGAGTATTTATATAGTGCCTACAATGTGCCAAGCAGGTGCTTTATAACGTTCATTTTACAGTTGAAGAAATTGAAGTAAATAGAAACTAAATTATTTGCTCAAGGTCACTCAACTAATAAGTGTCTGAGCCTGGACTTGAACTGAAGTTTCATTACATGAAACTGAAAAGATTTTACTCAAACAAAACTAGTGGACCCAGGATAAGAAGATAAGGGTCAGTGGGGGAGGGAGGGAATCTATCAAACTTCTCAGATAAGGATTTTGTATCCCAGATATACAGATAACTAACATGTATGTGCATACATACATACACATGCATATATACAGAGAGACAGCCAACAGTTATTCCCAATAGATAACAGATAAAAGAATGTCAACAAATAGTTCTCAAAAAAAACTGCAAACAGGTAACAATGAAAACATATTCCAAATCGTATGAAAATTTGTCCCAAATCAATAGCAACAAAAGATGTGCTAATTAAAAAAAACACCAAATGTTCACCTCATATTCAGTAAGTTAGCAAAATTGACAAAAGGTAATAATGGTCAATGTTGAGGGGTTGTGGGAGGATAAACATCCTAGTGAATTTTTGATAGAGTTGCAAATCAATGTAACTATTTTGGAAAGTAATTTGGAATTGTGTAAATACCCTTTAATCTAGAGATTCCACTAGTTGGTTTATGTCCCAAGGAAGTCAATGATAAGAAGTCCCCACTTATAACAAAATATTTAGAGTAGCACTTCTGTGATAACAAAAAAATGGAGACAAGTATCAGAATCCCATAGATTGGGGAATGGTTAAACAAATTGTGGTGCATGAATGTAATGCAACACCACTATGCTGTTAGAAATTATAAATATGATGAATGCAAAAAAGTATGAAAAATTTTACATGATCTGATTCAGAATAAACTGAGCAGAGCAAAGAAAAACCCTATATACACTACTACCAATATAAATTTAAAGAAAAACCACAAAACAATCAAAAGTGAATTAAAAAAAAATTAAAGCCACAGGGACAGGGGGAAGAAAATTAAATGTATGATAAAACTCTTCTTTCCCCAGATATTCAACATTATGACAAGTTAAGGAGAAACAACAAAAATATGTGCAAAACACTACAAATAAACTGATTCAATACTCTTTTCTCTTTTCTATTGTAGTGACACTAAAATAAAAATGTGGGAAATTTCCTGTCTCTCTCTATGTCTCTATTTCTGTCTCTCTCTTTGTCTATCTCTTTCTATTTCTGTGAGTCAGTCTGCCTCTCTCTTACTTTCTTTCCATCTCTTCCTCCCTCCCCCTAGATCATATATTCAGAAATTGTTCAAGAAATAAAAGTTATTGGTATACTCAATGACTGTCAGAATGAAGGGATTTGTGACGGCTGTTTAATCAAACAATATGCCAAGTGACTCTAACAACCCATGCCTAGAATATTCACATTATGAAGGCGGCATCATATTTTCCTCCTAGTCTACCTACACTTTGGAAGTTCATGTTTCAGTGGGCAACACTAGCTCCCCTAATGTGGCAATAAAAGAAAAAATTTAGCTGAGTATTCCAGTTTCACCTGGAAGGTTTATTTTAAGAGTATGATATAGGTAATCTCTCTTCCTCCAGATAAAAGGCAGTTTACTAAGGATTATACATAGTACCAGTGACCACACAGTAATCAAAAAGTAGAATAGTCCATGTCTAGAACTCTGTCCATTATATCATTCTTCCTCTCTAATGACATCATTAAAGAAAATAATGCAAAAGCAGATAAGACAATAGGCTGGAAAGTACAACAAAGTTGAGTAAGGTTCATAACCACTACATGCATTAGAATATGGTGAAAAGACCTGGGACCAGTTGACCTGGGTCCAAAACTTACTGGCTGTGTGACTACAGAGTTCTGTGTAATTCTAAGTGTCACATGACTGTGGGCTTATTTAACATCTCTGAGCTTCAATTTCTTCATCTATAAAATACACTGCAATACCAGAATCAATGAGAATATATAAATATATGTTTGTGTGTGGATGAAAGTGTAAAGCATTTGTGAGGAAGGAAGACCTGTTATTCCTTCTATGTAAGGACCTTCTAGTGTGAGAATTTTTGCTGATGGTATAGACTGAAAGAGCAAATCCCTATTATGTAATATATATACAAATATATATACAAATATATATAATCTTGCTTTTTAATATATAAGTGCCCAACATATATACATAGTAAACTTAACATGTTTCTTTCAAAGTTGTCCTGTTTGCCTATATTTCATTCAGCTCTCATCTGTTCTTTTCTGTGTGTTTTTTTTAAAAATGTTTCAATGATCCTTCTTTCCTTCTCTTTTTTTTGTGGAGAGTGGTGGTGGTGGTGGTAAAACTATTGCTGATTTCCATCCACACTTTGAATTTTTTGCAATTAATGACAATCCTTATAACAAATAAGCATAGTCAAACAGAACAAATGCGCATATCTGCCACATTCAAAAATGTATATCTCATTCTTAACTTTGGATCTACTACTCAGAGGAAATGCATATGAACTCATGGGTGCTCTGAAATAGTGCTTGGTCAATTTAACTCTTTGAAAGTTGTTTGTCATTACAATGCTTTAGCTATTGTATAAATTGCTCTCCTATTTCTATACTTATCTTAATCTGAATTAGTTCATAAGAACCTTCCCAAGTTTCTCTAAAATTACCCCCTTTCAGGTTGGCAAGGTGGTGCAGTGAATAGAGCACCGGCTCTGGAGTCAGGAAGACCTGAGTTCAAATCCAACCTCAGACACTTACTAGATGTGTGACCCTGAGCAAGTCACTTAACCCCAAATGCCCTGCCTTCCCCCTTCCAAAAAAGCAAAAATAAATATAGAAATGAATAAATAACAAATAAAATTACCCCTTTCATCATTTTCTGGCACAATAATATGCATTCATAAGCAATATTTTTTTAGCCATTCTGCAGTTGACATATGCCCCTTGGTTTCTAGTTCTTTGCTACAAAGAAAAGAGCTCATATAAATATTTTTGTAAATATCTTTCTAGGACATCTTTGGAGCATATACATAGTTGTATCCCTGAGTAGAAAGAGCTTATTGACTTTGAGAACATAGTTCCAAATTGCTTTCCAGAATGGCTAGATCAATTTTAAACACCAACAAAATACCAGTTTGTCTATCTTCCCCTAGTCCCTGCAGCAATTGTCATTTTCCTTTTTTTGTCATCTTTAACAATATCATAGGTAGAACCTCAGAGTTGCTTTAAGACCAATCCTCAGTACTTTATATTAGATAGAACAAAATGAGGCACCCATATGTTATTCAACAATTAACCAAAGGAGGCTCATTTAATCATAGCAGAAGATTATTCAACAAGGATATGCATTGAAGATACCCCACACTGATTCACTAAATGAAGGCCCCTTGCATTAATTGTGTTCAGTGTGGCCCCTAGCTAAGCATCATAAAGTGCCTGAAAGTCTCACTGGGTGTTTTATACTCAGGAAAGGAAGAAGTGATGTCCATAGTCTGATTATTCCCCTCAGCCAATTAAATCTCAAGGATGATTTCAGCATCTTTTAAGAAAAAAAAACTAGCCTAACTACATGGAGGAAGGGTTTAGGATATTGCTCCTACTATAACATTTTTCAGTTAATGATTTGAAATTCTTCTGTGTGTCTGTTAATAGCTTGAATTTGGGAAATGGCAGTTCTTTATATGTCTGAGATATCAAATCTTTATCAGAGACACTCCCAAGATTTTTTTGCCTAATGATTCCTCTTCTAATTTTAACTACATTGATTTTGTTTGTAGACAAATGTTTGTATCATGAAATCAAACAAATTAAATTCTATTATTTGATCGTGCCACAATTATTTTTAGAAGCTGCTGATGAGCATGTTCTGGAGAAATAATTATTGATGACTAGTGGAGGATTGTTTTCCTAATCAATTTATTCCACATGTAATTAACTGTCATGATCACAAACCATGTGTCTGAATTAATACAGGTATAGAGGGAAGAGACCATCAACCGAAACATAATAAATTGAATATTATTTTATTTTATCAATATTTCACTTCTATACCATTTTCCCAGCAGATTTTTTCAAATAGTGAGTTCTTCTCCCAGAAGCTGGGGTCTTTAGGTTTATCAAACAATAGATTACTATAGTCATTGACTGTTGTGTATTGTGTACTTAATCTATTGCATTGATCTACTATCCTGGGTGCATGATCTAGGTATAAAAGTTGATACTGTAAGCAATCTAGGAGAGCAAGGAATAGTTTAGATTTATGGAGAAGGGAAAATTTCATGACGAAACAAGAATTAGAGAGCATTACTAAATGCAAAATGGATAATTTTGATTATTTTAAATTGAAAAGTTTTGTACAAATAGAGTCAATGTAATTAAGATTAGGAGGAAAGTGGAAAATTGGGGTAGAATTTTTACAACCAGTATTTCTGGAAAAGGCCTCATTTCTGAAATATACAGAAAATTGAATCAAATCTATAACAATACAAGTCATTCCTCGACTGATAAGTGGTCAAAGGATATGAACAGGCAGTTTTCAGAGGAAGAAATTAAAGATATCTATAAGCATATGAAAAAACGCTCTAAATTACTATTGATTAGCGAAATGCAAATCAAAACAACTCTGAGGTACCACATCTCACCAGTCAGATTGGCTAAGATGACAAAACAGGAAAATGATAAATGCTGGAGAGGATGTGGAAAAATTGGAACACTAATGCATTGTTGGTGGAGTTGTGAACCCATCCAACCATTCTGGAGAGCAATCTGGAACTATGCCCAAAGGGATATTAAAAAGTACATGCCCTTTGACCCAGCAATACCACTCCTGGGGCTGTATCCCAAAGAGATCATAGAAGAGGGAGGAGGGCCCGTATGTACAAAAATGTTTGCAGCAGCTCCACATGTGGCGCCAAAGAATTGGAAATCAATGGCTGAACAAGTTGTGGTATATGAATGTCATGGAGCATTATTGTGCTATAAGAAATGAGGAGCAGACGGACTTCATAATAACTTGGAGAGACATATAAACTGATGCCGAGTGAGGAGAGCAGAACCAGGCGAACTTTGTATACAATTACAGACACATCATATGTACGACAACTAACTTTGATAGACTAGGCTCCTCTCAGCAACACAAGGTTAGAAAACAACTACAAAATATTCAGGATGAAAAGGGATATCCGCAGACAGAGAAAGAACGACAGTCTGCAGATTGAAGCAAACTATTTGCTCTCTCTCATTTGTGTTTTATTTTGTGCCTTCTTTCTCATTGTTCACTCCATTGGTTATGATCCTTCTTTACAACATGACTAATGCTCAATGTGTAGGTATTTGTAGAACCTATATTTGATTACATGTCTCTATGAGGGGGTGGGGAGGAGGAGAGGGAAGAAGAAAAAATTTGAAACTCAAGGGACTGTGGAACTGAATGTTATAAAATAAATTTAAATTTTAAAAATATTTCACTTCTAGACCAGGCTTTAAACATCATGTGCTTAAAAACCAATTTTAAGATTAAAATGTCCAGAACTTTAGAGACAGCATTACATTGCTAGATAAGAGAGAAGTCAGTAGTTTTTTAAAAGGCCCATATACACAAAAATATTCCTAGTTGCATTTTTCAAAATAGCAAAGGACTCCAATGTATATATCCATCTGTTAGAGAATGTCTGAAAATATGTTAAATGGGTGGAACATGATATTACTGTACTGTAAGAAATGGGGAATATGATGAATATAAAAAAGATACTAGAAGACATAAACTTACACAAAATGAAGTAAGCAGAAACATGAAAACAGTATTTATGATGACAAAAAACTTAGCAAGAGTCAATCTTTTTTTTTAATTTTCAACTAACATGTATTTTAAAATTAATCTGACCCCCTTACTACCTTTCTACTCATTAAGCAAGTTTTTAAGAAATACACAAAAGACAAAACCTTCAATATGTGTGTGTTTATAGTATTCAGAAAAACAAATTCTCACATTAATCATGTCCAAAACTGCATGTCTTTCTGCATTTCAAGTTAATTATCTCTCTGTCAGGAGGTGAATGACCTGTCTTATCTTCATTTTTGATTCATGGTTTATCATTGTTTTGATCAGGGTTCTAAAATCTTTCAAAAATACTTTTCTTGGGGCCAGTAGGTGACACAGTGAAGAGAGCCCTGAAGTCAGGAGTACCTAAGTTCAAATCCAGCCTCAGACACTTAACATTCACTAGTCATGTGACCTTGGGCAAGTCATTTAACCCCAATTGTCCTGCCTTCCCCCCTCCAAAAAGCAAAAAAAAAAAAAAATTTACTTTTCTCTATAATGTTGTTATCCTTGTATACAAGGATATTATTACATTATTACTTAAATTCTCATTTTTCTCTGTATTAGTTCATAAGCCCTTCCAGTTTCCTCTAAGATTGTCCACTTAATTTCTTGTGGTACAATAATATTCTAATATATTTATATTTATTAATCATTCCTCAAAAGCTTCTCTTTTTTCCCTATTTTTAGCTACCATGAAAAAGGCTGCTATAAATACTTTTGTGCAAATGGATACTTTTCTGTTTTCTTTGATTTGATTTTTTTTCAAGAATATAAGCCTAGTAGTGGTATAGCTGGGTCAAAGGCTATGCGCAGCTTGGTAACTCTGAGAATAGTTCCACATTGCTTTGCAAAATGTTTGGCAGCTCCACCAATAGTTTTACTACAGTCCCTTCAACACTTGGCAATTTCCTCTTTTGTCATCTCTGCCAGTAGGATAGGTGTGAAGTAGAATCTCACTTTGCATTTCTTTAGTTAATAGTAAATTAGAACAATTTTTTTTTTAAATATGATTGTTGGTAGTTCAGATTTCTTCCTTTGGAAGCTGTCTTTCATTTCTTTTGATTAATTATCTTTGGGAAATAATTTAGTCTTATAAATTTTAATTAATTTTCATATATCTCATAAATGAGACCTTTATTAGAGAAACTTGTTATATAGATTTTTTTTTACCAATTATACATTTCCCTTCTGGTTTTTATATTAGATTTTTTAACTTTTAAAATTTCATACATTCAAAATTATCCATTTTCATTTGTGTGAGCCTCTTTATTTAGTCAGTAACTCTTCCCCTATTAATAGATCAGATTTTTTTCATTGCTCTTGTAATTTGTTGATGGTGTGACCTTTTATATATAGGTTATATATATAGGACACACACACATTGGAAGTTTAACTTGGTTTGTAATATGAGTTGTTAGACTATATCTTGTTGCTGCCAGACTGCTGTCCTATTTTCTCAACAATTTTTATCAAATAGCGAGACCTTTCTAGTAGACTTTTATAACAAAGTGATCAAAAGCAGAAGGAAAGGACTGGTATGTACAAAAATACACAGAGTAAAACTTTGTGTTATAGCAAAGAACTGCTAACAAATTTGATGCTCATCTACTGGAGAATGGCTGAACAAAGTATGGCATATAAATATAATAGATTATTGTCCCTTGAAAAATGACAAAAAGCATGGATTTAATGAGACCTGGGGAGACTCGCATGAATTTAATGTAGATTAAAGTGAACAGAAACATGAAAATAATTTATACCAAGCATTAAGAATTCTTATCAATGTGATGAGCCATATGACCAATTTAATTCTGCAGTCTTCTCTTGAGTCTTTCTCCCTTATCATTGATCTTGTCCTACCAAAGCTCATCCTTGGACTACTCCCATTGCTTTCATCCCTATTCACAAGCTACAGAAAGAACCTCAAGAAACAAAGCTGACTGAATCCACTACAAATTTTTGTTACATAACCTCAACTAATCCTCAGTAGCATCTGTCCATTTTACTGTTATGTTTACACAGAGAACAGTAAAAGACAATGAGAAAAGAAGAAAGGCCTTGGGGCCTTTTGTTCATTGAGGTCACATGACCCCAAAAAACTGCCTTCTGTACTTGATTTCTGCATTTGTTCTCTTTTATTCTACATAAAGAGAATGAAGACTCCAAATTTGAAAGGTCAGTAGAATGAGCCACAGGAATTCAAGTCATTGTCCAAGTTAGGTTTTATAGCTAGCACACCATTAATGCCTTGAGGTCTAAGGAGTAGACTTCAGGTGTGGTCTTCTGAATGCAAACCACAGAAACTGAGAGGAAAAGTCCACGTCATGAAACTTGGTGGGACCAAGTTGGAACTAAGCTAAATTATGAACCTACTACTTTCAGAGACTGAAGTGGTATAAAGGGAAGCATAATAAAGTTAACATTGCCATTAGAATTCTTTAAATTATTCCTAAGATCTAACGCTTTTGAAAATTGTTCTAAACAAGCTTTTTTTTTCCAGTGAATTTAATTTCTGGTCCTTAATTTAAGAACTTAACTTCATCTTACTTTTTCTTGTTTTCTTCATTTTTTCTTTCTTAGTTATTTAAATACACAACTTCTTAAGAAAAGCAGTTGTTCTGAAATGTAGGTCCTAATTTTTTTCAAAGAAAAAAACAAAATAGTTCATTCTTCAATTTGAGAGCACTCAGTGAAAAATTGATGCAAATGGTACATAAATCCTTTGCAAGTTTGACCCTTCCTTCATGAGGTGCAAAATAACTCTGGCTTTTCCAAGTTAAGGGAACACTTCAATAGCACTTATCTGAAGATAAAACTTTCCATTCTGTATAGGAGGAATACATCAAATACACTCTTCTAATTTAATTTATGGGCTCCCTCTTCTAGGAACAAAACCTACACTCAAAAAGGTAAGAGATTTCAGAACATAAATTTTATTGCCTCAGATCCCCAGACCAGATATATTGATAGAGAACAGAAGCAAAATCTATTTCAAACAATAGGTTATTGGGGGCGGCTAGGTGGTACAATGAATAGAACACCTGGAGTCAGAAGGACCTGAGTTCAAATCCAGCCTAAGACACAACACAAAAACTAGCCATGTGACCTTGGGCAAGTACTTAACCCTGATTGTCCTACCTTCCTGCCTCCAAAAAGCAAAATAATAATAATAATAATAATAGGTTATCAACACTAATTTCTCATACTCCCAAAATAGGAATTCTACAATCCAGTATCTGGGATTTCAAATTATTATTTCCTGGGAAACAAATGCTTTTCTCAAATCAGTTTTTCTTTTCTTTCTCTGAAAACCTTTACTAGTGATAGGCACAATTTCATTTGTCAATAAATCTTCATAGCTTGCAAATGAAAACTGAGTAAAAAAAAAATTTAAGCTATTAGAATATCCTTTCTTCAAACTTTCCTTCACTTTACATTTCACTTAATAAGAGACTTAGATCTAGAAGGAACCTTAAAAATAATCCACATTTTTTTAAAAAAAGATGATGAAACTGAAACTTAGAGAAGTTACGTGACACAGCTAATAATTGTCAGAGTTGGGACTTTAACCCACATCTTCCTGACGCCAAGCTTAGCACTTCATCCACTATGCCACACTGCCTCCCAAAGGTCAATTTTCAAATTAAAGAACTTAAAAATAAAACCCCATGAATTATCCATTTCATTGCTGGAATCATATGCAAAAACTTTCCCCTAAAGTATGTTTTCATTGACTTTGTTCTCATTATTATAAGAATCTCTTAGGCCAAGAAAATATTGTATTGGAAAACATTTTAAAATCTGAAATAATTGATTTTGCCCCTCTCTCCTTGTTGATTAAGAAAAAACTGGGATAAAGTGTCATTCAGAATATATTTAAAATTATTTAACTCATTATATGCTGAACACTTTTAGTTTTCTTCAATATACCATATACTTTTAACTGCAAGTTGCAGATAGCCATACAATGTTAACTGGAGAGAGAGAGAAAGAGAGAGAGAGAGAGAGAGAGAGAGAGAGAGAGAGAGAGAGAGAGAGAGAGAGAGAGAGAGAGAGAGAGAGAGAGAGAGAGGGGGGGGGGGGGATGGAGGAAGGAAGGAAGGAACGAAGGAAGGAAGGAAGGAAGGAAGGAAGGAAGGAAGGAAGGAAGGAAGGAAGGAAGGAAGGAAGGAAGGAAGGAAGGAAGGAAGGAAGGAAGGAAGGAAGGAAGGAAGGAAGGAAGGGACATTTTAACCTAACATGCATATGTCATACTATGTAGTCAAGCAAAACAAATTCCCACATTGGCCATGTCAAAAAATATCTGTTATCTTTAAGCCTGAAAGTTCTCCCAAAAAATATTCACAAACCTCAAAATGTATTCAAACACTGATCAGTCCAACTCCTAAATCCTAAAATATTTTGAAAAGAAGGAATCAGGCTTTATACATTTAAGGACATGGAATTAAAATATGCATGAATTCATCAACTTTTGCTGCAAGAAGGCATATGTATAAGATCTTTACAAATATGCATGCCAATATATATAATTTAAAACCATGTAGCACAAATTAATATGGATAAATTTCTCAAAATTTTATCAAAGAATCTGAATGTAAATGTGAACTATTGATCTCAATTGATTTATCAGAGGAATATTTTATCTGTGAAAAAATTATTTCCTCCTTAATTGAACTGAGAAATTGCAACATAAACAAAAGGACAGATTGGAATGAAAACAAGAAATTAAATATGCCTCCAATATCTAAAATATGCCTACAAAAGCTTGTATTGCCAACATTTTCCAAAATTTATTTAATTTAATTTATGTCTATGCTCATGCAATAAAGATGTAAATCCTCACTTTACTTTTTTTTTCCAATATTGAATTCTAGCTGTTATTCCCATTGAGAAAAAAGAAAGAAAAAGAAAAAATAGCTTAAGGAAGCTCTCTGGCATTCAATTTGTCTTTTACATTTATGTCTTAATAGTAGTATAATTAACAAATTTTTATTGCTTCTTTCACAAAACTATCCATTATTATTTAAAAGAATAATTTAAACAGAATAAAATAATATTTAATAGTTTGATTTAAAAATTATATATGTCAGGGCTGCTAGGTAGTGCAGTGAATAGAGCACTGGCCCTGGAGTCCGGAGGACCTGAGTTCCAATCTTATCTCAGACACAACACAAAAACTAGCCGTGTGACCTTGGGCAAGTCACTTAACCCCAATTGCCCTCCAAAAAGAAAAAAATGACATATGCATGCACATGTATGTGTGCAAAAACATCTAGGCACTGGAATACTAATGAAATGTTAAAAAAAAAAAAGACAAAGGAAGTGGTTATAGAGAAACCTGAAAAGACCTGTATGAACTGATGGAGTGAACTGAGCAGAACAAGGAAAACAATTTATACAGCAGTATTATACAGACAAAAAAGTTTGAAAGAATTCTGACTAATGTAATAACTACCACAATTACAGAGGATTCATCAGGAAACATGCTGCCCTATATGAAAAAAGTAGTTCTCAAAAGACTAATTGCAAACTTTTAAGAACCATGTGAAAGAAATGTGAATCAAAAGAACCTTAATATTTCACTTCAAACATCAAAAAGTGGCAAAGATGATAAAAGATGGAAATAGGAAATGTTGGAGGATTTGTGGAAAGATAGTTCATTGGTGGAGCTTTTAATCAGGAAAACTATTTAAGAAAGCAATTTGAAATTATGTAAACAAAGTGACTAAAATGTTCATACCTTTTATTGAGAGATTCCATGACAAGGCTTATAGACAAAGTAAGACACTGATAAGAAAAAAGCCCAAATATTTAGAGCAGCAATTTTTGTGATACCAAAGAATCAATAACAAAGTAGATAATCATCAATTGGGGAATGGCTAAGCAAAATCTGGTACATAAATGAATTGGTATATTCCTGTAATGTAGGAAATAATTAATGTGATGAATACAAAGAAACACATAGTGAAAGATGCACAAAATTTTGCTTAAGAAATTCTGTCTAAAAGCAGAATAGGACAAATGAAAAAAAGAGGAACAAAAATTCACTGAAGAAAAGAACTCCTTAAAAAGCCAAATTTGCATATGGAAAAAGAGGTACAAAAGTTTACTAAAGAAAATAATTCCTTGAAAATTAGAATTGGATAAGTGAAAAATAATTATTCCATGAGATTAAGAAAAACTAAAACAAAGTAAGAAGAATGAAAAATAGAAGAAAACATGAAATCCCTCATTGGAAAAATAACTGATGTGGAAAATAGATACAGGAGAAATAATTTAAGAATTATTGATCTACCTGAAAGCTAGTATTTTTTTTTAAAAAAAGGGGATGGGGGGTCTAGACATTATATTTCAAGATCTTAGATCCAGAAGGTAAAATATGAAATGAAAAAAAAATCACCAATTACTTCTTGAGAGAGATCCCAAAATGAAAATTCCCAGAAATATTATTCCCAAATTCCAGAACTCCCAGGTCAAGGAGAAAATACTGCAAGTAACCACAAACAAACAATTCAAATTATCATGGAGCCACAATAAGGATAGCACAAGATTTAGCAACTTCCTCATTAAAAGAACAGAGGGCTTACAATATGATTTTCTAGAAGACAAAGGGGCTATGATTACAACCAAGAATAACCTACCAAAAATAACTGAGTATAATCTTTCAGGGAGGAAATGGATATTTATTAAAATAGAGGAATTTAAGCATTCCTGATGGAAAGAGCAGAGCTGAATAGAAAATTTGACATTCAAATAAAAGACTCAAGAGAATAATAATAAAAAGATAAACATGAAAGAGTTATCATAAGGGACTCAATAGAGTTAAATTGTTTACATTCTTATATAGGAAAATGATACATGTTACTCCTAAGAACTTTATTCATATTAAGGCACTGAGAAGGCATCTACATAAACAGACGGCATGTGTATGAATTGATTATATTGGGATAATCTCCAAAGATAGATAGATAGAGATATGAAAGAGGAATGCACTAAGAGAAGGGGGAAGACAGAATGAGGGGAAATTTTCTCACATAAAAAAGACATCTAAAGAAAAACTTTTATAGTAGGGAGCAAATAAAGGTGTAGCAGACAATGTTTGAACCTCACTCATCAGAATTGGATTAGAGAGGAAAGGAAATAAAATATGTATGTATGTAGGCAAGTAGGTATATACATATTCAGTTGTGTTTAGAAATCTATCTTACCCAACAGGGAAAAAGAAGAGGTATGAGGAAGAGGAGGATGATAAAAAGGACAGATTAAGGGAGGCAGTGTTCAGAAGCAGAATAGACTTTTGTGGAAGTTCACTCTTTTAAAAAGAGAGAAGGATAAACAGAAAAAATAGGATAGAGAGAAATATGCCATCAGCAATCATAATTATGTGTATGAATGGGATGAGCTAAATCATAAAATGGAAGCAGATAGCAGAATAAATTAGAAACCAGAATCCAATAGCATGTTGTATACAAGAAACACACTTGAAACAAAAATATACCCAGAGTTAAAACATAAATGGCTGGAGCAAAATCTCTTATGCTTCAACTGAAGTTAAAAAAGCAAGGGAAGTAGTAATCTCGGACAAAGCAAAAACAAAATTAGACCTAATTAAAAGAGATAATGAGGGAAAGTGCATTTTGCTAAAAGATACCATAAACAATTTTAAAGCATATTTCTCTGATAAAGGCCTTATTTTTCAAATATATAGTGAACAGTGAATTTTTTTTTTAATGAGCCATTACTCCATTGATGGTCAAAACATATGAACAAGCAGCTTTCAGAAAAAGAAATCTAAGCTATTTATAATCATATGAAAAAAAAGTGCTCAAAATCACTAGTAATTAGAGAAATACAAATTAAAACACCTGTGAGGTACCACCTCACACCTATTAGAAATGACAAATGCTGGAGGGGATGAAAGAAAATGGTCTATTAATGAATTGTTGGTAGAGTAGTGGACTGGTCCATTCTAGAAAACAATATGGAACTATGACCAAAGGGCATAAAACTTCGATTCATCAATATCACTGCAAGGTCTATATCCCAAACAGAGCAAAGGAAAAGGACCAAAATGTACAAAAATATTTATAGCAGCTCTTTTTGTGGTGGCAAAGAATTGTAAATTAAGAGGATGCTCATCAGTTGAGGAATGGCTGATCAAGTTGTGGTATATGAATGTAATGGAATACTATTGTGCTATAAGATATGATGGGGGGTCAGAAAAACATAGTAAAACATACATGAACTGATGCATGGTGCATTAACAACTAGGAGATCATTGTGCCCAGCATTATTGTAATAATGATGATCAGCCACGAAAGACTTGGCAACTCTCTGATCAATACAATGATCCAAGACAATTCCAAAGGGCTCATGATGAAAAAATGCTATCCACTTCCAGAGAGAAAACTGTTGAACTTACTGAAGATTGAATAATTTTCTTTCTTTATTTTGCTTTGTTTTGAGATACAGCCAATATGGAAACATGTGTTGCATGATTTCAAATATATAATGATATATTGCTTGCCCTCTCATTAGATGGGGGAGAGGTGGAAAGGAGGAAGAGAATCTGGAACTCAAAATTTCATAAGAAAAAATGCTAAAAATAAATAATAAATATTTTTTAAAAAACATTTAATGCAGAGGGATAAAAGAAGTCTCCTTGAAAGACCCCAGTATTAGTGGACATAATGTAGATAAAGATCCAGCAAAGAAAATAGAGAAGTAGTCAGATAGGTAGGAAGGGAACGAGAAGAGATCAATGTCATAAAAACCTAGAGAGTAATATAAAGAAAATAGCAGGGATATAATACTATTGTACTTCAAGAAATGATGAAATGAATGATTTCAGGGAAATCTGGGGAGATTTGTATAAACTGATACAAAGTGAAGTAAGCAGAACCAAGAGAGCAGTTTATGCAATAACAATGATGTAAAGATAATCAACTTTGAAAAACTTAGGAATTATGATCAACACAAGGACCCCCAACAATTCCAGAGGATTCATGGTGAAATATGATGAAATATGAAACATCCCATGGCATTTTTTCTGGCTGTCCCCCATTATTGGAATGTTCTTATCTCTACCTATTGGCTTTCCTGGTGCCCTTTCTGAAAAATAACTTTTGTAGAAGGCTAATTAAGCTTAGTTGCCTGATTTTTAATATGGAGAGTATCTGTGAAGTTTGTGAATGATAGTAGTGTCATATAATCCCTCAGGACTACCCCTAGCTTCTCAAAATAGCAGTAGTCAACTGTTTGGGGTGTAGGGTATATTCAGGGAAGACTAGTACCCTGGTGTGAGGGCAAACAGGCTAAACCAGGTTGAGGGTAACTAAGGGGTCTCAACCCCTTCAGTGAATTAGAGGGGTGTCCCCAAACATATGAAGACTTCCTCCAACAGAATGGGCAGATGAAAACAATTTCTTCCAATGTCCATGTGGGCCACTAAAGCAGGTGCTGTGGAATGCTTAGAGTTTGCTTAGACATCAAAGACACCAAAAGTCATACACTGCATCCTGAACCATCACCAGTAGTCTTGACTTTTTCTTACCACTGTACCCCAGTGATTCTGGAAAAAGGGGTAAAACCAATGACTTTGCTCAACTATACCTCACTTAAATACAATTTATGTTCCAATCAAAAGGCATCACCCATACCACTTTGCCATTTTTACCTATTTCAAAATCCTGTGGCAATAGGCAAATGTCACAACCCTGCACACAGGCAGCCCAGACCATAGGACTGTCTTCTTAGTGGACTAAAGCAGCTGTGGGATTCAGCAGACCATGAGTGTCTGATCAGCCTTTTTTAAGGACTGAACTCCTCAACTCTTCTTTTTTGCTTTTTGCTTTATGGAGGGGGTAAGGTAGGGCAATTGGGGTTAAGTGACTTGCCCAAGGTGACATGGCTAGTTTTGTGTTAAGTGTCTGAGGCCAGATTTAAACTCAGGTTCTCCTGACTCCAGGACCAGAGCTCTATTCACTGCACCACCTAACTGTCCTTTGTTATGGGAATGAGAATCTGAAGATCTTCCCTGCCCCTAAGCCCTTTGATAGGCTTAGGTGACTCTGAGAACCTTCCCTGATTTGAGAATATGCTCTGCCTTGTAATGAGCTGAACGTGGTCACCTGGAGCCTGTGGTGGGAAGCTTGTTCTTCACACCTTGTTACTTTGTGATTGGGCAGTGGGTCAAGAGGGTTGTGATGGTCTCTGTCCCAGGAGAAGGCTGTATATACCCTGATGTGAGGTTTTGCTGTGGGGCTCACTTTGGGAAGAGTTGTGTGATGTGCCCAGATGAGACTCTGAGCAGCTGTTGAGCCCCAGTTTTGAAAACCCAGATGTTGGTGCTTGCCTCTCTGGTAACTGAGTAGGTATCGATGTAATGGTCAGACAGTGAGAAGCCCTGTCTACTGATCTGCTTCTGTCTGCTTGTAACTTCTCTTTGTATTCTCTGAAGTTCAGGGGGCTGACTTTTTCCCCTGAACAAGGTAAAATAATATATGTTTGATTGATTAAAGTAAGACTGTTAAAACATTTTGAGTTGCTTTCTTTTGGATAAGCAGATCTAAGAACGTGTGTTGGCAGCCACCCTGGGTATGCCACGGTTCTTGCTGCTACACCTCAGAACTCCTCAACTCTTATTTTGAGGAAAAGGCCCTAAATATCATCTGTTTCACCCAACCCTGATAGGCTTACCACAGTAAGTGGGAATCCTACCTTACAGTTGAAATACACACAAAAAAGTACAAAAACTTTTGCAAAAATGATTCCACTCACCATTGGTAAATGGAATGCACACACACTTATACACAGCATAAAATCCTATAAACCTGAAAGACAAACAACTCTTGTTTGGAAGGAACTCAGCAGGTATTACATCCAAATAGCAGCCCTGAATGAAACAAGACTGGCAAATGAAGACTTGCAGAAGTCAGAGCTGGATGCATGTCTTTCTGGAGTGACCACAATAAAGGAGAACTCTGTGAAGCTGGCAGAGGTTTTTCCATCAAAACTAATCTAGTCAACAAACTTGAATGCTTACCAAAAGGAGTGAACAGGCTCATGACAATGGGATTGTCACTTGTAGGAAAGTGCCATGCCACCATCATCAGTGTGTAGGCTCCCACCATGATGAACCTTGATGAGGTCAAAGAAAAAATTTATGAAGACCTGGAAACCCTCTTCTCCAATGCCAAAAGAAGACAAGCTTATAATTCTGAGTGATTTTAGTGCAAGAGTAGGTACAGACTACCAGACATGGCAGGGAGTCCTTGAGAGGAATGGAGTCGGAAACAGCAACAGGAACAGTCACTCACTACTGATGACTTGTGCTTCTCATCCCAGTCCTGTCTTCTGTTTACCTAAATGCAATAAAACTTTGTGGATGAACCCCCACAGAAAATATAGGCATTTGATAGACTATGTCATTGTAAGTAGAAGAGATAGATGGGTGTGAGAATAACTAAGGTGATGTGTGGCTGAGAGTGCTGTACTAATCATAGACTCATCCTCTTCAAGCTAAATATCTGCATTCAACATAAGCAGAAGCCCAAGGAAAGATGACTACCAGAAGACTCAATGTCAACAGATTAGAATGGACACAGTTTTCTCAGCAGAAACAGTTAATTATTAAATTGGAGGGAAAGCTAAGTCAACACAAAGTTGGCAACAATGGAGCAGAAAAGGAGGGGATAGCTTTCAGAGATTTGCATTTACTCATCTGGACCAAAATACTCACAAACATCAGGATGTATTTGACAGAAGTGATGGGGAAATTCAGAAACTGCCAAACAAAAAACAAGACCTCCACAGGGTTTACTAACAGGATAGTTTATCTGTCTATAAGAAGGCAGCATTTAACTCCATCAAAAGGAAAGTCAAGCAAAGCTTACAGAGATGCAGGATCCTTGATTCAGTAAAAAAAAAAAAAAGGCAGATTAAATTTAATTTTATACTGATAATAACAAGCCAAAGCACTTTTATGATGCCCTCAAGGCTATTTATGAGCCAAACGCTGTGACACATCTCAGCTACTCAGTGCTGTTATAACCACATTGATTAGTGATAAGGACATGATGCTGGAGAGATGGGATGAACACTTCCATAGTATTCTCAACAGAGCATTATCAATCAATGCTGAAACCATTAACCAAATATCTCAGGTTGAAATCAATCCTTCTCTAGATGAATTCCAACTGAAGAAGAGGTTTTGAATGCCATTAGGCTCCTCTCATGTGGCAAAGTGCCTGGTACTGATTCTATTCCACCTGAGATTTATAAGGCAAGGGATGTACTGCTCATACAAAAGCTGACTGAAATTTTCCAGATTATATGGCAAGAGTAGATTATCCTCCCGGAGTTCAAGGATGCTTCCATTGTCCTATCTAGAGGTAAAGTAAGTATATTGTCCTATGACAACTGGGGGGCAGGGGAGTAGGGCAGGGAGTGTCTCTCTCTTAGTCATTGCTAGCAAGAATCTTGCCAGGGTCCTCCTTAACAGGCTGATGTTCATCCACCTTGGAGCCAGTGTGACTTCAGAAAGGGCCAGGGAACAAAAGATATGGTGTTTGCTGCCTGAAAATGCCAAAAGAAATGCCAAGAGCAGAACAGAGGTCTACATACAATGTTCATTGATCTGACCCAGGCCTTTGATACTGTCAGTTCCAAGGGCTTGTGGGAAGTCATGGCAAAATTTGGTTGCCTGAAGAAGTTATTTAGCATTGTATGTCAATTTATTTTGCTGTTGTTGTTTTTGAGAGGTTTATAGAGGCAACTGGGATTAAGTGACCTTTCCCAGGGTCACACAGTTAGCAAGTATCTGAGGCCACATTAGAACTCAGGTCCTCCTGACTTGAGTCAGTACTCTATCCACTGTGCCACTTAGCTGTTTGCACAGGTTCTGGATAATAGATGATACTCTCATGCTTTCCCAGTCACCAATGGAGTGAAGCAAGGCTAGGTGATTGTTCCCTTGTTTTTTAGCATGATATTTTCAGCAATGTTGTCAGACGTATTCAACAAAGACTAATGATTTGTTTAACTGATGATAAATTATTTAACTTGAAAAGATGTAATGGTAAGGGAATTATAATATCTTCCCTGATTTTTAATAGACCTAGGGAAGTTGAAGATCTTCTCTGCCCCTTAATGGGCTTCAAGTGGAACCCAACAGGAGGAGTTTGATTGGGGGGGGGACTTATTTTTCAGGAAGGCTCACAACTTTTGGTACTTTGAGATTAGCCAGTGGGTCACAAAGGTTATGATGTTCTCTGACCCTGAAGAAGGGTATATATACTCTGAGGTGAGGTTTTGCTTTGGGGCTCACTTATGGGAAGAGTTGTGTGATTTGGCCGGATGAAACTCTGGGCAGCCGTTGAGCCCTGGCTTCGAAAATCCAGGTGTTGGTGCTTCTCTCTCTGGTAACTATGCATGTATGTAATGGTCAGACAGCTAGAAACCCTGTCTGTTGGTCCATTGAATTGGGTTATTTTCTCTGTCTGTATTTTTTGTCTGCTTATAATTTCTGTTTGTATTTTCTGAAGTTCAGGGTGCCGACTTTTTGCCCTGAACTAAGTGAATGAGATGTGTTTGTGTGTGTATGTATGTATAAATAAACATATACACATACATATATATGTTTAATTAAAGAGTGTTGACTCCTTTAAAGTTGCTTTCCTTTAGTAAAGCAAATAAAAGAACCTGTGCTAACAGTCATCCTGGTTATGCTAAGGTGCTTGCTGTTACAAAAGACTACAAGCCAAGACTAAGGTGAAAGGAAAGCTGGTGCGTGATTTTTTTGTTCAGAGATGATTTTGCACTCAGTACATTCCCTGAAGCTGAGATGCAGCAAAGTATAGATCAATTCTCTTCTGCTTGTGTTAATTTTGGCCTAACAATTAACACCAAGAAAACAAAGTTTCTCCAGTAGTCAGCACCACACCATACATGGAACCATTGGTTACAGCAAATAGAGAAATTTTGAATGCTGTAGATAAATTCACTTACCTTGGCAATATACTTTCCAGGGATGTACGCATAGATGATGAGGTTGATGCACACATTGCCAGAGCTAGCTCAGTGTTTGGAAGGCTCCTAAGGAAAGTGTGGGAGAGAAGAGGTATTAGACTGCCTACCAAACAGAAGGTCTACAGAGTCATTGTATTGACCTCATTGTTGTATGCCTGCAAAACCTGGATAGTATACCAGCACCATGCCAGGAAATTGAATTGCTTCCCTTTGAATTTTCTTTGGAAGATTCTGAAGATCACCTGACAAGATAAGATATTAGACACTGAGGTCCTTTCTCAAGCTGAAAAGCCAAACATTCACACTCTACTGCAGAGGGCCCAAATTTAATGAGCTGGCTACATTGTTTGAATGCCAAAAGTATGTTTTCCTAAAAGATTATTTCATGGACAATTCCTACAAGGCAAGTGCTCACATGAAGGTCAGAAGAAGCAATACAAGGACACTCCCGAAGTCTCTCTGAAGAACTTTGGAATTGATTGTGTGACATGAGAAACACTGGCACAAGACCACCAGTATAGTGGGCCTGCATCAAAGAAGCCACTGTGCTCTATGAGTGAGACAGAATTGCAGGAGCTCAAGAGAAACAAGAGAAGCACAGACTTAGAGACATCTCCTTTCCAGATGTTCATGTGGACTATTTGTGCTTTACTTGTGGCAGAGTCTTCCAAGTTCATATTGGTCAGACCAGTGATAATCCTACACAGTATACCTTCACTCCAACATGGTGATTTATTTTGGTCTTCTTCAAGAATGAAGGACAACCAACCAGTCAGCTGCTCTCTGGTGACCCACTCCAACCTGAGCAAGTGAACACCAGTTGGAAAAATGGCCCTACAGAGATTGCTACACCATTATGATATTAAATTTAACATACACTAAAAGCAACAACAATAATAACAAACTTACTTAATATATGTTACATTTTCCTATATTAATATATTTACTATTTTTTGTATTTTAAAATGCTCAGGTGTGGTGGATAGCTAGTCAGGCTATTTGCACATACAATCTGTACCTCCTGTACAAGAGCTCATGGTGGACAGCTCGATCAAGAGATAGATGGCTAGATAAAACACTAATTAAATGCTTACTATGTATCAGTCACTGCATGCTAAGCACTGGGTTAAAAAAAAAGTGCAAAAGTGGTTCCTGCTTTCAAAAGGACCTTACATTTTAAAAGGGGGTAGCAAAACATAAAAGGGGAGGAGGAAAGTAGATATATACATACATGCATATATGATTTTACATATACATAGCAAATACAAATATATGCATATATGTGAGCAAGAGAGAGAGAGAGAGATTTTTTTACATAAAACAAAGGAAGAAGGAAAGTAGAAGGATCTACCAAACAAAAATAAGAAATAAACATGATGTTCTTCCAGCAAATGGAAGGAGGGCATTGTAGGGAAGAAGCAATTGTATAGCTAACCAAATTATAGTACACAAATATAATGGAATATTATTGTTCCATAAGAAAGGACAAATTAAACAATTTCAGAGTAAACTTAGAGGACCGCTATAAACGGATGCAAATTCAAATGAGCAGAGCTACAGGAACAACTTATACAAGAACAGCAACACTGTAGATAAAACAACTTTAAGAGACTTTAGAATTTTGATCAATGCATTCATAAACCATAAAGTGAGAAATTGAATGAGGAACATACTATTCATCTTCTGCCACAGAGCTGATACTTAGAATACAGAGAGAGGCATGTCTCTTCAGGTATGGCCAATCTAAGAATTTGTTTTGATGACCTAAGCATGTTATGATTGATTTTTTGTTTTTCTTTTCTTTTGGTTTAATGGGGAGGTACAGATTGTATGTGCAAATAATGTAAATATAAACACATTTTTTTTAAAAAGTCATGCTCTAAGTAATGATTTAGATCTACAGATACTTTCACAGAAATCATCCAGTAAGAGTCTAAAGAAAAAGAGGGGTACTGTGATAAGTACTTTTTAACCTGAAAACTGTAGAGAGGTATGTCTGCTGGTTCCCCACAGCATATCTCCCTGAAAAACAAAGAACCTCGCAAGGCTTCTCAAGCTTTATGACTACTACCCATATCTGCCTAATAATATTTATTGCCTTAGATTTCTATACATGAATGCAAAAGGGGGGGGGGGGTAATAAGAAAATAAAATAGATATCCTGAAGCAAGATGGTGAATTTAACCTCATAAATAACATTAAGACAGTGGGATGAGATTTATCAGTTAGAAGATGGCCTTGGAAATTGCTTATGCAAAACAAACAGGAAAGGTGAAGGGATAGAAGAGAAGGGAAAAATAACAATATGTGTATGTTTGTGTGTTTGTGTGCATAGAAGTAGATCTATATATCATGTATTTACCTCTTTGTGAGCATATTTTACTCCCCTAGTAGAAGAAGAATGGTGGAGAATATTTGGATGAAAATTTTAAAAGATAGAAATAGAAGCAATATTTTATTCAGAATATAATATAGGCTACAGAGATAGGAAGATAGAATTGGTGAAGAGTTTGGGAACAGATCATAATCCAGTACAGAGTCTAATACTATAGGGTTATTTTATTTTTGTATTTGTATCCTCAGTGCCTTCTTAATAAATATTTATTTGTTGATTAATTCCCTTTTTTTGACAAGATGACCAATCTGATAGAGAAGAGGAATGTTGTAGTGATTGTTTAGGTATTAACAAAGTCTCTTTTGTGCTCCTTGTGGAAATGATAGAAAGATGTGAGTAAAATGATCATACAATTGCGAGTATTCCGAACTGGTTGAATGACCAGTTCCAAAAAAGTATTAATTAATGGCTTTACATAAACTTGTAAAGAGGTCTCCAATGAAATGTATTGGGGATCTCTAACCCTGCACTGTTCAAAATTTTTATTAATGACTAACATCACAGATGGCATTCTTAAAACATGATCCAATGTTTTAAGAGATACCTAGAATGCACGATGGAGATAGGATTCAAAAAAGAATAGAACATTCAGTCTAGTTCAACAAGATGAAAATTATCAGGGATAAATATCAGTCTTACATGAGTTGAAATAATCATAAGATTGGGAGACATAGCTAGACAGCAGGTTGCCTGAAAAATATCTTGAGTGAATAGCAAGCAAGTTCAATATGATTCAAGTATTATGTAATAGTCAAAAAAGCCAATTTATTCTTAGGTTATATGACAGAAAACATTAAATCTAGGAATAAGAAAGTAATAGTACTACATAGTCTGCCCGTATCAAATTACAAGTAGAATGCTGCATTCAGTTGTGAGTGCCATATTTTAGGAATAGCATTAATAAGTTAGAGAGCATTCAGAGGAGGATATTCAAGGTAGTGAAGGGCCTCAAGCCATATGAGGATTAGCTGAAGGAACTGGGCATGTTTAATTTAGAGAAAAGACTTCTCTGATACTACTGAAAGGATAGGGGTAGCAGAATGCAAATTAGCTGTCTTTGTTTAGCAGTCTTCTAGTACAATGCTTCTAGTACAATTCTCAGTCTCCTTAGATGGATCTTCATGCTGGTCATGTCCATTAACAATCCATGCCCCAAATCTCTGTCCTGAGTCTTCTCTTCTCCATTTATACTATTATTCTGGGTGACATCATAAGCTCCCATGGATTCAATATTATCTTCACACAGATGGTTCTCAGATCCATTTGTACTTAACTTCTCTCTTAAGAAGTTCTTCTCATTTGTACATAACTTCTCTCTTAAGCTCATCTTCAGCTTTCTATTGTGCATCTCAAACTGACTATCCTGTGGGCAAGTTAAATTTTATATATACAAAATAAAACTCATTTTCTTTCACCTCCAAAGCCCTCCTCTTCCTAACTTCCCTATTATTGACAAGAGTACCATCATCCTCCCAGTCACCCAGGTTCTCAATTTCAGTGTCATCCTTAACTCATACTCTCATCTCTTAGGTCCAATCAGTTGTCAAACCCTATCATTTCTACCTTTGTTGTATCTTGGACATACTTATCCTCTTGTGTGATGCTCAGGGCTTCATACATGTTGCACTAACTTTCTCCCTGCATCAAGACTCTCTCCAGTCTAGTCCATCAGTCACTCAGCTATCAAATTGATCTTCCTAAAGCTAAAGTCTGTCACTTCTCTGCTTCCCATTCAATTAACCCCAGTGGCTTCCTATTACCTCTAGTTAATAAATATAAATATATAAATATAAAATTCTCTATTTGACTTATAAAACTCTTTATAACCTGACCTATTCCTATCTTTCCATTTTTCTTATACCTTACTCCCCTCCACATACTCTAAAATCTAGTTTCCCTGGCCTCCCTGCTGCTCTTCAAACAAGAAACTCCATCTCTTGCCTACAGGAATTTTCACTGACTGTCCCCCATGCCTACAGCTCTCACATCTACACCTCCTGCTTTCCCTAGCTTCCTTCAAATCTCAGCTGAAATTTTACCTTTGTAAGAGGCCTTTCCCCAGTACTCTTTTTTACCTTCACTATGAACCTTTCTCCAATTTATCCTATATATCTTGCTTGTACATAGTTGTTTGCCTGCTATCTTCTTTAGACTTGTGTGCTTCTTGAAAACAGGGACTGGTTTTTATTTGTTTGTTTTCATTTATTTCCTCATTACTTAGCACAGTGTTTGCAAATAGTAGGCATTTAATAAATGCTTGTTGATTGACTACCGTCAATGAAAAACTACAATCTTGAAAAGGAACAGACATTAATTGGAACTAGCCCAAAAGTTATTTAATTATGTATATCCTTTGATCCTGTGATATTGCTACTAAGGGATATACTCAAGAAAGAGGAAAAGGACTTGTATATACAAAAATATTCACAGGGGATCTTTTCATAGTGAAACACATATATAATGACCACTATATTGCAAAGATAAACAATTCCAAAAGACATAAGAACTCCAACCAATGCAATAACTAACCATGATTCCAGAGAAACAATGTTGAAAAATGCTGTTGCTAATCTTTGGACTCAAGATACATAATAGATTCGAGACATACACTTTTGGACAAAGCCAATGTGTGGGAATTTGTTTTGCTTGACTATGCATATTTGTTAAAAGGGTTTTCTATCTCTCCCTCCCTCCCTTCTTCCCTCTCTCCCCCCCCCTTTCTCTCTGTCTCTCTCTCTGCCTCTCTCTGTCTCCATGTCTCTCTCTCTTTGTCTCTCTGTCTGTCTCTCTCTGTCTCTGTCTCTCTCTGTCTCTGTCTCTCTCTCTGTCTCTCTCCTCAGAAGGGAAGAAAAGGGGAGAGAAGACAAATACTTTTTAATTGAAAAAAAAATAAACACACACACAAAGAAAAATGATCAGACTTTTTTTGTCCCTATTTTTCCTCAGAGAGTGGAAATAAGTACAATAGGAGTGGAAAGAAGTTGATTTAGACTTACGAATAGAAAAAAGTCTTCCTAACAATTAGAGATACCTAAAATTGAAATGAGTTGCCTGAGGAGGTGGCAGGCTTCTCTTTGCAACTAGCTCCATAGAGTCTAACTACTCACAGAAGGAGGGGCCTCCACATTTAAGGATAAGTAGTAACAATGGATGTAATCAACTCTTGAAAATAAATTCCCTGACTTCTAATGGAAATTTTCCACTTTTTTTGCCTTTTGGAGGGCAATTAGGGTTAAGTAACTTGCCCAAGTTTACACAGCTAGTTTTGGGTTTTTTTGTGTGTTAAGTCTGAGGTTGGATCTGAACTCAGGTCTTTCTGACTCCAGGGTCAGTGCTTTACTTACTAAGCCACCTAGCCACCCCCTATTTTCCACTTCTTTCTTCAAGTATTGTGAATGTTTAGAATCTGTCCCTATTTTGACATCCAACAATCAGTTATGTATTCCTTGGGGTATATGGGGTATTCAAGGAAAACTAGCACCTTTGGTGTAAGGATTTGCCCTTTTCAGGGCTGCTGGAATATACCCGGCACTCAGCTCTCACCTGTGGCTCCAAGAAGCTCTAGCATGTGCAGCAGCCACACCCTGGTAAACTATCTCAGAAGATGGACTAAACCAAGCTGAGAGTAACAGATAGAACTCAAACTCATTAGTGAGTTAGGGAAGTGTCTACCCCAAAGATGCAAGGTGGAATGGGCAGATGAAAACAATTTGTTCTAATGGTCACAAATACAGCAGAAGCAGATGCTGTGCAGCAGGATATTTTAAGTTATCTAGACTTTTGTCTTATTACTGGAATTCAATGAACTTAGAAAAGAAAGGTTGACGTTACTTAAATCCAATTTATACATGAATCAAAACATCACCCCCGATATCATTGCTCTTCTTTGAAATGAACGACAAACAACATGTATCCAAAACCACCAAGAGGGGAAACTTTGAAATCAACTCTACAAGTTGATGTAACTTAAGTTTGTTATTTACATATTTTTCCTTTGACATTCTTACACTTAAAATCATCATATGTTGGGGCAGCCAGGTAGCACAGCAAGTAAGAGCACCGGCTCCAGTGTCGGGATGACCTGGAGATCGAATCCCGGGCTCAGACACTTAGCAACCACCCAGAAACACCTGGCCGTGTAACCTTGAGCAAGTTACTTAACCCCAATTGCTTAGGGGCAGTCAGGTGGCTCAGCGAGTAAGAGCGCCGGCTCCAGTGTTGGGACGACCTGGAGATCAAATCCTGGGCTCAGACACTCAGCACCACACCCAGAAATAACTGGCTGTGTAACCTTGAGCAAGTTACTTAACCCTGATTGCTTAAAAAAAATCATCATATGTTTCTCTATTTTCATACAGGAAATGGGAACTTCAAGATATTCTTATAGACCATTTCAACTACTGTCCCCATCTACATACTCAATCTACAGTGACAAGAAATTCATAATGTATCCTAAGCATATACAGTCCCTTGTCAGGTTCAGGATAACACCAGTACATAAGTACTGGTACATACTTATGTACATACATACTTACATACTGGTACAGTACATAAGTACACTAATTCCATACTAATCCAAAGAAAAATAACAAACTGATGGTACATTGAACAGTGGGCTGGAAGGAAGGTGACCTAGGGTACAGTTATAACCTCCACCCCTAGATTTAACTCCACAATATCACTCAAATCCGTCCCTTTTCTCCACTCAGTCACTACACAAGTTCAGGCCCTCATTACATGTTGCATGGTCTATTGCAATAACTACCTAATTGATCTTCCTTCTTCAAGGCTCTTCCCTTTCATATCCATTCTCCACACAGCCACTAAAATGATTTTAATCGTTTAGTTCTGACCATGATATTCTCCTATTCAATAAATTCTAATGGTTCCCTATTAATTCAAGAATCAAATACAAATTCCTTTGACATTTAAAGTCCTTCACAATCTGACCCCAACTTCCCTTTTATAGGTTTATCATATGAATTACTCCTCTTTGCACACACACAATAATCCAGCCAAAATTATGTACTTATTTCCTCATACAGAATTGTCTCCTTTTTCCATTTTTTCTCCTAGACATTCTTTAAGCCTGGATACACTAGCTCCTCACTTCCACCTCTTAGAATTTCTAATTTCTGTCAAGGTTCACTTCATATGTCCCATAACATAAGAATTTGTTTTGTTTTGACAGACTATGTAACTAAATATCTAGGGATTTAATTTTCATTTTTTAAAAACAACCACTGGGGGAATAAGGGTAGTGAGAAAAATGGATTCATTTTTTTAAATTGCTCTTTGAAAAAATCAAATTAAACCATTTTAAAAATTGAAAATCAAATATCATATTGTATGTGAGGTTTTTCCTCATCTTACTCTAAAGAGACTCTAAATTTATTCTTCCAAACCACATGTCATGTTTCAAGAGAGAAGTTTATATCTTCCTTACATGATTCTAGGATACACCTAAGAAATTGTGAGGATGTCTTTCTAATGCTATCAGCTCAGCCTATATTCTAGTATTTTCTTCCCAATACTAACCATCACCAGTAACAGAATTTCCCTTATGTTCTCCAATTATTATCTGGCTAACAAATCAATTAACATCCTTTACCATTCCTCTAAATAGTCAAAGTTTACTGCTACCCTAAAACCACCTTGTCCACCAAGATTACAAATATAGTGAACTATATTAATAATATAAATAATAAACACTGAGATTATATCGTGTTGAAATTTGTTGGAAAAAATCTGACACCCATTTCTATTTTTTTAATCTAGAACCCATCATAAGGACAGACTTTTCTCTAATGTAACAAATAATGTCTATTTAAATCCACCAGGAAATATTCTATGCAATATAAAATGTTACAGGCTTTTCCAATAAGATCAGAGGTAAATCAAAGATGCTTATTTATTATTATGACTACTTTGGAACATAGTACTAGAAATATCAGCTATAGAAGTAAAACAAGATAAAAAATTTTGAGGAATAAGCATAAGTAAAGAAGAGATAAAATGATAGCTCTTTGCTGATGTTTGAAAGAACCTTAAAGAGTCAACCAAAGTTAAAGCAATTTATAATTTTAGTGAATTTAAAAGATATAAAACATTGGCACAACACAGAAAGAAACTCCATTCAAAATAAATTTTGTTGTTGTTTATTCATTCAGTTGTATTTGACTCTTTGAGACCCTATGAACCATACCACACCAGACCCTTCTGTCCTCCACTGTCTCCTGAAGTCTGTCCAAGTTCACGTTCATTACTTCCATGATGCTTTCTTTTTTATTTTTAATACTATTTTATCTTTCTCCAGTTACATATAAAAACAACTTTTAGCATTGGCTATTTTGTTTTTAAGTTTTGAGTTCCATGTCCTATCCATCCCTCCCTCTCCTGCCTCCTCCCTGATATAATAAGCAATCTGATATCGCTTATATATGTATAACTCCATTATACTTTCAATCTATCTCATCTTCTGCTTTCCCCTTCTCCTTTTGACTTCAATCTTTCCTAATGTCAGGGTCTTTTCCAATGAGTCCTGTCTTCTCATTATGTAACCAAAGTATTTAAGCTTCAGTATTTGACCTTCCAGTGAAAAGCCTGAATTAATTTAAGTATTGACTGATTTGATCTTGCTTTCAAAGGTCTTCTCTAAACAATTCAAAAGCCTGTATTCTGTGGTACTCAGTTTTTCTTAACCAGCTCTCACAGCTATATATTACTACTGTACAAACCATTGCTTTGACTACATGGATCTTTGTCAGAAAGATGAAGCCTCTGCTCTTTAATATGCTGTCCAGATTTGTCATAACTTTCCTTCCAAGGGGTATCTTTTAATTTCATGTCTGCAGTCACTGTATGCCATGATCTTGGAAGCCAAGAATATAAAATCTGACATTGCTTCCCATTTCTTCCTCTATTTTCCAGGAGTCAATGGAACCAGTTGTGATGATCTTGGGGTTTTTTCAATGTTAAGCTTCAAGTCACTTTTTACTTCCTTATCAAGATGCTTCTTAAGTCTCCTTCACTTTCTGCCGTCAGAATAGTATTGCCTGCATATCTGAAATTGTTGGTATTTCTCCTGGAAACCTTAATTCCAGCTTTTGATTCATCCAGTCTGGCATTTAATTTGATGTACTCTGTGTTTAAGTTAAACAAATAAGGTGACAATACACGGTCTTGTAATACTCCTTTTCCAGTCTTAAGCCAATCAGTTGTTCCATGTTCGGTTTTAACTGAACTGCTTCTTGACCCTTATACATGTTCCTCAGGAGAAAAGTAAAGTGATCTGGTACTCCCATCTCTTTGGAGGCTTGCCACATTTTATTATAATCCACACAGTTCAAGCTTTAGTGTATTCAATGAAGCAGTAAATGGTTTTCTGGAACTCTCTTCCCTTCTCCATAATCCAGCAAATGTTGGCAATTTTGTCTCTAGTTCCCCTAATTCTTCAAAAACCATCCTGTACTTCGATAATTCTTAGTTCATAGATTACTGAATCCTAGCTTGCAGAATTTTTAAAATCTTGCTGACATGTGAAAAGAATGCAGTTGTTCATCAACTTGAACATTCCTTGGCATTGCCCTCCTTACGATTGGGATGTAAACTGATCTTTTCCAATTCAGTGGCCACTTTTTTCTGCAAATATGTTGGTATATTGAGTACAGCACTTTAATAGCATCATTTTTTAGGGCTTTAAATAGATTGGAAGGAACTCCATCACCTCCACTAGCTTTATTGTCATCAGTGCTTCCTAAGGCCCACTTGACTTCATTCTCCAGGATGTCTGGCTCTAAATTAGTAAACATACCTCTTTTTAATCTCTTCTACTTCTATTAGGTTGTAGGGGGCACTGTCAAGGATTAGGTCTGAGCAGTCTGCCATGGGTGCAAATCCAGGCCAAGGACCTCCTTGAGCCTGTTTCCACCCACTGGGGCCCATTACCTCAGGATATTGACTCACCACCCTCCCACCCACCCCCTCCCCACTTTGCGCCCCCCTCCCCCTATCAACCCTCTGTGCAAGGGAGGCTCAGAACATTTTGACTGTCCCTGAAACCCTGACTGCTTGACTTATAGATAAAGTGAGATAAGAAAGCAGGAAGTATCCCAAGGGAATGGACTCCTAAAGGTTGCAAGCTAGGCACCTCACGTAACAAACTAAGTGAAGTTTCCCATGAGAAAGTATGATGTAAGTGCTTTAGCTATAGCATATAAACTTGGACCCTCAGATGCTTATTTGATATTTGCTTAGTACACATGCAATAAACATATGAATGCTTCCAATCTTTGCCTGGCTCTTGAACTCATTATTCAAGCTCTCATTTTTCAGTTGGTGCTGTGAGTACAGGCAACATTAGGTCCCTCCCATTTTTGTCTTTTATCATGCCCATTTTTGCATGAAACATTCCCTTAATGTCTTTAATTTTCTTGAAGAGATATGTTGTCTTTCCCATTCTATTATTTTCTTCTATTTCTTTACATTGCTTAAGAAAATCTTCTTATCTCTCCTTGCTAGTCTCTGGAATTCTATACTCAGTTGTATATATCTTTCCCTTTTGTCTTTGTTTCCTCGACTATTTATAAAGCCTTACCAGATAGCCATTTTACTTTTTTGCTCTTCTTTTCCTTTGGAATGCTTTTTGTTGCTGACTCCTGTACAATATTGCAAACCCCTTTCCATAGTTCTTCATGCACTCTCTCTACCAAACCTAATCCCTTAGATCACTTCTACTTAATATTCATAAAAGATGTTATTTAGGTCGTACTTATATAGTCCAATGGTTTTCCACACTCTTTCAATTTAAGTCAGAATTTTGCAATGTAAGAAGTTCATGATCTAAGCCACAGTCAGCTCCAGGTCTTGTTTTTAACTTACTGTCTAAAGCATCCCCACCTGTGGTTAAAAAAAATATAATCAATCTGATTTTGATGTTGACCATCTGGTGATGTCCATATGTAGTGTTGTTGAAAATAAATGTTTGCTGTTACCATCGAGTTATCTTGACAAAACTCTATTAGCCTCTTCCCTGTTTCATTTTGTACTCCAAGGCCAACTTGCCTGTTATTCTTACTTTAACATTCCAATCACCTATGATAGATAAAAACATTTTTACTGTTATCTACAGAAGATGTAGGTTTTCATAGAACTGAGTGACTTTGGCTTCTTTGTATTCAGTGATTAGAGCAGACACTTGTATTGCTTTGATGTTGATAAGTTTGCCTTGCATTTCAAGAAGTATCATCCTGTCATTTTTGAGGCTATATCCCAGTACTTCTTTTCTCACCCCATTATTGACTATGAGAAATAATCTATTTTTTTGTAGAATTGCTTACAGTAGTAAATTTAATGATCACCTGAATTACAGTCACCCATTCCCATTCATTTAAGTTCACTGACACCCAAAATATTGATGTTTAATCTTTCTGTCTTCCGTTGGACTACATTTAGCTTACATTGATTCATAGATCTTACATTCCAAGTTCCTGCACAATAGCCCTTACAGCATCAGACATTCCTTTAGTCTACAGACACATTAACAGCTAAACTTCCTTTTAAATTTGGTCCAGCCACTTCAGTCTTTCTGGAGCTGCTTGCTGTTGCTCTCTATTTTTCCCCGGTAGCATGCTGGATACCTTCAGACCTAAGGACCTCATCTTCCTGTATCATATCTTTTGTCATTTTAATATGTGGTTTCCTGGCAAAGATACTAGAGTGGTTTGCCATTTCCTTCTCTAATGGATCACCTTTTGTCAGAACTTTCCACTTTGATCAGTCCATCTTGACTAATTCTGCATGGCATAGCTCATATCTTCATTGAACTACACAAGCCCCGCCACCACAAAGCAATGATACAGGAAGGGTCAAAATAAATATAGAAGCTATTATATATTTGCGAGTGTATCCACCAAGATTTACCTAGGAACTATATAAAGTATAAAACATACTTTGCAGAAATAAAGACCAACCTAATCAACTTGAAAGATATTCATTTGTCATGGGCAAACTGAGTCAAAATAACAAAATTGCAATACTACCTTGAGAGGACAATGATTGATAGTTCCTTTTATACCAATAAAGTGGGAGAAAGTTTGCTCACAATGTTGACAAGTGTCCTCTAGAAGATTTAAATCCTACCTACTATTCCTAGGAAGTGTTAAAAAATTTTATATACTTGTGAATAAACTCATTTGTCTTGTACTACTTAATTCCATTTTTAAATTTATATTTGTTTTATGTCAATTAAATGTTTTACTAATTTATTGGTGATATGCATAGACCATAAATGGAGTTTTGAACTTCTAGGGGTCATGGGTTACAAAATTTATTAAGCAAATCAGTCCACTTTGAAAATAGGAAAAATAGAAAAGGTTCCCAGAAACCCAGTATAATATATAAAATATTGTCTCTTCATCTCTCCTGTTTAAAGTTTGAACTAACTGATAAATCATTGCTAATAAGAACTAAGCTATGTTTCTTCTATATTTTGCTGAGATTTTTTTCTCTAGCAATTGCCCTGACAATAAACGAGAAGGAAAAAAACAAAGGAAAGATGGAGAAAAAGAAAATGAAGGATAGGCCAAATTGAAATAAATAAAATAAGGAGTACTTCAATAATTGAACTCTTCTTGATCAAATTAAACATTTACTAAAATGTTGTAGACAATCAAGAATCATGAATACTGTATTTTTCCACATTCTATATGTATGGAATAGATCATAAACACAATACTATTTAAAAGATCATCATATTTAAGACCTGTGCATTTGTACCTCTATTTTTGAACTTACCTTTCTTTGAATGAAAAAGCTCTTTAATTATTTGAGTCTAGGACTTCTTATGCAAGCCAAATTTCCACTGTTTGTATAAGAAAATTATATTACTAGAAAATGTAGTCAAGTGTATTGGGCCATGAAGCAAAATAATAAAAACATACCAATGCTGTTTGCCCTCATGGTTTCTTTGATTTGTACTTCAATGAATCTGGGATACAATAGAATAGATTAGAACTATTCAACCATACTTTCTCATTTTTGTGAGATTATCATCCACATCCTACAATCACTCTTTCCACAAGGATCCATCTGATATGCTACAGGCCTTGTGCTAAATCTTTTCATGATTTTATTGAATTTCAATGAAACATTACTTCTTAGAGGCTATTGGACTCAGCATTCCCTTCCTCTATCACTGGGACACTTTCCATCCTGCTGCCAAATATGTAATATTACCACCACCACCCTTCTCACTTTTTACTTTTTTTTTTCTCTGAGTATTATCATCAAGTCAACACTACAATAGCCTTTGGGGAAGGCATATCAATTAAGTTTATTAATCCACTCATCATGTATGACTTGCCAGACTATAACTTTCTTCCCTCAATTTCCACCATTCACTTATGTATGTTGTCTCACATAGTAGAATTTAAGGTCTCTCAGGACAGAGGCTGTCTCACTTTTATATTTCTATATTTAGCACTTAGCATAGGTTTAGCACATAATGATTGTTTTTCATTCATTCATGCAAGCCATCCCCTGTTATTTCTTGTAATCATTACATAATCAGCTCTATCTTTTATGAGAATTTTCTTGCAGAATTCTTTGTAATATGCTGTAGCCTGCTTGGACTCATCATGTACCACTCTGTTGCCTTTTAGATGACATGAAACATTAAATTTTCAGATATTATAGTATTTCATGATTCATAGTTATCTAGCAGTGGTCCCAATGTTTTTATTCTACAAAAACCATTCAACAGCAACAAAAAAAGTCTTGTGAACCCCCAGGGTAATTTAATTGTGCTAATCCTAATATTCTTTGAGATGTGCTTATTAGTGTTTATAATGACTACAATGATACCTTTTGCCCCAAAAACTATAAATTAAATGTTAGGTTATAAAATCAAAATTATAAAATGTAAGATTTTATTTTACTCATGTTTGTGAAAATTATAAATATAAAATTATAATTGTGAATATTTGTGTGGGATATTCTACAGCAATTAAAAGCAATACAGCAAGACTACAACTGATTACTGTTATCTGCAAGACTCCATATTAAATGTATTTTGTAAATATATATTTTGTAAAAATTATGCACATGATCATGATGATTTCAAATTACTGCAGAAATAAGCCTATAATCCTTCATATATGCATATTCTTGTCACAAGAAAAATAGATTTTTAATATAAATATAATTTTATTAATTGAATATTAATAGCATTTGAATGAAATAATTTACAAGTTAGAAGGTGTTTAACATAATAAAATAATCATACACAAATTTAATTTCAGTGTTAGACATTTTTTAAATTTGAACATGAGAACACAAATGATTGTATGCACATGACTATCTTTGGGAATAAGTTTGTGCTTGAATATCAATTTGAACAAAGGTTTGCAATATTTGACTCAACACCAAACATATAGACTTCAATCTAGACCCACATTGAGTTTACTTCTGTATTTGAATTTACCAAAAAGTGAAAATGTTCATTTATACAAATGTGGTGGAAAATAGTAAAACACTCTAACAAGGTCTCTTGCTGAGAGATGGATTATTTTTTAAGCTACCTAACCAATCAATGAAAATGAATATCTAGTTTATACTGAATGTATTAAATGATGGATATACTTAAAGTTCAATTGCATATATTCATTTTAACAATGTTTATATATAAACTAACCTTTGTAAGGAAAGCATCTCTTCAGACATGACTTTCTTCTTTTCTACCTTTGGAACACCAGCTAATACTCCCACAGAAGCTCCACTGAATGATTGACCAACCAGTCGCCAACCAGTCCATTTGAAAATCCACCAGATAGAATAGTAACATGAGTGGAAGCTAAGTTTAAATTGGAAAACAGCCTTGATGCTGCAATAAGAGGCAATATAAGGTATGTTTCTGTAGAGCATTTGTGATGGTCCATGATGATTTTAAGATGACTTGTATTGTTCATGGCCAGTGATCATGGTTTTCAAACAGGTTGACATTTGTGCTGTAATAAAACAAACATTTGTAACATCTTGATAACATGATTGCACAGCTGATGAGGTACAATTACAAGGCAACAGATAAGAATAAGGGGGCAACTCTGGTACACTGTACAGAACACAAATGAGAATCTACATATTGTCTGACTAGACTTGGGAATCAGTTTGTGCTTGAATGTCAAACCCTTGTGTTGTTTTGGAACAACTAAATAACATTGAGAAGCTGCAAGAACATGCTGCACTTAGAAGCAGTCAGAATTTGTCATCACTGAACAAACACAAAAATTGGGCACATGATCATTATGATTTCAAATTGCCTCAGAAATAAACCTAAAATCCTTCATATATGCACATTCTTGTTGTCACACAAGAAAAATAGATTTGTAATATAATTGAAAAATTATTTACTGCTCATTGTGACATTTAAGCACAAATTCTTTGGACCTTCATTGTGAACCCCCAAAGAGTTTGCAAACCAGCAAATAGGTACCACTGTCTCACGATATCATCAGATGGATTTGGGGGAAAAGAGAGTAAGTGGGTATGCACCTGTGATTTCATCAGTATAGGATGTTTCCCAGTGAGAAAATTCCTTCTACAAAAGAAAATTAGCCACTTTTCTATCACTTACATATGTAGAGAATTGCCTAGGATACTGAGAGTTTAAGTAACTTGCACAGAATCACATATTTATATGAGATTTAATTTTAAATAAGTCCTTCCTGATTCCAAGATCAACTGCTGGTATACTACACCATTCTGCCTCTCTCATCAGAAGAATATTGATGTTAGAAGCAGGACCTCCGCGGGGCTCTGGCTTCCACCTTCCCCAATCCATGTAAAAAGGGGACTCTAAACAAACTTTGGAGTTGCAAAACCCACAAAATGACACAGAGAAGCTAACCTCCCACTGAGGACAGCCCAGCAGGCCAGCAGCAAACGGCCCCCGTGAGCCTTAAGTTTTAGCCCCAGGGTGGGCCTGACCAGCCACCAGCTGGAGAGACTCCAGATCACCAGCAGCTGTGGCAGTTTCCAGATTCATCAACACATAGATGCGAAGGAAAAAGTGAGAAGTCAGTGCAGTGTGGACTTTGGAACCAGTAGTTGGGAGTGCATCAGCTTTTGCCCACGGGGCAAGAAGCAGCTGAGATGCCATGCTGGCATCGTGTTGCAGCTTCAGCTCCTGGCCTGCAGACTGCAGGGGGACCAAGTGACCAGTCTGAGGGGTAATCTCTCTTGCCTTAACCTGCTTGGATCTGGATTGTGGTCTAGGGTGGAGGTCCTAGGGTGTGTGACCAGCTTGCCAGAGCATGTGGAGGCCTCAGAGAGGGCACCCAATTAATACCTCCAGCAGCTATGAAAACTCCAGTGTTTGGGACAAAAGCTCCCCTGTCTGGTGGCAGAATCCTACTGTGGCAAAAAGCCCAGGTGTCAAGTGACTGAGGGGGTGACATGACACGGCAAAGGAAACAAAGCAAACAGAAGAATCCAACACTAGAATCCTATTTTGGGGACAAAAAGGAGCAAAGCATGGAACAGGAGGAAGACAGTGAAGTCAGAACTCCTGCACCAAAAGCTTCAAAGGAAAATACAAGCTGGTTAAAGGCCATACAGGACCTTAAGAAGCAGATAAGAGAAGTGGAGGAAAAATTGGGAAGAGAAATGAGAACAATGCAAGAAAATTATGACATGAGAGTCAACAGCCTGACTGAGGAAAATCACACCTTAAAAAACACACTGACTCAACTGGCAAAAGAGGCTCAAAAAGGCAATGAGGAGAGGAATCCCTTGAAATGCCAAATTTGCCAGAGGGAAAAAGAATCTCAAAAGCTCACTGAGGAGAATTGTTCTCTCAGATTTAGATTGGAGCAAAGGGAAGCTAGTGACTTTAAGAGAAATCAAGATGATGTTAAACAGATCCAAACAAATGAAAGAATAGAAGGCAATGTGAAATATCTCATGGGAAAAACCACTGACCTGGAAAATAGATCCAGGAGAGATCATTTAAAAATTATAGGACTACCTGAAAGCCACAATCAGGGAAAGAACCTAGAAATAATCCTCCAAGAAATTCTCAAGGAAAATTTCCCTGATGTTTTAGAACCAGAAGGCAAAATAGAGGTTGAAATAATCCACCAACCACCTCTTGAAAAAGATCCCAAAAAGAAAACTCCTAGGAATATTATAGCCAGGTTCTGGAATTTCCAGATTAAGGAGAGAATATTACAGGCAGTCAGGAAGAAACAATTTAAATATTGTGGAAACACAATCAGGATAACCCAGGATCTCGCAGCTTCTACACTGAGGGATCGAAGGTCTTGGAATATGATATTCTGGAGGGCAGAAGAGCTGGGATTAAAACCAAGAGTCACCTACCCAGCAAAACTGAGTATCATGTTTCAGGGGAAAATATGGTCATTCAGTGGCATAGAGGACTTTCAAGCATTCTTGATGAAAAAAGCAGAGTTGAATATAAAATTTGACATTCAGATACAAGAAGCAAGAGAAGCTTGAGAAGGTAAACAGGGAAAAGAAATCATAGGGAACCTATCAAAGTTGAACTATTAACATTCCTACATGGAAAAACAATAATTGTAACTGATGAAACTTTTCTCAGTATGAAAACAGTTGAAGGGAATAAAAATATATATATATATATATATATATATATATATATATATATATGTCTATATAGGAGGGTATACATATGTGAATGTGTGTATATATGTTTACAGGTATACATAGATAGAGGGCACAGGACCAATTTAATAGGAAAGAATGATACTTAAAAGGTGAAATTAAGAGGTGAGAGAGGAATATAATGAGAGGAGATGGGGAGTGAGAGAATGAGGTAAACTATCTCATATAGAAGAGGCAAGGGAAAATGGTTACAATGGAGGGGAAGAATAGGAAGGCAAAAGGGAATGGGCCAAACTTATTCTCACTGAATTTGGCTTGGGGAGGGAATGAAATACACACTAAATAGGGTATCTCACCCTACAGTAGAGTAGGGGAAAGAGGATGAGAGGGGGGATTGTAATGGGAATGTAAATTTAAAGCTCTTCCCTGCCCCTAGGCTAAAGTGCACCTGGAGCCTGGGGTAGGAGGCTTGTTTTTCAGTAGATACTTTTTGATTGGCCAGTGGGTCCAAAAGGTTGTTACATTCTCTGAGCCAGGAGAAGGCTATATAAGCCCTGATGTGAGGCTTTGTTTTGGGGCTGACTTTGAGAAGTGTTCTGTGATTTGATCTGGATTATGGGAAGCCGTTGTCCAGAGCCCCCCGGCTTTGAAAAACCCAGATGTTGAAACCGAGATGTTGATTTGGTATGGATGTAATGGTTGGACAGTTTGGAAAGCTGTCTACTTGATCTGTTTCTGTCTTGATAATTCTGTCTGTGTACTCTGAAGTTTGGGGTGCTGACCTTTGTCCCCTGAACTAGGTAAACGATACATATTTGACTGATTAAAGTAAGCTTGTTAACCTATTTTGAGTTGCTTTCCTTTATCAAAGCAGATCCAAGAACCTGTGTTGGCAGCAAACCCTGAGGACGTTTGGGGTGCTTGCTGCTACAGGGATGATGGAAGGGAGGGCAGGCTGGGGGGGAGGGAAGTTGGAAGCACTCACTTTTGAAAAGGGACAGGATCAAAGTAGAGAACAGAACAAGTGGGTGGTGGGATAGGAGGGAGGAAATATAGTCAGTCTTTTACAATACATCTACTATGCTAATGTTTTTCATTAGCTACACATGTACAATCTATACTGAACTGCTTATCTTTCCCAGTAAGGGTGAGTGACAAGGGAGGAAGGGAATGAATCTGGAATTCAAAGTTTTAAAATCAAATGTTTAAAATTATATATACATATATACTATTATTAATACTATGTTACATGTAATTGGGAAAGAAGATATACAGGCACTGGGGCATAGAGATCCACCATGCCCTACTTGAAAAGTCTAAGGAGGTATGGGAGAGAGCAGATTGGAGGAAGGGATATCCTGTGGGATTGATATTCTGGGATGGTGGGTAGGGGAGAAAAGGGGAGAAAATTTGTAACTCAAAATCTGGCAGAAATTAATGATGTAAATCAGAAGTTAATAAAGCATTTGAAAAATGAAAAAAAAAGAAAGAAGGGCCTTTATTTCAGATTGGGATCATTAATAGTACTTCACAATTTTCCAAATGCAATTCAGCCTATGTCCATTACTTCAATTCAGTATTTATTCCTTTGATTTTAAGATTATGGTATCTATAATACTGATCCTTATGCATCAAGAATTGTTAATAATTGGGAAAATGATGGGTATTTTTCGGAGTAAGAGGTAAGTCTCAAATCTAATTGTATGTCATATTATACAGACTAAACTTCTGATTCATCACAGTACAGTTTTTTCTTACCCACCAGAAAATTTTGCTTTTTCTATTGTGTTGCCCTCCCTTGCACTCAAGATACTAAGATCACTTAAGTATACATCACTTAAGTATATACAGCTTTAATTTCTATAAATGTCTCCTTCACTGCTGTTCTAGACAGAACCTATTCAGGACAATTTCTTGGTAGTTTATGTTCAATAATAGAACAAAATCAGATATTTACAGGTCATTCAACAGTTAACAAAAGGAAATTTATTTAATCATAGGAGGAGAAAGCCTTTATACAAGGAAATGAAGTAAGGATACTTTCAATTAATTCAGTTGACTGAAGAACTGCCCATCTTAGTCTGCTAAGCATTAAAGAATATGTATGATACTTCTTGCGGATGTTTTGTATTCAAATAATCAGGAAGTGATATTAATGGACTCTTTGGTATCCTTAGCCTTAGAAATGTATCAATACTTTCAAGGAAAAACTAGTCTAAATTGCAAGGGGGCAAAGGTTAGGATATTACCCCCTATCAGTCTCTATGGTGGAAAGGTATTCTAAAGGACCTTCCACCTAAATTACTTTAGAGCTATAACTAGTATAGCTTTAACTTCAGCATTCAACAAGCCACCTTCTTTTTTTATTATTTCAGTTGTGTCTGACTCTTTGTGACACCATTTGGGGTTTTCTTGACAAAGACATTGGAACGGTTTGCCATTTCCTTCTCCAGCTCATTTTACAGAGGAGGAGCTGAGGCAAACAGATTAAGTGACTTGTACAAGGTTACACAGCTAATAAGTGTCTGAGGTTGGATTTAAACTCAAGAAGATGCGATTTCCTGACTTCAGGCCTGGTACTCTATCCTCCAACTCCAGGGTTGGTGTTCTATTCACTGTGCCAACTAGACCACCCTGAAGCATTAATTTAGTATTTATTTCATTACAGCTACTTGTCTAAGCAATGTGCATACAAAACAAAAGTCAAACAGTCCTTGTGCTCAAGGAGGTTACATTCCAATGGGAGAGACAGCATCTACACATTAAAATCTCACATAGAAATTCTGTTGTTTGGAGTACAGAGTGCATGTGCCCCCTTCCTGCCCTATACTCAGACATGCAATTTCTCCAGGTTTTGGTCCTGAGGAACCTGCCTCTGATTTTAGGGCTTTCACATTTAGTGATTGGCCTGATATCAAATCCCTACCCCAGAATTCTGGGGATAGTTGATCATTTTAGTTTAAGTTTACATCTGATATGGAATATGTAGTTGATTGCTATAGAGAAAGACAGTGTTAACCATGGAAAAATCACAACTTCATGTAACATGATGAATAGGCTTCTTTAACTTGAGTTAGAACAGTGACAACAATTGGTTGGAAGGATAACATTGTAGGCCTCCTCGGCACTAAGGCATCATCTAATTGCTCCTAGAGCTTGACTGTTGTTGAAATGGCTAACCTGGTCCTGTTATCCTTCTGTTAGTAGCCACCATCTCTGTTGCAGACACCCACTGTTACACCCTTCATCAGGCAAACTATTTATTATCATCAGCAAATTGACTACAGTACATTTTATACATTTTTGGCCATATCTCTAAATCAGGAAATTTCTCTGGGATTCTGGGAAGATTCAAGCATTGGCTTTTTAAGTGCCTCCTTGGTATCTTACATTAAAATGAAAACAAGTCCAAGTGGCACAGATCCAAGTGGTAATTTAGAGAGTACAAATCACCACTCAATACAAAGTTACACCCAAACATTTAAAGAAGAGGAAGGGGATTAGAATAAAACAAAAAAAAGTAAAATGGGAAAATACAAAAGAGAAAAAGGAAAAAATGGACTTTCCCTCTAAGAGAAACTCTAATCCTAATTGAGTTTACAGAACATGTGGAGCTTTCCATACAGGATTAGGAATTTGAGATTGAGTATAAATTACCTCCCATCAACCTTGGGTAATCAAACAACTGGCCTGGCTAAAAATTCTCCTATGAATCTCTCAGGACATAAGGCAATCCACTTGAAAATGCATACAAGGGAGGCCAGGTGGCTCAGCGAGTAAGAACACAGGCTCCAGTGTTGGGATGACCTGGATCAAATCCCGGGCTCAGATACTCAGCACCACACCCAGAAATAACTGGCCGTGTAACCTTGAGCAAGTTACTTAACCCCGATTGCTTAAAAAAAAAAAAATGCATACAAAATGTTTCCATGTTCCTATCACACAGAGAGCATAAACTTAATTTCTCTAGGGATCCATACACCCAAACTCAATTGCACTGGAAATTAAAACAAAAATTTCTTCTGAATCCTGAGGTCAGGTGACATAGCATGCTTGAAATTTCCCAAATAGATTCCTGTTAAGGCAAGGGAAGACTAAATGGAGTTCCAAAGTAATCCAATAAGAGGACATGAAGGGAAAAATGAAGAAAATAAAACCCGATAAATTCTTAACACATATGGGGCTCCCATAAGAGATTGCAGACTTGAGTCCCAGCTACATTAGAATATAAAGATTTCATACATTTTGAACATAAAACTTTGGGAGAAAGGTTCCGCTAGCAGCAGAGAAGACCAGCAAAGCCTCAATTATTTTCTTTGCTGATTCCCTAAGATATCCTAAGTCCGTCATCAGACCATCAACAAATGGGGATAATTTTTCTCCCCTTTGGCCTTTATTGTCTCCTTTATGTCCTTAATTTCTTCCCCTTATCTTGTTACTGCTATCATTTCTTAAATTAGATCATAGTTAAATTCTATTGTATAATAACTTACTTTGCTACTTCTTATTTCTTTGCTTATTTGTGGATTACAGTTGAGTTGTGATAGATCATAAGAAATTTCAACCTTAGAGGCAGCTAGGTGGTGCAGTGAGTAAAAGCGCTGGCCCTGGAGTCAGGAGGACCTGAGTTCAGTTCTGGCCTCAGACACTTAACATCCACACAAAAAAGTAGCCATGTAACCTTGGGCAAGTTACTTAACCCCAATTGCCCTCCAAAAAAAGCAAAAAAAAAAAAAAAAAAGAAATTTCAACCTTGAATAGTCAAAAAATTTTCAAATCATGCATTCAGTATGGTAGATTGAAGTTTCTAGCCCAGAAGAGCAGTTCTAATCTAGCTTCACAATAGCTAGCATTTATATAGCACTTTAAAGTTTGCAAAATTCTTTACATATTATCATTTACATTTTATCATCACAACTCTAGAAAATAAGTGTTATTAATAATAACAATAGCAAACATTATTATGGTGCCTACTATGTGCCAAGCATTGTGCTAAATACTTTACAAATGTTTGATCCTTACAACAGCTCTATGAAGTAGGTACTATTATTATACTTATTTTACAACTGAGGAAATTGAGGCATACAGAGGATAAGTGCCTTGCCCAGAGATACGTAGCTGTGTCTGAAGAGGGATTTGAACTTAAGACTTCCTGACTCTACATTTAACATTCTGTCCACAACACCAACCACCTAAGTGCCTAATGCTGTGCAAGTCTGGGCAAATTATTTCATCTCTATACCTGAGGTAACTCCATAGGATTTCTCTACCAGAGTATAGATGGATTGCCATAGCATGCTAACATTACTTCTTAACATGTTTTGCGCACCAGTGATGACTTGGAAAGATATGAGACAAAATTTAACGTTTCCCATAAAACAAAAGTCATGTAAATAAATTGTATAATTGATCCAAACTATTTAACAACACAGGATTTACTTAAGAATTATTGAAGTTATTCCTTTAAGATGGTACTTAAAAGTACATCAAAAAGTCTTCATTTGGCACACATTAACTTTTTTTCAATATATCTATATTTCAATGTCGATTTCCTTTGTAACCCTATATATTTTATTTTATGCATTTAAAGTCATTATTCTGAAAAAAAGACTTCACAAGACTGTCAAAAGGGTTACCAAAAAAAAAGATTTTTTTAAAGTACTTAGAGAAACTTAAAGTAACCACTTATATATTGTTGTTTGTCCTTTGTTCTCAAAGAAGACTATTGCTTTAGGAAGGTGATGCCATGACTTGAAAATGAATTGGATTTAAGTGAGGGAAGGCTGTGCAAAGTCACCAGCCTCACTTTTTCCTCAAGTACTTATGTATATTAGATATATAAATATATGTGTTACTCTCTTTAGGAAGCCAATAATTCTGAGTGCAAGATATTAAGTATAAGGTAAAAAGTGATCTGTCAGGCGCCCAGAAGAGCATGTTGTACTAATTCACAAGGAGCAAAAATTCTTAAGTCTATAAATCAAAGGTTTTTCTAAGGGCACATTTCCCTTCTATCTTAACAACTACTTGAATATAGTTGTTCTGGTTCCAGTTGGAGAAGATATTATAAATTAAATTTTTTCCAACAAAAAAAATTAGTATACTTTATTAGTATGCAAAATATAATAATTGTCTTAAAGTACAAAAATATTATTTTGATTATTTTATTCTTTTTTATGATCTGCTAATAGGCTATATGAAATAATATTCTATATTTCACTTTTTGCTTCCTCCAATGTAACTAGTTCTGAGCTCCATTTCTGTCTCTTCTATCTCCCAAAACCATGTAGGATACAAACTCCTATTTCATTGTAGTGCCAACACAATATTCACAGCACCAGTGGCAACTATGAATATGCCAGCATAGTTCTTAATCACAAAATATAACAGACTCTCCATATATAAGGCAGAAACAAAACCTTTATTCTCTGAAAGCCAAATTCCAACACCAGGAAACAGAATCCACCATAGCAACAAAAAAATTAATAAACAATAACACAGAAGGGAGCCACACCATCCTTTAGCCTTCCCACAAATATTCACAAGCCTGGCTGTCTACATGACTGTGTCCTCTCCTCCCTCCAGCTCTAACTGCTCTGACTACCAGCTTCCTATGGGCTCTGCTCCATCCTTCAGCAAACTCCTCCTGCCACAGGCTCCATGTATTCATCCTAGTAGGGGCCAGAGAAGATCTTCAAATTACCATTACCATTACATCCATACACTTTGAAAATGGAGCCACAAAAAAAAAAAAAAAAGAAAGAAGATGAAGCCACCATAGCAGCTAAGTGACCCAGTGGATAGAGCACCAGACCAGGAGTCAGAAAGACCTGACCTGAGTTCAAATGCAACCTCAGATATTTACTAGCCACGTGGCCCTGGAAGAGTAACAACCTCTTTGTGCCTCAATTTCCTCATCTGTAAAATGGAGATAATAATATGCACCTACCTCTCAGAGGCATTTTGAGGATCAAATGAGATATTGATTGTAAAGCACTCAGAACAGTGCCTGACACATAGTAAGTGCGATATATTTTATGTACATATATATGCTATTATCATTATTACAAAAAAATATCATTACTGCACTGCAAATTCTTAGAAAATTCAAGTCATTTCCATAACTTACAAAGAAATTCTTTTTACTCGTCATTTCAGAAACTTTTATATTATATCATAGTTTATAGAAATAATTTTGAAAACTTGTCAAATGGCAACTTCTAATACATGGACAATAATTAAGAATAATACATTTTCCCTCAGAATACTAAAAATGAACAAACAAAACAACAACCTAACAATATAGCCATAGCATTTTCAGCAGGACATAACAAGGTTTGCATGGATGGGTCACAATATATGTTTCATGCAAAAAAAAGGGGGGGGGGAGGATTAAAAAGGCATAAAGGATAGAGTAAAGATATATGTATGGCATTATTTTGGGCTCTCCAGAATTATTTTCATTAAGCCCATTGACTTTTCTTTTAGGCTCTGAGTATAGGCATATTCATTTTCATAGCTGGTCATGATAGAGGCGTCTTTTTTTTTTATTTCTTAATCTTTAACAGGTTAGAAACAGCCTGCAATTAGTCTGAATATGACAAAAAATGGAAGGTTTAAATTATTTTTAAAGAAAAATATTTAGCAATAGTCAGGTTACTAAGAGGATGATTGCTGTGGGTATCACTTTTAGTTTCAATGAATTCACCCACAAATTCCTATTTCTATAACAGTTATATTAGCAAAGCCAAATAAAAATGATAAATGACACCTTAGTCATTTATCTCACCCCATCCCATCCACAAAGACTGAGAAGTTGGGCAAGAATATGACTATTCAACTATAAACAGAATTTCTAGGATAGGACAAAATCAAGTGGGCCAGTGCTATTTCTCTTTCATTTTATTTGTTCTGTGGTTGAGAATCCTTCTCAGTCGACTACTCTATGTTTAACCCTCAGAACCTGTGTGTCTCAAAGTACATTATTTATTATGTAACAAATTTAAAAGCATATTCATATAAACAAATTGTCAGTTTGAATAGCTACATCATCACTGGCTTTGGTTGTCAGAAATTAGATGTTTTTTTCCTCAAAGATTTTAAACATATTTGACTGACATTACCATGCTTTCAGATTTATTCTGTGTTTTTATTGCTTGCTTTACACATTCTTATATTTACACAATCCTCTGACTATAACCTCAAGTAAATTATTTAAAAAGTCCTAATGTTGCTCAGACTTCTTAAATATAACAGGATGTAAAATGGATTTATTTTCCTAATGGGAATCTGGGATGGTTAAAAACAAAAAGCAGAAGCTAATGCACATTACTAAATCTTAAAATGGAATTTTGCTTGCATCAAAACTGAATTTCATTTATTGTTTTTTCTCCATGGTATGAAACAACAAGCACCTAAACTATATAAAATGAAACATTTGACTAAAATTTGAAAGCACACAAAGCCGTACAAAGTATCAAATTGTCTCTTTTAAAAATTTCTCCTGAATATCAGAGCAGACAAATAGTAGTGGTAGATTATGCTATAATTAAGAACTGGGAGGGCGGCTAGGTGGCACAGTAAGTAGAGCACCGGCCCTAGAGTCAGGAGGACCTGAGTTCAAGTCCGACCTCAGACACTTAACACTTACTAGCCGTGTGACTTTGGGCAAGTCACTTAATCCCAATTGCCCTAACTTCACCCCTCAAAAAAAAAGAGCAAAAAAAAATAAATAAAGAACTGGTAGCTACATTCAGTTGGAGAAAAAAAACAATAAACAATTAAGTTAAATATCCCCATCTTCCTTAATTCTGAGATAATGATAGCAGCATTAGATTAACTGTACCACTTTAATTGGTGCTGAAAGAAAAGCACACATTTCGGTTAGCATAGTTTTGAGAGTAAGCCTTGTTTCTAAAGAACTAACTAGTACCAAAGGTGCAAAGTCAGCTTAAAATGTGCAAATGACAATAAAAACAAGATGTGTGTCCCAAAAGACTCATAATGGAGAGAAATGTCTACATCCAGAGGAAAAAAACTAGAAAGAAATGAGTTTATATCCAGATTGAAGCAAACTACCTGATCTTTTTCCTTTTCTTGTTTGGTTTTATGTCCTCTTTACCATTTTTCATTCCATCTGATACAATCCATCTTTATAACCTGACTAATGTCTAATGTGCAAGTATTTACAGATCCTATATTTGACTGTATGCCACCATGGGGGGGGGGGAGAGGAAGGGGGACAAAATGTGAAACTCAAGGAATTGTGGAATTGAATCTTGTAAACTAAAAGTAAACAAACAAATTAATAAAAATTATCTAAAGACAAAATAAAAACAAGATGTATGTATAATAAGGAGAAAAAATCAACTAAAAGACAGGACAATAAGGTTTAAAATAAACACGTTAACATAAGAAAATGTAATAGGTGGTAATTTTCAATAAAGGTTCTTCTTTGGTAGAAATAAAATTCTAGTGAGTTTCTCAGAAGTCAAATTTAAAACATAATTAAGCCTTATTTCTACATATCATATACTCCAAAATACCACACTGGCTATATGATCTACTTTGCAATTAGACTTTGCCATGCATTTCAGTATTTCTTAAAATAAAAAGGGACCCTACTCTATAGACTCTGGCACTCTGAAATTGTGTTTAAAAAGTGTGGTATTTTGTTGTTTGTTTATTTAATTTGATATTGCAATAACACTTTCTATTCATACTATTTTTCATGTGACCTCAAACCTAACACATGAAGATTTTTCAGACATTTTTAAATGCATTCCTCTATGTCCATAAAATTAGAATTTTTAATCATTTCTCTTTGACCAATAAAATTATAGATATATTTTGGATGCAACTAACTATAAATCAAACCTAATAATTTAGCTCCTGGTTTTCTACAAATACATTAAAAATCATAGCAATTACCAGGCATAAGAATTTTCCATTAGAAAGCTGAATTTTTCTATCAGAAGTTAGACCATAAAAAACTATATACATTTCTCAAAACATGACTTAAAATTAAAGGCAGTGGGAAGTAGTTGCTAGAGTGTTTGGTTTGGATTTAGAAAGAATGGGTTCAAAACTAAACTCTGGTATTTATTAGAAGGGTGATCTTGGCCTAGTTATTTAATCATTATGTGCTTTATGCAACTGTATAGGACTTCTGTCCTAGGCCCCTCACCACCCTGCCTCCCACTCCTGCCCACAGCCTATATTCTTCTTGTAATTTGCAGCCTTAGAGTGTTTCCTGAAGCACTGACAGCTTAAGTGACTTTCCCAAGATTATATCTACATGAGTCAGAGTCAAGACTTGAACCGGGGCATTCCTGATTTTAAAGTTGGTCTCCTACCCATTATACCACACTGATATAATACTATGCATTTATTACTGCAAATGTAATTTAAGCATTGAATTTTCCACTTCATTTCTGCTTCTCATCTGCAACATTTTGGATGACAACCTTCTAGAGGGAGTTTTTCCCAATCTCTTTTAATTCGAGTGCCTTCCCTCTGTTGATATTTCCTATTTATCCTATAATTATTTATTTGGAGATAGTTGTTTGCATATCGTTTCCCCCATTAGACTGTGAGCTCCTTGAGAACAGAGACTGTTTTTAGCCTTTATTTGCATATTCCAACACAACATAATGTCTGTCAAATAAGTGCTTATTATTTATTATTATATTATATATTATTATAATTTATAATATATCATTATATTACAAGTGCTTAATTGTAAGTGCTTAATTCTTATTAATTGACTTTTGATTTGACTATTTTTTTATTTGACGATTGACCTACTTCTTACTGTCTAACAGCAGCTGAACAGAAGACAGAAGAGGAAAAATCACCTCATTGGTTAAAAACACAGGATGAGTGGGGCGGCTAGGTGGCACAGTGAATAGAGTAATGGACCTGGAATCAGGAGGACCTGAATTCAAATCTGGCATCAGACACTTGATACACTTACTAGCCGTGTGACTTTGGGCAAGTTACTTAACCCCAATTGCCCACCAAAAAGCAAAAAAAACAAAACAAAAAAAAAGAACACACACAAAAAATAGAGGATGAGTGATGTAATAGTTTTAATTTATTAGCTCCTAAATCTAGCATTCAACATTCTCTAATTCTTTCACCACCCTATATTAGACTTTCATTATCTCATGTTGAAATTATAGAAACTGATTCTTAACTGGTTTACCTCATTTACTCCACCTTAACATATACCAAAGCTAGATTAAATATTCTATAGAATCGCTTTTTCTTATCTAAAACTGTCTACAAAAAAATGCCAAATTCCTTAGAAGGACATTCTGAGTTTTTCATAATTCCTATCTTTTTGCCCCAGCTTTCTCTCTGGTGAGAATAGCATTTCCTTTGAATACCAAATTATCTGTCTCAGCTTATCAAAATCAATTGCTAAATTTTCAATGTGAGTATTTGTGCCCCAGAAATCAACCAGCACTACAAATCAAGACTTGATTAGTAAATCAAGTTTAACTATCTAGACTTAAGAAAATGATGGAGAAAATAGTAATGCAGAATAATTTTTCTACTGTTTTGTGTGTTTTAAGAGAGCTGGTTGTTAAACATTCACCATCACATCCCTGGCACTAATCCACTGTTGATATAGTGATGAAGTGATCTAACTATCCTAGAAAGTAATTTGGAATGCTATTCCAAAGTCTAAACTACACATACCCTTTGAATCAGCCAAAACAACTTTGGAAGGATACTATGAAAAGATTAAAGACAGAGAAAGGACAATAAAAAACATTTAAGGCAGCAGTTTTCGTTAAGGTAAAGGGGCTTCATGAGGTAGAGTGCATTCATATAAATTAAAGAATGACTAAAAATTAAAGAGTGTGAAAGTGATGGAATATTATTGTTTCAGAGAAATAATAAACAGGAATGATTCAGAGAAACCTGGGAGGATTTATATGAAATAGAGTTAAGAAACCAGAACTATTTATCAATCACAAAGACACTAAAAGAAAACAACTAATGAGCAATCACAACTCTATAAGACTAATGATAAATCATGATTTCCGTCTGTTGAGTTTCAAAAAGAAACATGCATTTTCAGGCATAAACCATACAAGACAGGTAGGTTTTCCCAGAAAACACTTAGTTGTATTTTTTTCCATTTAGAAACAAATATGAACTTAATACCAAAGAAAATGTTCATTTCCATTTCCATAACTTTACCCAAATGAGCATTTTCATTATATATGACAATGCAAGTATATACCTTGCTTTTCTTTTAAAACATATAAAAAGTTCAATGTATAGCTTTTAAAACTGTCCTGCTTATTTCTACTTCTTAGACTTCTGTTCAGTTTTTTTAAAAGTTGCTTTAATTGCTCTCTTTATCTTTTTTAAAATTTTTTTTAAATTTTCCTGTCTCTTTTGATTCTTCCACCCCCTTCTACTGTGGGAAAAAAAAAGAGGAAAAAAACCGATCCTTTAAAACAAATTTGTCTGTGTGTTTTATATATGTGGGTAGTGGGTAGAATACTTCATTGTTACTCCTCTGGAATCATAGTTGGTCACCAAACTGCTCAGAGTATATCAAGTCTTACAAAGGATTTTTCTTCATAATGTTGGTATTCATGTATAAACTGTTCTCCCAATTCTATACACTCACTCTGCATTATTTCCCAGTAGCTATGAAACTGTCAATTTAATAATTTCTTATGATGTGAAAATATGCCATTACATTTTTATAGCATAATTTGTGAGTCATTCCCCAATAGATAATACACCTTTGATTTCCACTTCTTTGCTCTAACAAAAGAGATGCTAGAAAATATTCATTTTGGGGGTGGCTAGGTGGCGCAGTGAATAGAGCACCAGCCCTAAAGTCAAGAAGACCTGAGTTCAAATTCAGCCTCAGACACTTAACACAAAAACTAGCCGTGTAACCTTGGGCAAGTCACTTAACCCCAATTGACCTCCAAAAAGCAAAAAAAGACAAAAAATATTCAGTTCACTTGAGGCATTCTCTAGCTCCTCATTTTAACTCTGTGTGAATCTATATTGTGTCTTAAAAACAACATATTGTTGGATTCTCCTTTCTAATCTTCAGCTATCCATTTCTATTTTATTTCCGTGTTCACCAAATTCATGTTTATGGTTATTGTTCATTGTATATTTCCCTCCATCCTGTCTTCTTGTTATTTTTTACCCCTGCCCCACCTCATAAAGAGAAGGTGGTGAAAGAATAGTAGTTTGCCTAGCACTTGTGAGCTCTGTAAATGACTCAATCTTTTGCTAATCCTTTACCCCATTTCACACACACACACACACACACACACACACACACACTTTAATCACAAATTTTTATTCCTTATTTCTTTTTAATCCCCTTTCAGATTCTCTTTTCCAACACTGAAATTTGTCTGTCTCTTAAATCCCATTCTCTCCTCTTCCAGACCTTGACTACTTTCCTGTTGAGTTTAATACACTTCTATACCATTATCTTTCTCTATGTATTTGCTTGTACATGTGTACTCTACCTTCCCTTCCATGGTTCAGAAGAAAGTAAAGTTCATGCAATAACTATTCCCCTCAGTCCATCTTCCATATTTGTATATTCTTCGTCTTATCTATCATAGGTAAGAATGGGTTTCCCTCACTTCCTCTTCTTTTCCTTCCCAATATATTTACCAATCCCTTTCATTTCCTCTTTCTCCTAAAACAAACCAGAACAAACCACTTTTACATCCTTTGCCTTTCTACTGAACTTTTTCCATGACCCTTGAAGACACCTTTTTATTGTTCTCTTATTAACATATCATAGTATCTTTCAATTAAGCAAATATGTGAACCTTTCTATATTTCCTTTGTCTCTAGAATTTCTATTTCAAAATTTCTACTCAATTGGCCTTTTCAACAGGAATGACTGGAAATCCTTTATTTTGCTAAAGTTTCACTTTTCCCTCTGTAAAATTATTCTGAATTTTCCTGATTAATCTTCATTGAAAGTCTTCATTTTTTGCTTTTTGAAATATCATATTCCAAGCCCTTCTACCATACATCAGCTGCAGAGTTTTGTGTGATTTTTGTACTTGAATTCTTTCTTTTTGTCTGCTTGAAGCATTTCCGGATTTGGGTTATGACATTCCTAGGAGTTTTCAGTTCCAGGTTTCTTTCAGGTAAATTCTTTCCATTTTAATTTTGCTTTCTGGCACACAGTGGGCTTTTAATAAATGGTTATTGGCTGATTGGTTCTAAGAAATCTGTTAAGTTTTCTTTCGTGATTTCTTAAAATATGACATCCAAGCATTTTCTTAGGTCATTATTGTCTGGATGTCTAGTGATTGTTAAATTCTTTCTCTTTGGCCACTTTTCCAGGTTAGTTGTTTTTGATAATATGCACCTTACATTCTCTTCTCTTTTCAAAAATCTTTTTGTTTCAAGATTTTTTGTTTTTTCATAGAATCATTGTTTTTTATTTACCCATTCTACATTTAATGAAGTTTGATTATGAGACAACATGTGTTATTATCTGTTCTAAGGTATTAATTCTCCTAATTTTATTTTTTCCCTTCCTAGCTACTCCATTTTATATCTCTTGCTTCATTTCTTCTACGTATTCGTTTTTTTTTTTAAAGCAATTGGGGTTAAGTAACTTGCTCAAGGTTACATGGCCAGTTATTTTGTGTGGGTGCCAAGTATCTGAGGCTGGAACCGATCCCAGGTCTCCCGACTCCAGGGCTGGTGCTCTTACTCACTGCGCCATCTGGCCTCCCCTCTTCTATGTATTCTTATAGTCCTTTGGGCAATGATATTTATTTCTCTGAAGCTGTACTTGGATTTACTGTGAAGTTATTCTATTCTTCTGAGTTTACTACTTGGATACCTCTTTGTCCACAACATTTAGCCATTGTGTTCAGTGTTTTCTTTTGTTTATTCAAATCTGTAGCTTAAATTTCTGGATTGGAGGATGGTGTTCTGCTCTCATTTTCCTGGATGGCATAGGTTTGTTCTCAGTTTAGGGGCTAAGATTAAGCTCTGCCTTCAGCAGGAATTTTCTGACTTTGTCCCTGCAATGGTAATGGGAATTTAAAGATCGTCCCTGTCCCTTAATAAGCCTAAGGGAGTTTTGAGAACCTTCCTTGATTTGAAAATATACTCTCCCCCCAATGGGCTAAATGTGGTCACATGGAGTCTGTGGTGGGAGGAGTTTGCTGAAAGGTGGAGTGGAGCCCAACAGGAGAAGCTTGCTTAGGGGAGACTTGTTTTTCAGGAAGGCCCAAACCTTGTTACTTTGTAATTAGTCAGTGGGTCACCAGGGTTGTTATGTTCTTTGACCCTAGAGAAGGTTATATACACCTCTGAGGTGAGGTTTTACTTTGGGGCTCACTTATGGGAAGAGTTGTGTGATTTGGTCAGATGAGACTCTGGGCAGCTGTTGAGCCCTCCAACTTTGAAAACCCAGATGTTCGTGTTTCTCTCTCTGGTGACCAACTGTATGTATGGAATGGTCAGACAGCTAGAAGCCCTGTCTGTTGAATTGTGTTATTTTCTCTGTCTGTATATTTTTGTCTGCTTATAACTTCTGTTTGTATTCTCTGAAGTTCAGGGTGCTGACTTTTCCTCTGAACTAGGTAAATGATATGTGTTTGGTTAAAATAAGATTGTCAACCCTTTTTGAGTTGCTTTCCTTTAGAAAATCAGATCAAAGAACATGTGCTAGATGCCATCCTGGGTATGCTAGGGTGCTTGCTGCTACAGTCCCCCAGTATAGTTTAGGCCCATGCTCCCTGGATGTTGGATTAAACAAGGGCTACCTAGATTCGGATTTGGGCCTGCCTTCTGCTATAGATGAGGTCCCTGGATTTGCCTGTGCTAAATATTGCTCAGGCCCTAGTTTGTTTTGCACTGGGAAATGCTCTGCCTGAGATTTCCACCATGGATGAGGTTCCTGGATGCTGGATGATGCCCTGACCCTGTTTTCTGCTGATGATGAGAACCCTGGTTTGCCCTGTACTAGAAGATGCTTTATTCCCTTCTTTTGCCTCAAATTCTAGGGTTGGCATACACTCAGCACTGCTGTGACACTGAGTCCTTCCCTGCCCCTTTCTTCTACTAAGGGTGCTACTCAGATTCAATCTCTTGCTGTGTAACTGAGTGTCTTCATTCACTTCTACTTACCCTAACTTGTCTTTCAATAATTCCAATAAATTTATTCCAATAAATACTTAGTAAGTGCTAACTATGTGTGCAAAGTATTCTGTTAGACACTAGGATACAGAGGAAAAAACAGCAAAATTACAACATCTTCCTACTAAAGGAGCTTACTCTTTGGAGGGGAGACAAAGGGAGGTGATCAGAACACAGATAAGTAGGCTACAAAGCACAATGTAATAGGGACAAAAGAGGATGCAAAAAACGCTATTTGAGACAACGTGGGGAGACAGAGCTCACATTTGGCTTCTCTTCATAGAGAGTCATAGATTTAGAGCTAGAAGATTACAGGAATCATCTAACCTTATCCTCATTACACAGATAAGAAAATCAAGGCCTGGAGAAGTTAAATTATTGACTATAGGCCACACAGATAAAAAAAAAGCAAAGCATCCATTCACAAAGACCTTTCCATGCTTAAGTAGCTTTTATTACAATTATGTACCACAATTTGTTTACCATTCCCCAATTAGTGGGCATCTACTTTATTTCCAGTTCTTAGCTATTGCAAAATGTGCTGCTATAACTATGTTGGAGTCTATGGGAATTTTTCTCTTATCAATAGCTTTCTTAGGATATAAGCCTAGCAATAGACTCTTTAATTCAAAGGGTATAAATATTTTAGTCATTTTATTTACATAAATGCAAATTACTTTCCAAACAATTGTACCATTTCATAGTTCCACCAACGTATGCCTATCTTTCCACAACACCGCCAACATTGTCTATTGCAATTTTTTTTTTCCATTTTTGTCATTTTACAGGGTGTGAAGTGAATCCTCAGAGTTGTTCTGATTTGTATTTCTCTTATTATTAGTGACTTGGAGCATTTTTTCATGTGGCTATGAATTCTCTGCAGTTCTTTTGAGAGTTGTTTGTTCATATACTTTGACCATTAATCTACCAGGGAATAGCTATTTGTCTTATATCTAATATTTTTCTCCTCAATCTTTCCCAAATCAGTTGTTTTGGCTACAAGATGCTATATATCTTTTCTATTTTTATTTAGAATTTTGACTTTGTTTTTACATTTATTGTGGTCTCACGGAGTCATTGACTTCTATTTGGTTCATTATGATCTTCAGGGAGTTTGTTACTTGGTTTTGTATTCCTTGTGCCAGTCTGACTATTCTCTTTCTGATTTTTTTCCATAATTTTTATTTCTTTTCCATTTTTCTCTGTAGTGCTCTAATTTTAAGTATTAAAGTATATTAGTATTAAATTTTAATACTTTTTTAAAACTTTATCTTTTCTAAGAATTCTAATTGAACTTATGCCAATTTTTCCAATGAAGTTTTGTCTATAGATATTTTGTAATCACTCTCTTCCTAGTTTTTGTCTTGATCATTCTTGTTCACCATGATAGATTTTTTACTTGTTTTCTCTTTTTCCAGCCTATTTTCTGGCTTTAGATTATATGCTGATAGTGGACCCTGTGCATTTCTGAAGAGAAGATCTGGGCTGGTCCCATTGCTGCTTTCTTGGGGTGAGTATTATGTTGTTCTGAGATCTCAAGGTCAACCCAGGCTTGGGATCTGCAAGCTTTAAGTGTTCCCAAAATGGGCCAGATCTGATTGCCCTACACAGTCTGAGCCCTACAAATTCCTGCCCTGAGTTTGGGTCTAAGTAATAGACAATTGCGGCTGGCCTTAGCTACCACCAGCCAGCTGGGAGGCTCTGCAGCCTAGGAGTGACAGAACTACAGGCATAAATTTGGTATGGCATTCCTGACCTGATTATTCCTCTGTAGGCTTCAGACTGAGCTAGAAGCTGATCAATAAATGTTGGTGAAAGCTATAGACTTGTTTATGTTCTTCTCTGATACTTTTTAAACAGAATGAATAAATTTTTTAAACCATTTAAGCACTTACTTTGTGAAAAGCATTATTGCTAAGCAATGGAGATACAAATGACTGATTTGAGATAGTCCCTGTTCTCAAGGAGATAATGTTCTAAAAGGGAAGACAACACATATAAAGGGGTTCAAGTCAGATGGAAAGCCCCTATGGCCCTTCAAGTACAGCAGCAAATTAGTTTGTAATTCACCTTCTTTAATGACATTTCTTCTGATAAGCCACATTTATTTCTGGTACTGAACCATTTGATAGTGCCACAATCATTTTTCTAGATCTTTGGTTGCTATTATCACTGAGGAACCAGATCTGTAGAACCTGAAGAAGCAATTGCCAAGTAGCAGCTCCACAAGGATTAATTCCCTGGATAATGATCATTTGTGCTGTACTGGTTGTCTTGGAGCTACTGCTCTATCTGGAGCTCTTGTGATCAGTCTTAAGCTATCTCTTATCAGTCTAAAGAAAAGTGGTTGAGATTGTAGTGAATTAACTGCTCTAATCCTCTGTCTCTCTCTCTCAGGATAAGTTATTGTTTTGAGGAAACTGACTTTATGCTATTTGGTTACTACTAGGATAACTTGTGCTGTTGTTGGGGGGGGTGGGGATTTGGGGGGAGAAGGGCTGAAACAGGAAAACTTGGAGAATGGCACTCTTCCCAAGAATCATGGAAATTAATTTTATGGAAATGGTAGTTGATCAGCAGTTGGTGCTGGGTAATGGTGAAGATGGCAGGTTCATTTTCCGTAGTGGTTGCTCCTTTTAATGATGGCTTCTAGAATAGAAGCAGGATCAGTCACCTGGGGGACACTGCTACTTCCAGGGCTAGTGGGCTCAAGGTCTTGGGTTGCTTCCATTAGGGTCAGAATTATGTATATAGTGAAATAAAAACTTTCAGATGTGGCCAATGTTTGGATTTGTTTTGCTTGATTATACTTTTTTTTAGATGGTGAGGGAAGAGTTGTATTATGGGTGGAAGAAGCCAGGTTGGTGATGGTGATGCCAAAACAACAGAAATAAAGAAAAAAGTGTTAGTGCAATTTTTAAAAATATACATGAGAGAAAAACAAAGGGGACAGAGATAAACAGATCAAGCATTGGTATTTAGTTATAAAAAGTAACACCCAGTTTTTCTCTTCATTAGGCTAAAAGAATTTTACATGAGTTATTAGATTTATTTATTATTGCTCTAGTATTGATTTCAAATATGATTTGTCCCATTTATTGTTAAAAATCAGACTAGATCTGGACAAAATAGATAATATTTGTCTTCCATGCTTCCTTATTCTGGGTCATCTGGAGACAAATGGCACTGCTAACTCTCCCAACACCCTTCAGAAATCCAGTTCCCTCCATCCATAGTCTCACCTCTCAGATGTTGGCTAATAATTTAGAATCAGTCACAAACAACTCTTCAGACCTTGGAAGGAACCTTAGAAGTCATCTTGTTCAACGAGGCTATTTATACCTGAGGATCGAGGAAGTTGAGTAACCTGTAAAATGTCACTCAGATATAATTGAATTTGACTCCAAACTTAACAATGCTAACACTTCTTCACCGTGTTTTCTTCCATACCTCTAACACTAAAACTTCATGTAAAAAGAGATGGAAGACAATTTATGAAGAGTATCTGCTCCTTCCCAGTGACTGCATGGTAAAGCCAAGTCTTTCTAAAACACATTAAATCCAGTCACTCAAAAGAAATTGACTTAACTACAGGGGGGAAAAACTAAATGAATGTCTATTGTCCTCAGTATAGCATGCAATTGTATAGACAGACCATTAATTTGATCTATCACTTTATAGAATGTGATTATGTACTGTAGTTGCACAAAGAGCTAGGAATTAAGAGAAAGAAAAAGAAGTAGATTACATTTGAGAAATAGTACAGTACTTTTAATTATGCTAAACTACTCCATGACTAAAATCCCATCTTTTTTATTCTAACATCTATTCAGTAACAAGATACAGTTGCAGATCATGGTTAAAAAAAATGCCTACAAAGAATAAAAATGTCAAGTGATCAAACAGACAATTTAAAAATTGCACACAAAGGAAAATGCTGGGCAGACACATGTAGACTACAACATTTTATCAACTATTTATGGGCAATATAAAAGATAACATGGAGGAAATATGTGATCAGAAAAGGAGATGATCAGCTGTGTAGTAAGGGCAAAGGACAGTAAACAAATAACCTGAATGAAGCACTGGCCTCCATGGAATATTAAAATACCTAAAGTTCCCAAACATGTTAGGTAGCAGCTGAATGATGCAATGGATGGAGCACTGGGTCTGGAGTGAAACCTTGGATTCTAATTTGACCTCAGATTATATGACCTAGCTATATGACTAGCTATATGACCCTGTTCAGGTCACTTAATGGATTTGCCTCACTTTCCTCAACTATAAGATGGAGGTAGTAATAGCACCTATATCCCAGTGTTGTGAGGAAGAATTATATAAAATAGGAAGGTAAGGATGAATTGTATGGGATCCTGGATCTTTTGAAGTATATATGATAAAAAATACTAATGTCTTCTTAGAATGATGAAGCAGTAGATTTGTATTCATGTATACATTAGTTGTTAGTAATCAATTGACAGCATATACTTACAATCAAGTTTTTTCTACAAAGAGAAATAATGCTTTTATATTTACTAGGTTTTAGCACAGTTTATTATATTGTTAAGAGGTGGATACATTTCATCAAGGGTGGGCTGGAGCTAGCTTGTCAGCCTCTGAGAGCCAACCATTAAATTTTCAGTGTGAGTATTTACACTTTAGAAATCAACAAATACTATGAATCAAGACAATTGTTTTGTTGATTGTCTAGACTTAAGAAAGTGATGGAGAAAAATTACTAATGATGCAATTATTGATGAAATAATGATTAACAATAATGAAATTAAAGTAATAATGCAGATTAAACCTTAAAACGTATTGTGCATTATTTTTTGGAGAGTCACTTGTTAAATGTTTACCAGAAAACCCTTGCATCTTATCATAATTACCACTATTTTGAAATTTTGAATAATGATTGCTGTCTAGACTCAAACAAAACAAAAAGATCATTTTTTTTGTTCAACTATAAGATAGGTTTACTTTTGTTCAGCTATAAAATTTATATAAAACATAAATTGCTATAGCCAATTGCTTTTAAAAATTAAGTTTCAAACTATGTTCACTTTATTGCTCCCAGTTATAAATAGCATAACTTCATGCTTCAACTTGCACTTCCTAAATCCAAATATTCCCACAAATATTCATTCCAAATTGCTTTAACTTCCCTTAGTTTGGGGTGTTACCAGTTTCAGCAACTCCCACCAAAGTATCAATATCTCACTGATTCCTCTAAATTAAAAATAAATTCTTTTTCAACTTATTATATAAAGTAATAAAAAGTCATAGTGACACAATATCTAAACAAAGCTTTCCTCCTCTGTAATTTAGTTCAAAACTACAATGTCATCACATACATTTTAAAAGGTAGACTTTGGGAACCTTGGCACAATTCATAAGTAAAATAAAAATATGTTTGCTATCTTAAAACAATCACTCATAGGGGCAGCCAGGTGACGCAGTGAATGGAGAATTGGCCCTGGAGTCAGGAGGACCAGAGTTCAAATCCAGCCTCAGACACTTGACACTTACTAGCTGTGTGGCCTTGGGTAAGTCACTTAACCCCAACTGCCCTGCCTCCCTCCTCCAAAAAAGAAGAGCAATCATTCTGCATTTTACTCCTTTATTTCCTGTATCATAGGGATAGTGAATAACTTTAGGCCTACAAAAAAGATATGATGATACAAGAAAAATGCCTTCTAAAAACTTCCAGAATTTATAGGCTACACATTAAACACAGAATTGTTTTTGAAAGACCCTTCTTAGAGACCATCTTTATTCTGGATCAAATATTAGTTTTCATTCCTTAGAGTCAATGTAAGGACCTGAACATTCCTGTGATTTTGCTGATTATAGAAAAATCCAGGTGAAGAATTGCCATGAAAGCTAGTACCTTCTCTTCAGGTTATAGTCTTAAGGAGTTGCCTTAAACCTAAAAGGTTAAGTGGCTTGCCCACAAAACCTATATATGTCAAAAATGAGAATTGAACCCAAGTCTTTCAAGTTATGAAGTCAGATCTTAACCCATTATGCTAAGCTACCTCTCTAGGCTCAAAGTAAAAAAGTAATAAATTAATTTAGGCATATATTTTTATTATTCTCATGTACACCCATTATTGTGGAGTAGTAAATAGAGGCAATTAGGGTGGTGAGGTGAATGGAGTGCTGGACTTGGAGTCAAATATTTACTAGCTTTGTGATCCTAGCCAAGTCACTTAACCACTCTCAGCTTCAGTTTCCTCATCTATAAAATGTAGCCTTATTTCATAGGGTTTTGTGAGGGCCAAATATAAAGTTCTTTGTAAACCTTAAAGTGTCATATAGATGCTACCTATTATTATTAATAGTATTATAGTAAAAAGTCACACAATTATCATTTCCTCAAACACTTCAGAACATACACCAAGTCAAGCCCTTACTTTAATTGCTCAATTACTGCTTCATATATGCAAGTTGGTATTCAAGATTATGTCATACTCCCAAAAAATAGAACTTAAAAGTGATTTTAAATATAAAAGCTCAGTTTAGAACTTTGTTTTTGGAAGCACCTTTTCATTTGAGAGGATTGTCTACATTCTGCTTATACTTAAATTTATGAAATTAAATATAAATATATATAATATATATATATAAAATACTTGTCACCAGATTTACAATGTAATGTTTTGCCTTATCTCCTCCTACAGAAGGACAAATGAAATGTCAAGTTAGGAAAGGATTTCCCTCCTACTCTCACTGCACTTCCCCTGAAGAGCCTTGTAACCACACCATTAGCAGTGCAAAACCAAAGCTAAGGATTAGGAGTCATTTTATTGTATTTTGGGGAGGCAGCTGAAGGTTGTGTGAGTATTTATGGTAGTTGTTTGTAATAAGTTCATTGCCTTTACTTAAGATCGAAACTCTTTGAACTAATTGGTGGGAAAAGTTTATATCAATGAAAAAAGGCTGATTTTGGATTGAGGAAAACCTAGGGTCAAATCCAAGATCTGACACATATGATCTGTTTGACCTTGGGACCTCTCCATGACTGAGACAACAGTGGAAGGTGTTTTCCCAACAGGAGTTCTCTATAATGATAAAACTACAGGTATGGATTTGTTTTTAAATGCATAGCTAACAAACCTTATGTTGAAAATGTCTAAAGTTATGAAGTTAGACACTGAAGTACTAAAGTCCTTATGTGTGCCTTAGTTTAGAGTTCTTCCTCTAAAGGACATTAGACTAGAACTCATTGTGTGGTTGTCTTAACACTTCTCTAGGCTTCAATCTCTTCATTTGTTAGATTGGATTAGATAATTTATAAATGGCTCTCGATTCTAATTTGTTCAGTGGAACTCCATGAAATCATTCTTGTTGTAGAATAAGTAATCTGCATATGAAGATCTACCACTAAGTTTCAATTGTCAGTTTTTATTAGAAAGTATCTTTTATGACTTTTTAAAAAGAAGTCAGTACCTGTTTTCAGCAATACAATGATCCAAGACAATCCCAAAAGACTAATGATGAAACTTACTATCTGCCTACAGAGAAAGAACTGATATAATTTGAATACTGAAGCCTCCAGAAAAAAGAACTGATATTACTTGAAGACTGACATGTTATTTTTCATTTTCTTTTTTCATTCTTTTTCTCTTATTCTAGTCTTCTTGTAAAAAAAATGACTAATATAGAAATGTTTTACATGGTTGCATATGTATAACCTATATCTGATCTTACTGTCTCAGGGAGGGGAGAGGGCAAGGAGGAAAGGAAGAAAGGAATTTGGAACTCAATTTTTTTTAAAAAGTTAAAAAAATGTTTTAATATGTACATGAGGAAAAAATAAATATATTAAATTTCAAAAAAGAGGTGACTAATTTTGAATAATTCTAATATTTTTGTAGTGACAACTAACTTTTCTATGTAGTCTAGAGTAAAATTTTAAATAGCTTCAGATTTTTTTTTAAAATGAACTATAAAGTAAAATTGCATTTTGAAAAAATAGCACCTAAAAAGAGAGTGTGTCTTCAACCACAACCAGAAACAAAAGAAATAAAGCAGTGTTCACCTAACAAGTTCACCTGATAGCTAAAAGGCAGGCAACTGCCTCAAAAATGAAGTGTGATGATTCAAAGGACTCCAAAAAACAAAACAAAAAAAAAGACTTTAATTCCAATACTTATTGATTGATTAATTAAAGAAAAGTGTCAAGTTGATCTGGAAATGAGTTCATAATCTCAATCAATCTTGCTTTCACTAATAAATATTTTTTATTTTTAAGCTAACTTTACCACATATAGCTTATAATGAGTGATATGAATTTATGTATTACATAAGCATATACATCCCCTTATGTGAAAACCAACAAATAACTTTGTTTTCTGTCAATATGACACATGTATCCTGAGTAGGCACTGGAGCAGGACTATGAAAGAGGCTTCCTTGCTATAAGAAGAGTTATTGCATTGTTACATACTTTTATATTACTATTATTACTTAGAAAACAGTAAAAATCAGCACTAATACTGATTTTTAGAAAACAAAAAATAATTTCCTGAGATTTTTTAAAATTCCTAACCTATAATATAAGAAATTTGATATGGTATATACATATAAAATGATCAAAGAAATAGAATCAAAAACAACCTCAAAATTCTTGCTGTGGCATTTTTTTCTTTTAACTTATGATTTTATATAATTTCTTGCATTCTGTTTGGATTTCTAAAATAATCACATCAGATAAAATTTGATACAAAGATATTTTGAATTTAAGTGTTTTTAATACTTTTTTTAAAACAAAGCTTTGAAAAGTGGGAGAAATATTTATATCCAAAATCACAAGGTTGAAAAAGGACAACATACATTAAAAACAAATGACTATAGGAAACATTCATTGGCAAAAATTAAACTGTTAGTAAAACTCATAATGATGGATCTTTTTTAAAAAATCGACAGAATACCTCTGCTTTCACCTCTTTATTAGAGTAAAGTAAGTGAAATGAACTGTTGTAGAGGAAGGAAAAACTGAAAATTTTAAAGGATGTTTGAATTATATTAACCCACAAGTATTTATAAACTGTTTAGCAGTTTATATTTAGTACTAGTTCCTCATTTTACTTACATAGAAGCAAACTGTAATTAAATTACAAATTTATAAATAACACAGTATTCCTAAAATTTTTCTTTATGAACATAGCCTTGCATGTTATTAACATGCCTACTTTTCCCTACTAGTCCTGGATCATTATTTCAACCATTTTTTAAATAAATTTTCATATTGCATGATGATCAACTGTGAATGACTTAGCTATTTTCAGTAATATAATCATCCAAGACGATTTTGAAGGATTTATGAAAAATACTATCCATGTGCAGAGAAAGAACTGGTGAAATCTGAATGCGGACCAAAGCATATTTTTAAACATTATTTTTCTTTTTTTTTTAATTTGGCTTGTTTTTTTCCTTCACAACATGACTAATATAGAAATATATTTTGCATGATTGTACATATAAAACCTATACCAAATTGCTTGCCTTCTCAGTGAGGGGGGAGGAGAAGGAAGGAGGGAATTTTGAACTAAAAAAAATTTTTTAATGTTAAAAAAATTTACATGCAATTGGGAAAAATAAAAGACAAATAATTCTTTAAAATAAATTGCTATCGGGGCAGCCAGGTAGCACAGCGAGTAAGAGCACCGGCTCCAGTGTTGAGAAGACCTGGAGATCGAATCCCGGGCTCAGACACTTAGCACCCACCCAGAAACACCTGGCCGTGTAACCTTGAGCAAGTTACTTAACCCCAATAGCTTAGGGGCAGCCAGGTGGCTCAGCGAGTAAGAGCACTGGCTCCAGTGTCGGGATGACCTGGATCAAATCGGGGCTCAGATACTCAGCACCACACCCAGAAATAACTGGCCATGTAACCTTGAGCAAGTTGCTTAACCCCGATTGCTTTAAAAATAAAATAAAATAAAATAAATTGCTATCCACTTTGAGTCTCATTTTTCTCTTTGGTTTAGCATGCTTTTTAAAAATAAATCTCACTGCTATAACTGCTAATAGTAATAGCCAGTATTTATATAGCCATTATGGACTGCAAAACACTATATTTATTTTATCTCATTTTAGCTTTACAATTGTTGAGTGTTGCTTTTATTTTTCCTTTTTTACACATGACAATTGAAGCTGAGATAGGTTTACTAACATGCCCTCCTTCACACAAATATTAAGTGTCTAGAGTAGAATTTGAACTTATTTTTCTAACTCTTGAGTCCAGCCCTCCTACCCATTAGGCCACCTGGCTACTGCTGACAGTACTAAAAGTCTACTACCGCCAGTTACTTCCATAATGCATTAAAAGTTGAGTCTAAGGAATGTGATAATTCTCTACACATAATCTGTTAAATCTAATACAATATTTCAGTGAACTATAAAAATTATTCATATAAAAGGTAAGATATGATAATGTTGTTCTACTGATAACATTTATGGTAACAGATATTGCATTGGGTTCATTGAAAAATATTTCTGATTGAAGATTAAAATTTTTTGAAATATAGAAGGATTCAATATATAACTGAAATATGCTTCTACATGACATGAGTGATTTTATATTTTAATATTAATTTCTTCACGTAGTAACAAATTTTTACTAAGTCCATGCCTCAATCTTAATCCAACAATAACAAAAAAAAAAAAACACAAATATTCATTGGTTCAGATAATCTTGGACTATTAATTACATTCTAAACTTTATTGTTTTAAGTAAAATCTTAATGTAATATATTTTATAGAGCCATGAGGTCATTGTGTATTTGGAAACAGTAAGTAGATGTTGTCTCATTCAAGTATCAAAACAGATGCCATACAAAACAATGGATGAGAAATAACGTAAACTTGACCCTAATGAATTAGGTGGTAGTTAATTACTAATTATTAGGAGAGAGGAGTACCTCTGGGATCAAGAAGAAAAGACATTATATCTGAAGTCATATATATCCCAGTTCAAATCTGAACCTTGCCATTTAGGTTTCGAGTTTTCAAGTTCTTCATCAGTATTATAAGGATAGGGTAGTACAGATGATTTTTAAGGTCCTTTTCAACTACAAATCCATTATGCTATAAAAAGTAAAGGGGCGGCTAGGTGGTGCAGTACATAGAGCAGCAGTCCTGGAGTCAGGAGGACCTGAGTTCAATCCAGCCTCAGACACTTGACACATTTACTAGCTGTGTGACTTTGGGCAAGTCACTTAACCCCAATTGCCCTCCAAAAAGCAAAAAAGAGAGAGTATGCATGATCATAGAAAGTTGGAAGAAGTCCATACCCTTCATTTTACAGATTAGGTAACTGTACCAGAAGAGGTTATGTGACTAAATTATGGTCGGCAACAAAATGCTGACATTCAGAATTTTAACAGAGAATACCTGACTCCAACCCCTGCTGGATTTTTTTTCTTTTCATTACACCATTGGATGAAGGAAGAAAGGGAGGGGGAGGAAAGGAATGATAGAGAATGTGAAGACTATCAGTCTTGACACTATTAAAAATTTTAGACCTAGGTACTTGATCAAAACCTATGGGGCCTCTAGATGGCACAGCAGATAGAAGTCTGGGCCTGCAATCAAGAAGACTCCTCTTCCTGAGTACAAATCTGAGCTCAGACACAGGTAGTAAACTGTATGACCCTCGGCAAGTCACTAAATACTGTTTACCTCAGTTTCCTCATCTGTAAAAATGAGCTGAAGAAGGAAATGGCAAATCACTCCAGTACCTTTGCCAAGAAAACTGCAAATAGGGTCATGAAGAGTCAGATACCACTGAAAAGACTAAACAACAACAACTTGGACTTATGTATAAGAATATAGGTTCTATGTTCAAAAAAAAAGTATATAGAAGATAGTAGTGGGGCAATCATGCAATTTAAAGAAAACTTTCTTTCAACAAAGGAAGAATAGTAAGGATAGAACCACCCTTACTGTCATATCAAAAAAGAACCAACTATTTTCCTGACAAACCATCCCTATTTCCTGACAAACCAAACCATATTACCCTGCTATGAGATTTCTTACCCTTTCCAAATAAGCAGGGAATTTATATTTCCCTTAATGGACTGATCAAATCCATTCAATATTTTTATGCTGTATTTTGGGAAACTACCTTTTTTCCATCTCATCCTAGCAAGCTTCTCAAATCACTCTCCTCCATTCCTTGTGATGAGAGAAGGTGGTGGAAAAGGAAAGTTTTTCTTATCCCCTAAATTGTGTGTTGGCTTGGACAAAGGAAGAAAACTTGATTTTCTATCTCTGACATCTGTAGAAGGTCAGAAGTGATGGACCACACACACACACACGAACAAACTACTGGGTGAAGCTGAAGGCAGACAAGAACTGAATTTAATTGTCTCTAGCACACTCTCATTTTAAGGCTAAAGAAAATTTGGCCCCGGGGAGGTGTCACACAAGTAGACAGAAACAGAAGCAGAAGTCGAACCCAGATCCTCTGACTCCAAAGACGTGTTCTTTCCATTGTACCACACTGACCTTTACCTCAGGCAGCCTTTGGTCCTCTCCACAATTTGTGTCCAGAGTGGACATCTACTGAGACTGAGTTGTCTTAACCGAAGTTAATTAAGCCTTCAGAAAATGGAAAGCACTGTTTTCCTATCATTATCCAAACATGCCAGTGCTCACTGAGTTAACAACGGTAGCTCAGACTTTCGTCTGTTATTTCCCGGAGGCATCCTCAGGTCCCAGCCTCAGCGGGTCTAGAGAGGAAGGGAGGGAAGAAGGAAGAGAGAGTGGTCATCTCTCGTCCTTACTCCACCCCCACTCCTGCCCCTTGGTCTTAACATGTAGTCCTCACTCCCACCCTGAGATTCTCTGTCCCAAGCTTGTTTTCTCTCTCAAACTACTTGAGTCTCACTCCAGCCATCTGTCAAAACTTTTTCCTTGCTCTTCCTACTTAGGGATGGTGGGGAAGGAAAGAGAGCGGCAGGGAGGAGGTAATAGAGAAGGAAAAGGGACTGACATGTTTTAATTGACTTTCCAGCATGTTGTGGGTAGGAAGAAAAGTTGAAGAAGAGGGTAAGAAGAGAGACAACCAGGACTTACCACCGGAAGAGTAGAGACCTGGACTGAGTGAAAAGCGGAGATGCTGCTACTGCCGCCCAGGGAAGCATTGTGGCTGCAGCCAAGGCTCTGGCCGGTGGGTTTTGAGGGGTTGGGTGGGGGAAGTGTTGGCCCGGGGCTCAATGAGTCTCTTTCTTTCTCCAATCATGGATGAATGCAACTACCCAAACTCTCAACTCTTATTACCAAAGTGTAACTTCCAGGGGATGTGTGTGTGTGTGTGTGTACCCGAGTGTGTCCATGTGACAACTCGTTATAGATCTATTAATAGCTCAGAAGAAGAAGAAAAAACTTAACTCAAAAACTTTTCAAATAACATTGGAGAATCTTTTTTATCTCTGAAAGGGATAAGAAAGAGACGCTGGAAATGAAATCAAAATTTCAAGTTTGAGAGTAAGGAGAAGGGGGGAAGTAAAGGTGTGGGTGGGGAAGCTTAAAGAAGAGGTGTTGACTAATACTAGTGTTGTATGATTTGTCAAATTAAGTCTGGATTTCTTCAATCTAAGTGGAAATCATTAGAAAATAACCTGAATTCCTAAACATAAAGTTCAAAAAATCACAATTTTTTAAAATGTAGATAGAAATGAAAAGAAGCAGAAAAGGGAAAAAAACTAATTTCAGTAGGATAAATTATAACCACCTCTTGTTACAGATGACAGTGTCCATAAAAGGACTGGTGGTAGGGGAAGAGATAAGTGTAAATGTGTGGAGAAGGAAAGGAAGAAAACAAATAGGTACATACACATATATGTACATATACATATATATATATAGGAAGTAGTTTAATAGTATCAGCTTTTCTGAGAAGCAATTATACATATGCACACAGAATTTTTAAAAATGAAAACATAATAAGTAAAACTACTCAGATTATGAAAAATTTCCAAAGAACTAACCTCATCTTAAAATAAGTTTTAATTTTAAAAGTTTGCTTACCTATATATTTCTTCATCCATTTTCTGGGTGATATCCATATCATTCTGGGTGATATTCATGTCAGTAGTATAAGTTCCAGGTATTTCACATTGTCCACCTTCCTGTCCTGACCAACTGAAAAACTAGCAATGCTGGTATCTGGACCCAAACAGCCATGAATAACTACCAGAAAAGAAAGCTAATGGGAGAAAAAGAAGGGAAGAGGAAAATTAAGCACTCCTTTAATATAAAAAAAAAATAAAACTGCTTCAACTTTTCAGGCAGAGCAGCATAATCTATTAATTGGTTACTATTAACATGCCTCTTTTTTTTTTTTACCTTAGTACATAGAAGTCTGATTGAGAGTGAGGAATGTTTTCAATGAAAGTAGAGTTATTTTAGCTGCAGACATGTTTACATTTCTGTGGTTTAGTCTATAACTTTCTCTTTTTCTAGCTTACAAATTCTGCTCCATGAAGCAAAGCCCTTAGCTCCCAGACATTCCAAAAAGTCTGCCAAAATAATAGAAAAAAAGAGAGAGGAAAAGCACACACACAGACCCCCAAGTATAGGTCAAGATCAGAGTTGATTTTGAGTAGTGTGAATAGGCCTCCCTCTCCACTCTCTTTCCAGTTAAGAAAATTTTCAGGGCTCCATTTCCTGTTTGCAAGGGGAAAAAAAAATGAAGTGGGTCTACATATTGACTTTTTTTTTTTTACAATGCCTTTTCTAGGACCTATAGCTCTAAAGAAAACTTTAACACTATAAATGCCAAATATACTTGTTAATTTGAAATTCTACTATGCCCTTAAGTTCAACAAACATGTTAAAAGATTTGTTAAGTATAAAGCACTACACAGGATATTGAAGACACTGGGGGATGGGGAAGGAACCTTCCTTTTTCTAATCAAGGGTTCTTAACCTGTCTGTATATAAATTTGAAGAACTCTGAACATGGATGAAAAAAATACATCATTATTTTCACTAACATCCAGCTGAAAATTACAGTTTCCTTCCATTGTTAATACAGGCAACATATCACAATAGTAATAGCAGTTTCTGTGACTTTGTCACAATAGGATCAGAATTTTCATGTGACATTATAATTGAAAAACAATCGGATTCTAATGTGATATGTTGTTTTGTCAAAGACCACTTCAAAGTTCAATATTTTATTCAAATTAAGTAACACCAGCCTTGAAACCAATGCTTTAAAATATAAAATTTAACTTACAATTATCTATATTTCATATTCATTGTCCAGTTATTTAGTGAGTTAATATAGAAGCATATGAATTATCACATTACAAATTTGTTTTCTAAATATTTTTATGATTATGCATCCATAGAATTGACTTCCTTTGCAACCCTATGCTTTATTTTATGATAGCAGGGTGCTTCAAGGGAGCATGACACAGAAAAAATTAAATAGGCCTACTTTAGTTGGAGAATCTCTGATAATTTTGTAGTCCAGGTGAAATTACTTGGAAGATGAATAATAGCAGAGTGCTATGAAATGATGTGGATCTACCAAATCTTTGGAGTATATTACAAAAAGATTAATTTTTTAATGACAAAAATAATAGCTACCTGGTAGGGAAAGTCAACGAGTCCACAGCTCTTTACTATGTCAGACACCGGTTACCTAGACACGAGGGACACGAAGAAAGCCAAAACCAATCTCTCCCCTCGAGGAGCTTCGGTCCCAACGAGACAACCTGCGGACAGCTGCGAGTGTAAAGAAGACAACGCACACGGCCTCACCAGCGCTGAAGGCAATTCGGAATGGCTTGTTGAAGGTGGGATCTGAGCTTAGCTAAGAAAGCCAGGAGGTAGAGTGGAAGAGCATTCCAGGCATGGGGGTAATTAGTGAAAAGACCCTAAGGTGGGAGATAAAGAGTCCCATTCAAGAAACAGGTTTTTTTTTTTTTTTAAGTTTTGCCCAATCAATCAATATTTGTCATTGTTTTTTGTTCAGTAGTTTCAGTTGTGTTCAACTCTTTATGATTCCATTGGGGGGGTTTTCTTAGCAAAGATACTGGAGTGATTTGCCATTTCCTTCTCCTGCTCATTTTATAGATGAGGAAACTGAGGTGAACAGGGTTAAGTGACTTGCCCAGGAGCATACAGCTAGGAAGTGTCTGAAGTCAGATTTGAACGCAGGAAGATGAGTCCATTCACTGTACCAAGCACCTACTAAATGCCAGGTACTAGGCTAAGTGCTAGGAAAGCAAAAAGAGGCAAAATACTCCCTGCTTTCCAGGGGAGACAATATAAATGTAAGCAATATACAGGAGAGATGGAAGGCTCTGGAATAGTTGGAGGTGAGGAGGGAGAGCATTCCAGATATAGGAGAAAGCCAGAGAAATAGCCCAGAGCTGAGAGGCAGAGTAACTCGTTCATAGAAGAGCCAAGATGCCAGTGTGATTGGATTAATGAGGGAGCAAAGTGTAAGGATTGGAAGGATAGGAAAGTGCTAGATTATGAAGGGCTTTGGTTGCCAAACAGAGCATTTTCTATTTGCTTACTGGAGGGAATAGGAAGCCACTGGAATTATTTTTTTTGTCTTTATTAATTTGTTTGTTTACTTTTAGTTTACAAGATTCAGTTCCACAATTCCTTGAGTTTCAAATTTTCTCTTCCTCCCTCCCTCCTCCCTATGGTGGCATACACTCAAGTATAGGATCTGCAAATACTTTCACATCAGACATTGTCAGGTTATAAAGGAGGATTGTATCAGATGGAATGAACAATGGGAAAGAGGAAACAAAACCAAACAAGAAAAAGAAAGAGAACAGGTAGTTTGGAAAGCCACTGGGGTTTATTAAGCAAAGAAATAAGATGATCAGACCTACACTAAGGAGTAGGTGAATGGAGGATTGTAGTGGCAACCACACTGGTATACCCAGGATGGCTATTAGCACAGGTTCTTTGATATGCTTTACTAGGAAAGATAGCTGTTTAAGGGGTCAACAATCTTTGTTTAATTACATTCACTAGTTCAGGGGAAAAGTCAGCACCCTGAACTTCAGAAAAAATATAGGCAGAGAAATAAAGAGCAACAAATAGGGTTCTGACTGCCTGAATCAACTATGCACTTTACATACACACCTCGATCAAGAGAGCCTTTACATCTGAGCAGTCGGGGAGCTCTGAACCTACAGCCACTCAGAATCTCGACCAGGGAATCCCAAGGTCCTTCCCTTAAAAGAGCCCCCAAAGCAAAATACCAGCTCAGAACATATCTTCTTAGAGCCAGAAGGCATCACAACCCTCCTGACTCAGTGCCTAATTAGAAATTAGCAAAAGGTGTGAAAGCCTTCCTACAAGCAAGCCTCCATTAAGCAAGCTTCCCTTAATGGGCTCCAAGTGAGGCCTATTAAGGGGCAGGGAAGATTTTAAATCCCATTAACATTACTAGGATGGACTAAAGTGGGGAGAAAATTGAGGCAGGTAGACCCAACTATTGCAATAATCCAGGTGTAAAGTGAGTAGTAATGGTGTCAGAATAGAGAAAGAGACATATACAAAAGATGTTGCAAATATGAACTTGACAGGTCTTTGCAACAAATTGGATATGGGGTGGGAGTGGAGGTAGGGGGGAGGAGGGGAAGAGGGAAGTGAGAGATAGTGAGGAATCCGGGATGATTCCTAGGTTGTAAACCTGAGGGACTGACAAGATGGTGTTACCCTCTATAATAATACAGAATGTCAGAGGTGGGGAGGATTCAGGTGGAAAGACAGTAAGTTCCATTTGGGGAATAATATGTTTAAGATGTCTACTGAACATCCAGTTTGAGATGTCTGAAAGGCAGTTAAAGATGTGAGATTAGAGGTCAGCAGAAAGTTTGGGTCAGGATGGGTAGATTAGAGGATCATCAACTAAGAGATGGTAATTAAATCCTGGGGCGATGATGAGATCACGAGGTGAAATAGTATACAGGGAAAAGAGAAAAGGACACAGCATTGAAACCTGAGGGACACCTATGGTTAAAGGGTATAATCTGGTAGAAAATACAGGAAAGGAGACAGAGAAGGAGCAGTCAAATAGGTAAAAAGAATACCAGGAGAAAGTAGTGTCCTGAAAACCTTGAGAGAAGAGATTATCAAAGAGAAGGAAGGTGATCAACAGTGTCAAAGGCTACAGAAAGATCAAAGGACAATGAGTACTGAACAAAAGACCATTGGGTTTAGTGACTAAAAAATGATTAGTGATTTTGGAGAGAGCAATTTGGTGGAATGTTACAGTCAAAATCCAGATTGTAAGGAGTTAAGAAGAGAGTGAGAGGAAAGAACATAGACCACCAATGGTAGACAGCCTTTTTGACGAGTTTAGGTACAAAATCAGAAAAGATAAAAGTCAATAGTGGAGATGGAAGGTCAAGTGAGGGTTTTTGCAAGATGGAGGAAATGTAAATTTGTTTGTAGGCAGTAGGAAATGAGTAGACAGGGACAGATTGAAAAAAAAGTGATAGAGTTGGAATGATAGAGGGGGCAATTTGTTGGAAGAGATGAGATGGAATGGGATCATTTTAACAAGAAGAGAGGTTAGCGTGCAAGACAGGGTGAAGGAAGAGAGATAGGGATGAGAAAGAAAGAAGAATAGGAAGCTCATGATGAATGACCTCAATTTTTTTCCATAAAATATGTTCTCAGCTGAGAGAGTAGAGGGAAGGAAAGCTACAAAGGTTTGAGGAGGGATAAGAAGGTTTGGAAGAACCACTACGAAGAATTCCATAGAGATTTGATAAGGGAGGCACAGTAGAATTGCCTACTGTCAGTGAGGGCCCAGTTGAGGTTGCGTAACATAAATGAGTAGTGGGTTGTCAGAATAGTTGCATAATTTTCTCCACTTTTGTTTAGTAGCATGTGTGTAGGAATGAAAATGAACTGTGAAAGTGATCTAAGGCTAAGGTTTGGCTGGACATAAGTAGCAGTACAATAAAGGGGGTAAGGACTCAAGAGAGGAGGACAGTATTGAGTTGAAATGGTCTGCAAAAGGGTAAAGTATTGAGGAAAAGAAGAGAATGTTAGTGTAGAGGAGATAGCCTAGGAAAGATTGGAGGTCACAGTGTAGACAAAGAATACAGTTTTGTAATGGAAGGCGAAGGAAGAGGAAGAAATCCAACAGATTGTGTTTGGATAAGGGGATTTCAGAATTTTTGAACATAGTGGTAGTACATTTGTGAGTGCTATCAAGATAAGAAGTATGACCACCTTTGTGTGTTGCTGAAGTAGGGTAGAGGAGTGGTTCAGGGGAAATGAGTATGTTGAGGAACTTAGTGGTTAGGGTATTTTAAGTATACTGAAGTCGCCTAGTATGACAGCAGGCATTAGAAGGAGAGATATTTACAATGCAGGAATGTCAGAACCTGGGGAGGGGAGTAATGCATAAGAAGACTATAAAGAGAGGAAGAGGCCAGCTTGCGAAGGATTTTTAAAGCCATACAAAAGTAATAGGGAGCCACTTAAGTTTGAGTAGTGGGTTGACTTACATTTTAGAAAGATATCTAACAACACAGAGAATAGACTGAAGTTGGAGAAGTCTGGACCAGAAGCAAGGAGATCAACTAGAATGTTATCATAATAGTGCAGATGTGAAATGATGAGAGCACATACCATGGTAGTGATTGTATTGGTGAAGAGATGTTTTTACAGCAGAATTGATAGGACTTGGAAACAGACTAGATATGGGAGGTGAGTGAGAGCAAATTGAGGATAACACCTAGGTTGTGAATTTAAGTGACTGGGAGAATGGTATTACCCTCAACAGTGACAGGTAAGTTGAAGGATTTGGGAGAAACTATAATGAGTTCAGTTTGGGGAATGTTAAGATGTCTACAGGATCTCCAATTAGAGATGTCTTAACAGTCCAATAGATCTAAGAATCATTTGTTTAAAGATGACAATTGAATTCATAGGAGTTGGTTAAACCACCAAGGGAGTTCATATAGAGAAATAAGAGAAAAGGTACCAGGTCTTGCAGATAGCCATGGGTAGAGGGCATGACCTGGATGAAGCAAATGAGACTGAGAAGAAGCATTATGACAGGTAATAAGACAATTGAGAGAACGCAATGGCATGAAAATATAGAAAGGAAAGAGTATACCAGAGAAGAGAGAGATCAACAGTGTCAAAGACTACAGAAAATAGGTTAACTTAGAAAAGGCCATTAGATTTGGCAGTTAAGAGATCACTGGGGAGAAGCCAAGATAGCAGTAATAGGACATGTTTTGTCCCCTAACACATCTACAAATAGACCCAGAAATTGCACAAAATCAAATCTTGAATTGGATATCTAGGACAAAGTCACAGTGAGTCATTTTTCCAGCCCATTCAGCATAAGGAGTCAGAGAGGTCACACACAGAATACACCAGGAAACAGGAAAAGGTTGCCAACCAGGGCAAGAAGGGTCCCAAACCCATACTGGGGAACCAGAATGGGGACAGGTGCCAAATGACAGATATGTTGCCCTCTCCAGTTCTAAATCACAGGTCTAAGTTGGACTGACATGGAGAATTATACCCTCTTCCACCCTCCCTTCTAGAGCAGAACAGTTACAGACTCAAGCCGTATCTGAGTGAGTCAGACCCCAGGAGCAGATTGTGGCTGTAATTCCAACCTCTTGTTTAGCTTGAAGCCTGCAGAGAAATAACCAGGGCAAGAATACCAAACCAAAAAGGAGCATACAATTCTGTAACTGAAACAACTAAGCTTCCCAGATGGCTGATAATGGCTGAATATAGCAGCAAATTATTGTTGCTCAGACCCAAACCCAGATCAGAACCTTGCAAAGATCAAACCAGGAAAGTAGCAGTCATAATTTATCCTGGATCAGACCACTTCAGGAGCACTGAAAGCTTGCAGGTCCCAGGCCTGAGCTGTCTCTGAGATCCTAGAACCACACAATACCCAAGAAAGCAATAAAAGGAGCAACCCAGATCTTCTCTCCAGAACTGCATAGTGGGTGGCTCTAACATGAAGTCTGAAGGTAGAAAACAGGTTGGAAGAGTGAGCAGACAAAAAAAGAATCCCATCATAAAAAGTTATAATGTTGACAGATGCTCAAGACAAGACACAAACCCCAGAAGAACAGAATAATTCTAAAACATCAACAAGCAAAATCTCAAAGAAAAGCATAGCCTGGGCACAAATTCAACCAGAATTCCTGAAAGAGATGAAAAAGAAGAAAGAGACAGAGACAGACAGAGAGACATACAGAGACAGAGAAAGAGACATAGAGACAGAGACCATTATTGGTATCTGGAAAGAATAGTTTCAGTTTGGGGTTGACTAGGTGGCGCAGTGAATAGAGCACCGGAGAGCACCGGCTCTAGAGTCAGGAGGACCTGAGTTCAAATGTGGCCTCAGACGCTTAACACAAAAACTAGCTGTGTGACCTTGGGCAAGTCACTTAACCCCAATTGCCCTCCAAAAAGCAAAAAAAAAAAAAAAAAGAATAGTTTCAGTTGAATGATGAGGATCAGCAGACAGACTACAGAATATATGGAAGACAGTAAGAAAAGAAAAAGTAGAGACTCCAATAGTAGATGATTTTCTAAAGGAGTTTAGCCATGAAAGGGGGAGAGGAATAGAACAGTAGCTGGTGAGGATGGAAAGATCAAAAGACAATTTTTTAAGGATGGGGAAAACATGAATATGTTTGTAACAATGGAGAAATAGTAAACAGAGATAGATTGAAAATGAGTGAGATGTCAGGGAGGATGAGGTTGTATTCTGTCAGAGAAGACAAGATGGAACAGGGTCAAGAGTATGTAGAGGGGTTAGCCTTTGAGTCAAGGAGGAAGGTCATTGCTTCATGTGAGATGGAATAGAGGTGAAGGATGAGACCATTGGTGTAAACATTTGAGTGATATGGGATTCAGGAAAAGAAGGAACTCTTGGTGAACGACCCCATTTTTCTCAGTAAAATATGATGCAAGTTTCTCAGTTGAGGGAGTGGGAGAAGAGGCATCATGGGACTTTTGAGGAAGGATGAAAAGGTGTGGAAAAAGCTGCCATGGTGAGTGAGATATGGACTCAATTAGTGAGGTATGAGCTTTGCCTTGATGTAGTGAGGTTACTGTTGAGATTATGTAACAGATCATAGTAAACCTAGTCTACACAGTATCACTTTTCTCCAGCTGTTTTCAATAGTACATAAATAGAAATTAAGGCAGGGGAAAATGGGAATAATACAAGGTGGGGGTTTGGCAAGGCATAATCAGTAATGAGAACTATGAGAAGAGCAGACAAGGGGCTTGAGTATAGTGTAGAGTTTAACTGGTTCACCAAGAGTTCAAGATAAGAAAGGGAGGAAGATGTAGAGAATGTTGGACTGATGATCTGGGAGAACAGTAGAAGAGAAGTACTGAGAAGAAAAACTGGAAATCATGATGAGACCAAAAAACAGGATTAGAAGTTGTAAAATAGTTAAAATAAAGGTGGAATAATGAAAGAGAAACTTCAGAGTTCATGAACATGTAAGTGGATAATTTGTGGATGATAGTAGGAACAAGGGTATGACCATGTCTTTGTGTAGCTGAGATGGAGCAGAACAGTAGCTTATGGGAAATGAATAAATTGAGGAACTGAGAAGTTCAGGTTTTTGAAGAAGTATTAATATTTATGTTGAAGTCCTCAAGTATAGAGGCAGGAGTCAGGGAAGATAAAAAGACCTGGTCAGGCATTGAATTCATTGAGTAGCAAAGGGTACTGATAGATAACAGCTACCAAAATCTTCATTAGATCATAAATATAGATCGAATGAACAAAAGCAAAGCCATGACTGAAAGATGGTAGTAGAGTGTGAGCCTGGAAGTGGCAATAAGTATTTTAACTCCCCCACTAAGACCAGTGAGTTAGGGATATGAATTAAAATGCTACTGATATATGCAAAATGCACAAAGGGTAGGTCTCAGCAAGTGACATAAAAAAGAAGGAATGAGAAAAGAAAAAATTAGGTTTGTTATCTATGGAGAAGGCATTTCAGAGAGCATTTAGTGGAGGGGTTGGGTAGATCTGGAGTGGGAAAATGAGGAGGTAGGATTGAGGGGTGTGGAAATAAGGGAGTGAGTGGTGGGAATTGGGGGATGGAGTATACAATGATAGTGGGGAGTTCAGAACCACTGGGATGAAGGGAATGGGATGGGTTGGCAATATGCTTTCTATTAAAGAATGAGTTCAAGCAGATTATCATCAAGTAGAAAGAAATCCACTCAAGGAGGGGAGCACTAGACTATTCGGTGCTTCTATGTCCAGCCTTTTGTAGAAGGTGGTGATGTTGAGTTCTGTGGGACCCAGGAGGTCCTCAGTAAGAGGAGCAAGCAAAGGTATAAGCTGGAAGAGACAGAACAGAAAACATGATCTAGAAATTTAAGACAGGTCTAAGTCAAAAATAGTAATTGGAGCACTGGATATGGCCCTAGGAAAAAATACAGAGTCCAGAGGCCTGAGATCTGCTTCCAGGGCTAACAAAAGGTATCCTGGGAAGAGTCAAAAATGAAGAGGCCACAGGCAGGCAGTCTGGTTCACAACACCAAAGCAATTATTTCATACCTCATACACTACAGCAGCTTTTCCATACTCCACAATACACTTAAAAATTTCCAAAGGAGACTATACAAATTTTTCTATTAAAACACATTACAGTGTCTTAAAACCCTTGCAGTTGGGAAAAATCTTCAAGTTATCTAATTTAATGTCTTCTTTCTGCAAGTGAAGCATGTTCCCTCTTGTTTCTTCTAGCTGTTAGCTCATTTTTAGTGTAAAGAAAAAGCAATTTTTTCACTACCATCCAGGTGGTCAAATGGTCATTAATGGCCAAATGGAAGGAAATTGATTACGATTAATTAAATCAGTGGAGATAATCAAGGAGCCCAGTCTCAGACAAGTCATGAAAGTACTATAAGTTCTATTTATTTGGAAAATAAAAAGTAATTTATTTCTTTTGCCCCAAAATAGCTACAAAAGCAGATTTAAAAACCACTTTCTGCATTTAATAGCATTTGAGTATTTTAAGTGTTTCATATATGAGCTCTTCTTATTTCTATAAAGTATTATGGCATTCCTAAAGCTTTTTTAAAGCTCCCTTTATCCAAAAGATGGTTTGTATTAATTTAACTATTTATTTCTGGATAGTGTGAAGCTCTTTCTCAATTAAATGTCTTCACTGGGTTGTCACACCTGTTAAATATGTTTCCCTTTCTTTTGATATTTTGAGAAGAGTCTTTAAAAGATTATATTCTTCAATATGGCTATCTGACTTTACCTACAATAAAAATGATTAATACACTGTTTTGGATTGTGGATATTTCAAAGATGAAGAAACTATTGAAATGAGATATGAAGGTTAGAGTTCAAAAAGTATTTACTTTTAATGTAACATATAAGGCATTGTGAGTTATAAAGCCCCAGCTATTTTGCACATTGGTGGACAGTTTGGGGGGAATTACTTTATGACTTAGCAGTTATGTGAATATTAAAAAAAAAAAAGAATTAAAAGAGTAGTTTGTTTCTCCATAGTAAAACCTCCCTATGGAGGAAGTCACCAATTCTGTTTAATATAGGGTATTGGAATGGGCTTATACACTGTAATATGCTTAAATCTTCAATTACAAAAAAAATGTCACATGAAAAGGTCCTGAAAAAAAGTCATGCCTTGAGAAGTAAAGCATCATAAAATGTTTAGGCTGTTTCAAATTATCTGCAGACAGAGCTCATAGGTCCTCTGCTACTCAGTACCACAATAAGACCTGATTCATTATTATGAGGGATAAGTGGGTGAAACAGAATTGGAAAAATTAGATACAAGACAGATTTGCACAGTTCTCCTTCATTTTCCCCATTTATTGCCAGTGTTAAGGCATGTGAGTAATTCAAGACTCTGTGTGTATGTCTGTGTGTCTGTGTGTGTGTATGTGTGTGTGTGAAATTAGTGCAGCTATTAAAAAGGTGGGACAGTGGTCAATAATTGGTCTCATATTCAACCTTACCATACTTACCCCATACCCACCACTATTGACGTCCTCAACTAGTGTAGCAGCAAGCACCCTAGCATCCCCAGGGTGGCTGCCAACACAGGTTCTTAGATCTGCTTTTCTAAAGGAAAGCAACTCAAAATGGGTTAACAATCTTGCTTTAATCAATCAAACATATCATTTACCTAGTTCAGGGAAAAAAGTCAGCACCCTGAACTTCAGAGTACACAGAGGTTACAAGCAAACAGAAACATTTCAGCAGACAGGCCTCCAACTGTCCAACCATTACATCTATACCTAGTCAGTTACCAGAGAGGGAAGCATCAACATCTGGGTTTTTCAAAGCTGGGGGGGCTCTCAATGGCTGCCCAGAGTCTCGTCTGGTCAAATCACACAACACTTCTCAAAGTGAGCCCCAAAACAATGCCTCACATCAGGGATTATATAGCCTTCTCCTGGCTCAGATAATGTAACAACCCTCTTGATCCACTGCCCAATCACAAAATATCTCCTGAAAAACAAGCCTCCCACCACAGGCTCCAGGTGCACTTAACCTAGGGGCAGGGAAGATCTTACAAATTACATTTCTAATTAAAACTAATAACTATAAAATTGAAATTAAATGCTGCTTAGTTTTGTTCAACAATAATGACCATTTTACAACTATTTAGCTGTAATGATGAAGGTTATTACTGAAGAATATTCAGAAGACATACCTCCCCATACTTGACAGAATCCAGGGACTTTGGGTATGGAGTGTCACATATAGAATCAGACCATAGCTAATGGAGATATTTGTTTTGCTGAACTGCTTTTTCCCTTTTCTTTTTTTAAATTCTTTTTTACAAGGCTTGGTTTTGTGAGTGGTGGAAGTGGAAGGATATATTATTTAGAAATGAAGATGATATAAAACAAAAGGTACACTCCCCTCAAATTTGAAATTCCACATCACATTTTTTAACAATATTACACACTTTGATTGAATGTCCTGTAGGCACCTCAAACTAAGCATATCCCAAGCAGAATTCATTATTTTCCTCCTAAAACTCCCCACCTATACTCCAACTAATACTCTACCTAACAACCAAAATGACTTTCCTAAAGTGCAATTCTTAACCATGTCAGTCCTTTATTCAATAAATTCCAAAAACTACTTTCAAAATCAAATATCAACTCTAGTTTGGCATTTAAAGTTCTTTACAATTTTGGTCCTATTATCTTTTTCCAGCTTTACTATATATTTCTCTCATCCATGAATTCTGCTGGTCAGCTAAACTGAACTTCTTTCAGTTCCTCAAACACAACACAGCATCAGGCTCCCATCTTTGTGCCTCAGCACTGGTGGGTGCCCTTGACTGGAATTCACTCCCTCCTTACCTCTTCCTCTTAGAATTTTTAGTCTCCTTTAAGACTCAGGTACCGCCTTCTCTATTTTTGTCCTTGTCCCACCAGCTACTTGATAGTTTTTTTTTTTATTATCTCCCAGGTACCTTGCATGGATTTTGTGTGTGTGTGTGTGTGTGTGTGTGTGTGTGTGTGTGTGTATTGTCTCCTCTGTTAGAATGTAAGCTCCCCGTAGACAGGGCATGTTTCATTTTTGTCTTTCTATCTCCAGTATCTGGAGTCCAGTCACAGTGACTGGAACATAATAGGAGTTTAATAAATGTTTGCTCAGTGATTAATTTTTTTAAAAGACTGTGCAACACAAAAGTATTTACAGAATTAAATGTCACTATTTTTACTGTCATTATTATAAGCTTTTTTAAAAATCAATATTTAGAGTCCTTTTTCCTTAGATGAATTCATTTCATCTCAGCTTTTCCTTACTGACACATTTTCTACACATGCCAAATGTAGTTTAGCTCTTCTGTACACACACACACATCAGTTCTGGTGACTACAAACATCTCCACAAAATTGCATAATTCCTATCAAATTTCATAATGCACAGAATAAGACAATATACTATACATTGTAATCTGTCACTGGGCTTTAGCAACAAAGTTTACATAGAATGTATCAGCAAAATTATATTTATTCTATTTTATTTTTCACATATGAACATGCCTTTTTTCATTTGTCTGACTGTTCTCCTGACAATGAATGGTGAATGTAATGATGACATTCATTCATTCAACTCAATAACTTCCACCAGTCTAGCACAGGTCCTTATTACCCCACTCCTGGACTTAGCCTACCTGGTGGGTCTGCCTGCCTCAAATTTCTCCTCACTCCAATCTGTCCTGCATTCAGCCATCAAAGTGACATTCCTAAAATGCAGGTCTGACCATAGCACCCCTTCCCCCACTCATAGAACTCCCGGTGACTCCTTGCCTCCAGGATCAAATACAAAATGCTATGCTTGGCATTCCAAGTCCCACATAATGTAGCCCCCTCCTACCTTTTCAGTCTTCTGACACCTTATTCCCTGCTAAGAACTCTTCGATCCAGTTACAGGGGCCTCCACAAAGGAAAACACTTCTCTCAGGTCAGGGCATTTTCTTTGGCTGTCTCCCATGCCTGGAATACTATCCTCAGCTCTACCTACTAATTTCATCTTTCTAAAAAGCCCGTCTTTTACAGGAAGTCTTTCCCAACCCTTCTCAATTTTAGTGCCTTCCTTCTGTTAAATATCTCCTATTTATCCTGTATATAGGCTGTTTTATGTATATTTGTTTGCATGTTGCTTCCCTGCTAGATTGTAAACTCCTTGAGGGAAAAAACTGTCCTTTGCCTTTTTTTTTAATTCCCCAGTCCTTAGCACAGTGACTGGCATATAATAGGCAATTAAATGTTTATTGAATGAATGGATGAACATAGTCACTTAATTCCTATGGTTGTCAGAGGCTCGCATAGGCAGGTGTGGGGACATTATATTTGTGGGGACAGTATAAAGATACTGGTCTCTAGGAACCCACTATATGAAAATCTGACTGTAGAATTCTTAGGCATTCCGAGTGTTACCCCCAACATGTAGCATGATGGTGTCATTGTGTGAGTCAAAGGAAGGCAGAATAGAAATCTCTAGCACCTTCTTCCCTGACCCTCCTCCAAAGGAGTCTCTAATTCTTGGCAGGAGGGTATGCCAAGGTGTTTAGTTGCTCTGCTCTCCTCAAAAAGAAAGGGGTACCAGGCTAGAACTATATCTCTCTGCTCTCTTAAACTTTATTAGTCTAGGTGACGTGGTTTTCAGATTTGATCTAACTTCTGAACACAGTTTCAGTACTGGAGGAAAGAGCAGGAACCCAAGCTTGATATCCCAAATATTAGTTCCGCAATGAATACACATAGCATTTAGCCAAGAAATTCATTTATCCAAATCACAGCAAGACAGAAATTCGTGATACTATATATAGCAGAATATATACAAAACAATACAGAGTGAAGGAGCTCTCCCATTGTGAGTGAAGTAACTCAGTTCAACCAAGAGAATCCTAGATCTCATCCAATGAGAAGTCCCCCAAAGTCTCTAGTATAGCAAGTTGGGCATAGGGACATGATGCAGACCACCGGCTCCTCTCATGTTGCTTTCTTCTCAGGGTCTTCTCCTTCAATAAATAACCTAAAGTGGGTTTGGTAATGTCCATCTTAGCTCTCTCTAAGATGAAAGTCAGAAGCTAGAAGCAATTCAACTGAGAGCTTGATGAGCCCCAAAAGAGCCCTGAAGTCCTGAAGGAGCCCTGGTGAATGCTTGGAGCTCTTTTGCAAATTCCACCCCATTTCTCACACAAGGCAGGTCCTTCATCTTCATCAATAAAGAGTTCCAAACCAGTAGGATTTGGGACAGGGATTGCATGCATAAATACCTATTCTAATTCAAGCCTAATCTAGTCCAGTTCAGTGATTCAGGCAAGATTACAGGTTAGAGCACAAAGAGGCATTCATGTGCTATCAGTGTGAAATGCAATAACAATTTTGCAGTTATTTAAAGCTTAAAAGAATAAAGAATAAATAGATGAAAGAACAAAGTTTCTAAAGTTAAAAAGGATATTGACCCAGAATAAAATTTTTTCTCCCCTCTGCCTTCATCATCAAGGCATATCCTACAGTAGAGTAAGAGTTCAGGTAAAAATCTTTGACAGCAGGCTGGGCCTCAGGTGGCAAGGAAGCCTCTCGTGTCCTTTAAGTACCAGCCTAGCCCATATAAAACAACTGTCACTCCCAAAAATATACACGTGTATATGTGAGTGTATGTGTGTGTACATATATATAATATATATCTCACACACACACCACTCTTTGGGGTTCTTAATAAATACTTTTGAGATTCAGGGGTGAGCCTGCTTGTTATATCCACACTGGGAAACTAAATAAAAACTGAGATAGCCTACTTACCTTCTCACCCTCATAAAACTTTCTGGGGATGATCATTTATAGTGAGGATCTCCTTGATACAAATATGAGAAAGATCAAGGAAATAATTTTATATAACAGATCTTATATTTGTGGTTACATAAATTAAAGGTACAGAGACTGGAGATCCTGCCCTGCTAATTTTCTGTTGAAAATGTTCTTTAAAAATTGACTTTGTACTGGGCAGGTAGGTGGGGCAGTGAGTAAGAGCACTGCCCCAGAGTTGAGAGGACCTCGGATTGGTTCCGGCCTCAGATACTTAATACCCACACCAAAAAAATGATCATGTAACCTTGGGCAAGTTACTTAGCCCCAATTGCTTTAAAAAAAATTGACTTTGTAAAATTAAATAGCTTTAAGGACACTCCTGGTCAAAGATAGACCTCAGACATAGTTTAAGATGCATATATTTATTATGTCTCTGTGTGTATTATACATATATGTATTTACCACTAAGTAGTGCTACTAGCCAATACCCTGATCCTATTCAATAGGAGGGATTTTGATCCCTCTTAGGTTGTTTCTTCTCTCTCTCTGACAGATATGTAGTCACCACACTGGGGAGATGTTCTGAGTAAATTACAAGCTGTCCTTTTCAGAGAATGGATGACTTTCTCTCCCTCAATGACAGCTCTCTCTACAAAGTAATGACTACTAGTTATCTGTTAGGATCATCATTTATTTAACCAAGCAGAAATCAACTGTCAAGTCCCCATTGAGAAACTCTGCTTCTCCCTTGAATTTGCTATGTTGCCTGAGCCCTAGTCAAGTGGTATTTGAGTTGACATTGGAGTCAACTTCTCATAGAAACAAAGATGATGATTTTGTTCATCTTGTACATGAAAGGAATTCCCATTGTAACATTAACAACAAGTGATCATCTAATGTATGCTTGGAAACCTGCAAGGAAGGGGAATCCACTATCAAGGCAGCTTGTCCCACTTTTAGACAGTGTAACAGTTGAGGAGTTTTCCTGCCATCATGCTTGCATTTGAATGCTGAACCTTCCACTAATTGTTCCTGTTTCTACCCTCAAACACAGCAGAAAAATGCGAGAAGGGGGGGGGGAAGAGGGGGAATATCTAACTCCTATGCCACCTAAAGTCTCTTCAAATACTTGAAGAAAACTGTCATCTGCTTGCTGGACATTCTTATACACAGATTCTTATGCTTTTATCTGTAGAAGATCTTTCTATACAGATGCACTTAAAGAGCACATAATAAGAATAGGGTGCCTAAAATAGGTAACTATTTTATTATTTATTATTAGGTAACTATGTATCAATGGCTCTCCAGAAGTCCCAGAAAGCTCCAAAAGTTGCTTTGAACTTAGGGATTCTGATACATATAAAGTTTAGTTCTCATATGAATAGGTAAAAGATTATACACAATATAACACAGTTTAAAAGTAATGTTCACTCTTATATCCAAAAAATGTAGTCATAAGATAAACTTACTTAGGAGTCTATAGGAAAACTGTGGTCTTGGGATCTCTCAATACATCCCTCCAAAATAGAGACATAGCTTTTGGAAACTATTGAGGCTCTCACTGTTGCTATTTTTCTCACTCTTAGCTATCCCAGGAAGGTTATCTGACTTCATATCTCAACTAATCCATCCTTATAGCAGGTGAATGAGTCAAATAGTTATACTGTACATAGAATTGTATCCCTTCCAAGTGAGACTGGAACCTTTTTTATCTTGTCATGTCACGTCTCATGGTCCTCATCCAGCAGCCTTCTCCCAGATTGGTAGTTCTAGAGAGGGGCAGATAGAATGAAACTCTTATATGTCTCCCAGAGAATTCCCTGATCAACTTGGTGAGCTGACAGGGTGGTAAACCTTGGTATAAGACTTTCTGGATTTTGGTACCTTTAGGAGGATGGCTCTCAGTGATTATATATTCGTTGATCTTCTCAGATTGTTATGGAGGCAGCCATCCTTTTCTCCAATTCTATAAAACTGAATTTTCAGTTGTAGAATGGGGCTTTTCCCTTTTTAGAAGACAGGCTATACACTGGATCACCACAGTATAAAGCATACCACATTTGTTATCAAAAGATCAGAGTTTGAGTCCTTGTTTTGCTTTTTCCATAAATAGCCCTGTACCTTAATAGAAGTTTTGGCCCTGCCACACACCATAAAATCATTTTGCCCTCTCTTAGTCCAGTCCCCTCATTTGCAAAATGGGATTAATAACATTACCATATGAGAAGACTCAAAGTAGCAATTAAGACTACATATTTGATTACTCCCAAAATAACTCAAGGCAAAGATTATGCCACATGAGAGATTAAGAGAGAGAATAAAATTTTGAGTGTAGTCTTACAACTAGCATATTCTTCTCATAACCATTTATATATTTTATAGTAAGAAAAAGCATATAATTTGACTATTCTATGTTAGTATTTCTGTGCTACCAGTAGGATGGTAGGTTGACTGCTGCTTGATACCTTTGCTTCAGTCATTGCTGCTGCATCTTAGGTTGGGCTTATGGGGGGGGAGGGGGGGGCGTTGTGACAGAACCTGGGAAACACAGTGCTAAAGATGGAAACAGAGTGAAGACAGAACTATAACATTACAATGACTAGTACAGGATGAGCAGAATCACATTGTATTTGCCAAATACTCCAAAGCTACCATGTAAGACTAGTATTTTAAGAGAGATCATTCAGTAGTTGTCACGAAGTTTTAGACACTGGTAAGATAAAATTAGGGGGCCTATTTTTCCGCTCTCTCCAGTCTCACACGCCACTTCCTTTTTATTTCTCTGATGTCATGCGGGGCTCATGTCTGGGAGCTCCTAACTTGCCATTTCCCCCCTTTTTTTTTATTTTTCCCACCTACATATTGAGAGGTTTGGAGAAGATTATCAAGTAAAGAAGCTTCTTTATACTTACATTATGCTCTGACTTCTCTATGATTTTGATATGTGACAGCTTTTTCTAGCTAATTTACCTAATTTTAATAAATCATATTGCTATGCAAATTTTAAACATCTAGGTACTGTGAATAAGTTTAGTCTATTAAAAGCATATTTTGCAAATGAAGGGAGAAGACATAGAAACTTAGAAAAATGTATACTAATTTTCATTGTTCTTATATTTCATGGAAATTCACATTCCTTTTTCACTAGGGTAAGTTTTTAATTTTGCCAGCATAATGTGATGGTACTTACAAGTTCAGGGAAGTGAGTACTTGCGGTGAACATTTAGGAATACTACAACCACTGGAAAAGCCTGTGCATACACATTAGCTACCAGCCATGTGACTCGTTGTGCAAATTACTGCCTCATAGTCAAATTCGATAATGCATTCCTTTCCTGGTAAATTAACTGTTGACAGTCTATTTATCTGTATGTCATAGAAATTTGGAAAATGAGCCAGGTATGAGCAGCTATTTTTGTTGCATCACCAAAAACACCTACCAAGTGAGCTTAGTTCACACAACCTACCACAGATGTAAAATAGTTTGTAAATTTCAGTTATTAAAACTTGTTGCATTTATATTCTACATACTCTGGCTATCAATAGCATATTTTTGTACTTCCCATTTTTATTGTTTGCATAGCACTTTTTATAGAATCTACCCTGCTAAAAGGGAGGGACAATTCAGCATCAGGCACTCTTAACACTGTTTAAGAAATCATCCAAGATAGCTTCTCTGGTTGGCAGATCAGATTGCTCACAATTTTATTAAATAAAATGATGAGTTTGAGGAACAATCCCTACAGAATTCCAATCATTTAAGTGTTTCAGCACCTATTTATACATCAAAGAGGAATATAAAGAATATTTTATGAAGATGCCAGTTGAGTCTAACTTCTCCTGGGCATTCAAATTAGGATATCTTGGGGTTGTTGAAACAAGATGGTTGCCGAGGCAAACACAAGCACTTAAGGGTCACCTAAGAGTCACAGAGATTAAGCTGTTTTCTATAGTTGTATGACACTTCCCTTAATACAAAAAAGTGGAGTATTTTATGGTTAGTAAAAAGAGTGGAGGAACTTGTTAAAAAGGAAAAAGCAAGAAACTGGGGCTGCTTCAAGATTAATAAAGACTTTTCAGAATGGAAGTACTTAAGCTGGCTTCTATAGTTCTTTCTTAAAGGAATTTTCAAGTCAATTATTATAAATTCTACTTCAAAATAATTGAGGCCCAACTAATTTTCTAAGATTCCTTTAGTGGTATGTATACAGTAGAACTCCAATAGATGCTATTAATAAATAAATTGTTTGTAGAGCATGAATTCTTAAAAATTTTGTGTCATGAACCCTTTTGGCAGTCTAGTGAAATCTATGGACCCTTCTCAGAATAATGGGAGGGGAGGGAGTAGAGGCAATTGGAGTTAAGTGACTTGCCCAAGGTCACACAGCTAATAAAGTGACTGAGGCTGGATTTGAAATCAGGTCCTCCTGACTCCAGGGCTGCTGCTCTATGCACTGTGTCACCTAACTGCCCCCAGAATGGTGTTTTTAAATGTATAACATCCACAGGATTACAAAGGAAAATAAATACACAAAAATATATAAAATACATCAAAATAATTTTTAAAAAACTAACTCACAGGTTAAGAACCACAGTAAATATAAAGGATTCATAGACCCATTAAAAGGGGGGGGGGGAGTTTAATACCAACAGAATTATATATGTTTTATAGCAATATCTCCCAAATAGTTTGCAACATAAATTCTTATACTTTCAATGCAACTTTTTAAAATTTAATAATAGCAGCTCATCAGCATGCATCATCTTATTACAGATTTTCTAAAGACAGAAAAGGCCGGCAGGATTTTTTTTCAAAAAGGAAGAACAATTAACATTATTCTAATTAGAGAATTATTATTTTTCCTTGAGCCACTTAAGTAGAAACTTTATTCTCTCTCCCATTTTCCTTTTGATTCATTTTGAGCATTTAATCACCTTCAGAATTTGATATAATTTTGTATTATCGTGGAAATTTAGTAAACATGATAATATTTTTCATTCTTCAGCCTCTCCATATTTATTTTTTCTTTTATTTACAAATTATATTTGTGGGTAGCACAGAGAAATATACCTCTCTCCAAATGACTAATGAATTCTACAAAATTAAGCAAAATTCTAAGTGCAAGTTTAACATCCCCTCCCCATAGTTGACACTGCTCTTTTTTATTCATATCCTTTCACATAAATTAAATCATTTTTGGATTCTCATCTTATTAACAGAGTTTAAATAGATTTAGTTGTAAGATATTTTTAAAACCAGAAGGTGTCTGAACTAACAGCAAAAATAGGAATCTTGATGAGGACAGATCTCTAACAGATGACACATAGAACTTATGAAGACAGAGTGAAAATTTCAACATGGATTAAAAATAGGAATTGTGTAAGAAATCAATGCAGAGGAATAGAGAATTCATCACACAATTTAGATTTTAGAAAGATATACCCAGAAGATGGAACAAGTGCAGATACCAGAGGATCAATATTAACAAATATTAAATAAAAGTCTAATATTTGCTGGGTAGTGTGCTAGATGCTGGAGATTCAAAGACAAAAAATGAAAAAAATCTTTATATTCTCAAGAAACTTATATTCCTTATTGAGGAACAACATATTCATATATAAATATATAGAGAGGAAGGACATTTTTAGTTGTAGGCATTAGGAAAGGTTTTGTAGAGAAGGTGGTGCTTAAATTAAGTCTTAAAAGAACAATTTTATGAGACCGAGGTAAAGTAGAAATGCATTCCAGGTGTAGCAGTACTCCTGGCAAGGCTTGGACTGGCTAGTGGATGGAGAGGGGTCTTTCAAGGGGGCCTAAGTCAATGGGAATTACATTTCCTTGAGAGTTCTATTTCTTCCCAAACCCAGTCTTTTGAGACTTTATCACAATATTGGTACTGAAGGGCTGAGTTTTCTGATACAATTGCAGTTTTTAAAACATCTTTAACTAAAGACTCCAGAGAAGTTAAGATGAGAAAGAGACAGAAAAAGAAATGGAGAGACAGAGACTTTCCTGGAAACTAACTGTAAGCTTTATAAATGTTTAGAATATTTTCTTTTCCCTGGCTTTCAGTTTGATTTTTTAAAAGAATCCAGCAGACAGTGACTGAATTCTGGCTTCTTGAAGAAACCACAAGAATAGAGATGAAGCTATTCCACTCTCCATGTCTTTCTTTTGTTTTGACATGTTCAGTGGGTGGCGGTGTTTGCTAAGAGTTTACTGCTTATTGCACCATGGTTATTTGCATTTTTAATAATGGTATGCTAGGTAAAGATAAGGATTTTAATTGTGTTCTGCGTATGCATTTTTGTTATAGAGAAGAATGATGGAGGGGAGAGAAATCTGTGCATGATAGATTAAATTAAAATAGCTTGGACAACACCCCCATTGATTGGCAATCGACACATTGCCTGGGGACTCAGATCATTTTATGAACGTTGTTTGCAGTTTGTGTTTTTAAACTTATATAGCTCTGTAGAGAAAGGAAACAGCACAGAACTGAAACTTTCATCCTAAATTAAAATTTTCATGTGCTAATCTCATTGTCTTCAAGTTGACAAGTCCCCAGTTTCAGAGGCCTTCGGCCTTTCTTCCACCCTCCAAAAAATAGGAGAGGAGAAATAGAGACCTCAAGAAAATGCCATTTCCAGTGGCCATCACAGTGCGTGGAGAAAGGTGTTGTCAATTCGTTTCATTCTCCCTGAACTGAGAGGCTGGAGAGTGCTCCATATCCATACCATTCTCCAGTGACCTCTGCTGGACAACACAGGAATAGGAAATGGACAGTGAAAATACAGGCCAAGAGATTGAGTACTATATGTGAAGAACAGAAAAAGTCCATTTCACTGAACTGTGGAATGCAGGAAGGGGAGCAACACATAACGAGACTGGAAAGATAGTTTGGGGCCAGGTAGTGAAGGACTTCCAAAGCCCAACAAAAGGGTTCATTTTCACCCTGACAGCAACAGAGAACCACCAGAATTTATTGGGTAGGAGAGTGACATGGTCAAATTTGTAATTTGAGGAGAATAAGCTTGGCAGCTGTTGTAATAGTCTAGATGAAAAATTATGAGGTCTTGTAGGACTTATAGGATGCAAATTAGATTGCTGCAGAATAATGTAAAAATAGCTCCAGGAGTATCAAAGCTTAGAATAATATAAGAGTGAAGAGTTAACAATAACAATAAGAAATTTTGTTTTTGGGAGCAGCTAGGTGGCGCAGTGAGTAAAGAGCCAGTCCCGGAGTCAGGAGGACATGAGTACCGTTCCAGTCTCAGACACTTAACACCCACACAAAAAAAAAACTAGCCCTGTAACCTTGGGCGAGTTACTTAACCCCAATTGCCTTCCAAAAAGCAAAAAAAAAAAAAAAGAAATTTTGTTTTCAACTATATTAGGAGAATGAAGAAGATAAAAGGAGGTATGAGCGCTGTTTAGGTGGATAGGATATTGATAACTGATAATTTAGGAGGCCAATCATTAGGGTGTATGTGTGCGTTTTTGTTTTCTTTGCTAAGGAGAATGATCTTTGTACTAGAAATGATGGAACAAAAATGGCTAATAAGTAACTGATACCCAAGAAAAGTGAAGATGAAGTCAAATCATTTAGTCCAGAGGCCTACATCCTTAGTTACAGAAAGAATTTAGAATTAAGATTAAAAAAGTGATTGTTAAACTATCCTTAGTGATCTTTGTTTGAAAGATCAAGGGAAATGGGAGATGTACCATAGGACTAGAGTATCTGGGCATGAGGGAGAGAGACAGACAGACAGAGAGAACAGAATCAATAAACTATAGACTAGTGAGCTTGACTTGAGTCCTAGGAAAATTCTAGAATGAATCAGTAAAGAAATTATTTAGTGTAACACTGACCAACATGGGCTTCACAGCCTGAGAGTCAAGGTTAGATTTTACCCCTCCCCCAAGGTTCTCTGGTACCCTTAAGGAGATTTGGGGTGTATATTTAGGATCTCTGCAAATGGCTCCAGCCTCCTCAAGTATAGGGGAAGGTCCCCTACAACCCAGTTCCATTTAGCCACATAACAATCAAATTAAAGGAATAAAAACTTCCAAAAGATGTAATCACAAAAATACAACCTACTCCCCCAACTCATGAAAAGCTATAATCCACCTCCCCTCCTTGTACCACTTCAGTCTATGGAGAAGGGAAGGGATTATTAGGTTCATAGCTTGGCTTGGTTCCAACAGAGCACATAGTACCAATTTCCAAGTACAAAACAGCTTTCAGACTTGAGTCCTAGGAACTCTGGCTTCTCCAGGCTTCTGTGCTGGACCAGTTAGCTGCAACATCTCACCTGGAATCCTAACTTCAAGTTCACCATGGCTCAAACTCCCAGGTCTGATGGGGATCACCACTGGCACCTAAAACTGAAGACAAAAGAAACAGAAAGAGACAAATACTACTATCATTTTTTAGAGCCTGGGTAAAAGAAAGGCAGAGCAGGAGAAGGAAGTCCTTCCCCTCTTACTGGTTCTATTCAGGACATTCACTCTGAGTGAACTATGATCTTCATCCTCTGGACACAGTAGGAAGAGCAAGCAGGAAGGAACACTACCCAGAAAAGAGAGACTGTGTCTTAGTCTCACCATTTTTAAAGTAGTCAATCAAATGAGTCTATCTCCACTCATATGGTAAGGGTAAGAAACACAGAGATCTTCTTCCATGTTAGGTAATCTGCAAATGCTGCAAAGACTCCTCAGGGTGCCTCTATGATAGGTAATTTTGGCATGAGCCAAGATTGCTTTGTATATATTCTATATGTGTACTTTTTTTTCTCTTTTGAGATAATGTAAGTTTTTTGGAAGCAGGGAACTTTACTGCTTAGTGGAGTTCCTGACACATGGTAGATGTTTAATAAGTTGCAGAAAGTCTACTCCGGAGAAAAGAAGACTTGGTGGGAATGGGGGCGGTGGGGAGAAACATGATAGCTCTCTCCAAGTTTGTGGAGGGCTGTCATGTGGAAGAGGGATTAGATTTATCTGGTTTGTCTGCAAAGGAAAGAATCAGGAGCAAGAGTTAAAAGTTTCAAAGAGACAACTTTAGTCTTCATTTCAGGGAAAAAAAACTACTACTTAATAATTAAAATTCTCCAGTTGGCAAAAATTAGGCTCTCTTGGTGCATGGAAGCTTATTTTTAGGGGGGAGGGGGCAGGAGGGCGGGGGGAATAGGGTGTCAGTCTTCAAGCAGAAGCTGACTGACCACTTGTGAGGAGAGTTATAGTTAGGACTTCTTTCGGATATGAGTTGGACTAAATGATTCCTAATGTCCCTTCCAACTCTAAAATCATTCGATTCTATGACATTTTTAACCAAGGGTATATATGACATAAGAATCTCAGTGTTTTCTTATATGAAATATATATACTTTAACTTGAATTATAAACAAAATGAACAAGATACATACCAGGTGAAAAGCATCACATAAATTTTTCAGTCCTCAAAAGTAGTCTTACAAGACTTCAGTGCTTCAAAATTAATGACATTTCAGATAATTAGCTTTTGTTCCATTTCTCTTTCTCCATATCGTTTCCTCTCTCATCTGCCCATCTGACCTGAATAGTAGCTCTCTAGAAATACTCATTTTCTTAATGAAAGCCTCATTTAAAAAAAATTTTTTTTACATGTCCTGAAGAAATGCCTGCACAGTTTTCCATGTCAGTTTCAGATGGCTCATGTCTTATTGGAAGTCTGGGACCTTATTCTTGTCTAGGCTAGAGAAATCTGCCTCACATCTTTATGAGAGAGAAGGACAAAACTTCTGGTTTGGGTAATTTATATTGGATTCTGTTTTAAGCTAAGAAGGGAAAAAATAGCAACTTAGTCTAGACAGAAGAGACTGAGTTGAAATCTGGAAGCCATTCACCCAGGCTAAGGCAATGGAAGCCCTAGTGAAAGAAAGGATCAAGTTACACTACTAATTACACTCAAAAATGTTTGCATCACTTTTCTAAAATGCTTGGGAAAATGGTTGTTTGGATGACAATTGTGAATATACTGAAGTAGTGGCATATATTGTATATTTTACATATGTTGAAATGCACAAATACCATTTCAAAAGCATATGTGTATTTTATAATATTATAGGTATAAGGGGGGTGTTATAAAAGGGTTATTCATAAAATAAATCTCAAATTAAATTCTAAATGTAGTAGATATTCACATTATGAAGAAGATATTTAGATGTTAAAATGGAACATGTGGGATAAAATTATGCCTTCACATATGCTAAATTCTGTATAATTATACACAATATTAGTGGTAAAATACATATACCAGGTAAGAAAGGTCCTGGAAAGCTCCACCTCTTAAGTTCTTTATCTCTGGAGTGGTTATAGCTCTTTTGCTCTGAAATTACAAATAAGGCTTCTTGATAAATAAAGTAACAGTTATCTGCTACAATCCCACACTTCTTGATAAGTATAGTTATATCCCACTGAGCAATGATTTTTTAAAAGAACAATGATAATATATATATATATATTTTTTTAATATGTTTGTGTAGCATTTTTTGAGAAAAAGAGGGAAATGCCAGGGCTTAAAGTTATAGGGAATAGGGCATGTGTACAGAGTTTAATTTGCCACTTTTCAAGATGAGCAGGGATAAGGAAAAGAGGTTTATAAGCACTTTCTCATCTCAAATGAAGATTAAAAGAGCCAGAACAATTGTGTATGTGTGTGAGAGAGACAAAAAAAGAGAAGTAGAGAGACTGATGAATTTGCCCAAGGTCATGTACTGAAGCGTATAACGGAGCCCAAAATTGAAGTTAGGTATTCTGGTCTCCTGAACTTTCCACACCACAGTAAACTCTTTCATTGAGCAAACCAAAAGGAAAACAAAACAAAATATTTTTGTTTGAAATAAATAATATGCAAGATACATCTGCATACATACATATATTGTTTTTCCTACTTACCATACATTTTTATGTGTGTATCAATATAAGTCCTTCAGGAAATGTGTAACAAACCTGTTTTGGAAGTCTGGGGGCTTGATCAACTCTGTGATTTGGAACGACTCAATTTGATAAACAGAGTTGTTGCTGTGCCCTTAAGAAGTTGAAGTTCACATAAAGTAATTGTGCCATTGATTAGGGAATAAATTAATTGGGCTTTACAAGGTTCCAAATGATGTGTCAATGTAAAGCAACACAAGGATTCATCATTTTTTTTTAATTTGGGCACTTTTTTTTCAGCATTCTTTCTATTTTATTTTTTCCAGTTGCATGTAACAACCATTTTTAACATTTGCTTTTTGAAATTTTGAGTGTCCAAATCCACTTCTTCTCTCCTTCCCCTCCTCCCTCCTTGAGAAGACAAGCAATTTGATATAGACATATGTGTGCAACCATGCAAAAGATATTTCCATGTTATCCCTGTTGCAAAAGAAAACACAGACCAAAGAAAAAAAGAAAGGTTTTTTTTTTAAGTATGCTTCAATCTACATTCAGACTCTTTCTGTGGAAGACTCTTATAGTTTGGACTCAGTTCTTTATATATTTGAGAAGTAAGGTCTTTACCAGAGAAACTAACTGTAAAAAAAAAAAAAAGTTTCGCAGTTTTCTGCTTTCCTTCTAACCTTGGTTGCATTTAGATTTGCTTGTGTAAAGTCTTTTTTAATTCGATGTAATCAAAATTATCCATTTTATTTTCTATATTCCTCTCTATCTCTTCTTTTGTTATAAATTCTTTGCACAATATATTGAAAACGTGATGAGGAAAGTTGTGGAAGGGATAAATATATGCAATGAATAAATCCTCAGAACATTACTAGTGCAAACAGGGGTAAAGCCAGAATAACCTCTTGCCTCTGTTATTTGACATAGTTCTAGAAATGACAGAAATAGCAATGTCAACAAAATTAAAGATACAAACATTTGCAAAGAAGAAACAAAATTATTCCTATTCTCAGATCAAATGATATTGTATTTATAAAACCTGAAAAAAATAAGTAAAGAAACTATCAATGATGATTAAAAGCTTCAGTAACAACCAAAATAGAAAACAAATACACAAAAATCAGCAAAATATCTATAAAGTACTTACAGAAATCCAGAGAGAAATCACAATAAAATTAGTCCTATTCAAAATAAGTATGGAATTAATAAGTTAAGAATTAGCTAAATAAGACATACAACATAAGTATACAACTGCATACAATACAACTACAAATGTTCTTTAGAGAAATAAAAGACATAAAATGGAAATGTTTACTATTCACCTTTGAGCAATCTCAATAAAATTAAAGTTATTGTGCCATCTATATTAATTTACCAATTTAATGCTATACCATTCAAATTACCTTGCAATTTTGTTTTTAAAAAGTTTTTCTTAAAAACAAAAATGTTTTTGTTTAAAAATTGGTTTGGTTGGGGTGGCTAGATGGCACAATGAATGGAGCACCAGCTATGGAGTCAGGAGGACCTGAGTTCAAATTTGACCTCAGACACTTAACACTTACTAGCCATGTGACCTTGGGCAAATCACTTAATCCCAATTGCCCTGCTTTCCCCCCCTCCAAAAACAAAAACAAAAAAAAATTTTTGGTTTGGTTGTTGTCTTTCGTTCTCGAAGAGGACCAAAATAACATCACTATGCTACAGTCAAGTTTCAATGTGTCCGCCTGTGGCTGATCAGACTAATTCAAGCTGGGAAATTTGCTACCACAGGTGGGGCACAAATAGTCCGTGTGAACATTTGGGGTGGATACTCTAAATTTGTGCATCCTGCATTTCCTTTGAACTGTTTCAATTCTGTTTTGCTCATAGGACACAACACTTTCTCTGATGTAGGCATACCATACTGAGTAGTCCTGTGCTAGTGTCTCTCATGTCACACAATCAATTCCAAAGTTCTTAAAAGAGACCTTGAGAGTGTCCTTGTACCACTTCTTCTGACCACCGGATGAATACTTGCCACATGTTGAGTTCTCCATAAAAGTCTTTTTTGGCAAGTGAACATTTTGCATTCAAACAATGTGACCAGCCCATCAGAGTTACGCTCTGAAGCAGAGTTTGAATGCTTGTCAGTTTAAAAATAGGACTAGACCAAACAACAATACAATTTACATGGAAAAACTAAAGGTCTTTAGTAATTTCAAAAGAAAACTTGGGGGAGAAGAGGGTGGGGAAGTATGCCTAAAGAAAGAATCACATTACCAGACTTTATACTATATTATAAAGCAAAAGGTATCTAAAATATTTGGTACTCATTTAAAAAACAGAAGAGATTAACAGTGGAACAGATTAGATAAACAAGAATGAAAGCAATAGACAAGAGTTTTATAAGTCAAATAATATAAATTACTGGGAGAAGACCTCATTTTTTATAAAAACTGATAAAAAAATAATTAGGTTAAGACCAAGAAATTATTCCATATATATACCACAATAATTTCAAAATGGAAATATGACAAAGATATTAAAGATTGTATTGTTTTTAAAAATAGAAGGGAAGAAGAGGTAACTTTCACAACTTTAGTTAGGGAGAGAATTCCATTTTTTAAAAATGTATTATTTATTCATTTTTAACATTTTTAAAAATGTTAGGTTCTGAATTTTCTTCCTCTCTCTTTCCACTCCCATTATGAAGATGAGAAAGGTAATATCATTTATACATGTGAAATTATATGAAAAAATAATTCCATGTTAGCTATGTTGCAAAAAAAAAAAGAAAGAAAAAAAATTTTTTAATTAAGCTTCAAATTGCATTCAGATGCCATCAGTTCCTTCTCTGGAAGTGGATAGTATTTTTATCATAAGTCCTTTAGAACTGTTTTGAGTCATTATTTTGTTAAGAATAGCTAATCCTTTCAGAGTTGAACTGTATACAAGGTTCTCTTGATCCTGCTCACTTTACTTTGTATCAGTTCATATAAGTCTTCCCAGGTTTTTCTGAAACCATACTCTTCATCATTTCTTATAACATAAGAGTATTCCACCACAACCATATACAACTTGTTCAGACATTTCCCAATTGAAGGACATTCCCTCAATTTCCAAATCTTTGCCACCACTAAAAGAGCTGCTATAAATATTTTTTCTATATAGATCTTTTCTTCTTATCTTTGATGTCTTTGGGATATACATCTATTAGTGATCTTACTGGGCAAAAGGATAATGCAGTTTTATAGTCCTTCAGGCATAGTTACAAACTGTTCTCCAGAATGGTTGGATCAGTTCACAACTCCACCAACAGTTCACTGATGTTTCATTTATCATTTATCATTTTCTTTTTCTATAATATTAACCATTCTGATAGGTATGAGGTGCTACATCAGAGTTGTTTTAATTTGCATTTCTCTAATCAATAGTGATTTAGAGAATTCCATGTGACTACTGAAAGCTTTGGTTTCTTCTAAAAACTTCCAGTTCATATACTTTTGCCATTTACCAATTGGGGGATGGCATTTATTTTTATATGTTTGGCTCAGTTCTCTATATATTTGTGAAATGAAATCATCATACAAACTTGGTGTAAATTACCCCTCCCCCCAATTTCCTTCTTTTTGCCTGCATTGGCTGCATTGCCTTTGTGGAAATTATGTTTAATTTTAATGTAATCTAAATTATTCATTTTACATCCCATGATCCTCTCTATCTCTTGCTTGATCATAAATTCTTCTCTTATACATAGATCTGACAGATAAAATTTCCCATGCTCTCCCAATTTGCTTATGATATCACCCTTTATGTCTAAATCATGTACTCATTTTGACCTTATCTTGGTATACAGTGTGAGATATTGGTCTATGCCTAATTTCTGCCAAACTCCTTTCTAGTTTTTCCAGCAGTTTTTGTCAAATAGTGAGTTCTTGTCCCAAAAATTTAGATCTTTGTGTGCATCAATTATTAGATTACCATGGTCATTTTCTACTGTGTATTATGAACCTAATCTATTCCACTATATTTATTACTGTTGATCATGTACCTAATCTATTCTGCTGGTCTACCACTCTATTTCTTAGCTAGTACCAGATTGTTTTGATGATTACCACTTTGTAATACCATTTGAGATCTGGTACTGGATTCATCATTTTTAATAATAATAACAGCAACTGATTGCACTTTTAAGTTCACAAAGCACTTTACATATATTTCCTAATTTGAGCCTCACAACAACTCTATAGGACAGGTACTATGGCCAACATTAATGCAGTTTTTCAGATAAAGACATTGAGGCTCATAAGGGTCCAGTGAGATACCTACTTTCAGGTAGACAGGAAGCAGAAGAGTCAGGATTTCACCTGGACCTCCCATAACATCCACTATGTCATGTTGCTTCATGATTGCTTACAGCAGTAATACATTTTTGTTTTGCAACTTCAACATTCAAATGTACTAAAAAAAAAAAAAATTTTTTTTAACTAACCTGAAAGGAACTGAGGCAACTTAGAGATTTTTCTAGGTCTAATAAAACCTCCCTTGCTCTGCTCTGCTCTCCATGTTCTTCTCTTGTACTTTTGTCTTAGGGAAATGATCCCAAAATTAACTTTTTGCTCTGGTGGAGATTTACAAAGATAGTAGAATCTTATTGATTTACCATTAAGGTTAAAAAGTTTCTCTAATCTCAGTGAACAAAATGTTTTGAGATAAGAGTTATTCATATGCTCCTATAACCTTATTATGATGTACTAACAAAACTGTCCCTGAAAGACAAGAAGTTGGTCGGTCTTCCGAAGAAAAGAGAAGTTCAACAAATTTAAATTCTTTTTTCAAAATATAATAGCTTTGTGATTTAGATCAAATTCTCTTACATTCAGTTGTTGTTCCCCCTTCGTTTTCAAAGAGGACCAATGATATTGAGTGTGATGTCTTGACTCAAGTGTGAATTGGATTTAAGTGAGGCAGAGCTGCACAAAGTCATCAGCCTCACTATGTCTTCCAGAGTCATAGAAGTCTAGCGTCAGGACAAAAGTCAAGATGACAGGCGGTAGTGAATGAACTTGGCATCTTTGATGTCTGACAAAACTCTAAGCACTCCACAGCACCTGCTTCAGCTGCCTTCCTGGCCTTTGGAACAAATTGTTCTCATCAGCTCATTCCCCCTGGGGAAGGTTTCACATGCTTGGTATAGACACCCCCCTAACTCACCAATGGGTTTGAGGCTATTAGTTTAAACCTGGTTTAGCCAATCTGTGGAGAAGGTTTTACCAGGATGTGGCCACTGCACTTCAAGTTTCTTGAAGTCACAGGTAAGAGGTGAACAGGAAAAGTAAATGAGCAACCCCAAAATGACAAGCCTTCATACCAGAGGTGCTAGTCTGGACACCCCGTATACCCCTACATTTAATAACACTACAATGAAAACTTGGCAAAACATAAAGATTTTTGAACGTACATGTCCTTTCCTTTTTAAAATTTTCCTAAAGTCAAAGAGTAGTGCAATGAGATTTGAATTGTATTTAATTCATTTCTCTTTGGTTTCCTTTCTACCCCTATACCAGGAGTAGAGATATGTATGTAAGCTATATACATATGTAGTTGCTATCTAAATATAAAGATAATTCAGCTAACATGTGGTAAGGATAAATATCTGATGTAACATCTATCCCACCTCTCTCCAAGGAAGAATGCAATTTCTGCCCTTGTGGGGAACAAGTAGAGAATTATGGTGAAATATTAGCTCCTTCCTCTAACCTTCCTATCTCCAAAAGAGGTATTGGCCTAGAACTATATTTATCTACCACACCTCAAATATTAGTAGTTTAGAGATACAATATTTTGGGAAATTCAGTGTCAAAGTCACTTTCCGTGATCATTCTCAAGAGTATGGGTGGGTAGAGAATATTTAGTTTATTATCATCATTTTAGCTTCCTCCCACCAAATGATGGTTATACAGACAACGATCACAAAAATCTAGTAAACTTCTTTTCAAAGTAAGCAACAAACAGAAATTCAGGAAGTTATACAGATTACAATGGAACAAATAGGAGTAAATGGGTTTTTGACTGGGGAATGGCTAATAAATTGTGGTACATGAATATGCTACAAAAATTATTAATATGGATACGTTCTCTCCTACACACACACTCTTTTGTAATGGTGAAGTTCCAGGAGTAAGGAAAATTGCATATATATTCATACTTTGTCAATCAGTTTTGCTAATTTTTTTCCTCTTCCTTTTTTTTCTTCTTTAAAAAAAAAATCTTTGGTATTACGCAATGATAACTGGGAAGGTATATTAGGAGAAAGTAAGATGATAACAAAGTCATCAATAAACTGTAACCAAGAAGCCTCCTGTGCCCCTACCCAATCGTCACCCCATTGGACCCATAGGGGACTTGACTATCCCTGCCCCAATAGGGAACCCCTATGTCCAAATCACAATACCAGCTGTCACCACATGGGCCCTGGTCAGGTCATACGCCCCTCCCCCCCATCTTCAAAGATTCAGGAATCTTGCAATTATCAGGTCCCCTTACTTACACTCCTGTCAGGTGTTCATAAAACACTTAACAGCACTAACCACAAGTTGGGAAAAGATTACTGGATCTGTGTTGAACCCCAGCCTCCTTACTATGTAGGGGTGGCACTAAATGCCTCAGTCACCCCTACTTCCAACACAGAGAATTGTAAGTGGGACCACCCAAGGCTCACCCTTGGGGATGTACAGGGAACAGGTATCTGCCTCATATCATCCAGTACTCCTTTATCCAGCTCTCGGTATAGCTCAATTTGTGGACAAACCTACGAGATTCGGGCCTCTAGCTCAGACTACTTTCCCACCCTTCTAGGAGCCTGGTGGGCATGCCACGATGGCCTTACCCAGTGCATCTCTGCTACAGTGTTCCTCAGAAAACAACAACACACTGAGGGCCCCCTGTGTATCCTAGTGGCCATAATTCCCCAGGTCACCCTTCTCCCAGGTGAACAAGGTTGGCATTACTTTTCCCCAGAAGGGCAACTAAACCACCACTGAAGGCGAGCAGTACCACTCCTCATTCCCATCTCAGTGGGCTTGGGCCTTGTGGGTTCTGCAGCAACTGGGATGGCAGCCTTGATTAATAAATACATCCTTTTCAGATCACAATGTAATAAAAATTATATTTAATAAGGAATCATGGAAACACAGATAAAAAACTGATTGGAGACTAAACACGCTAATCTTAAAGAATGAGTTCATTAAAGAACAAATCATAGAAACAATCAACAATTTCATTAAAGAGAATGACAATAATGAGACAACATATCAAAACCAATCAGCTGTGTCTAATGTGAAAATATGTTTAATAGGAATGTATATGTAAAGCATATATCAGATTGCAGGCCACCTTGGAGAGGCAGCTGATTGGACAACACACCATTTTGATGAATCAAATTTAAAACTTATGGAAGTAAATGTTGAAAAATGAAAATAAATAAATTAACTAAAAAAAGATGGGATGCATCAAAAGTAGTAATCAGAGGAAAAATTGTATCATAGATGCTTATAACAATAAAACAAAGAAAAGCAGTTCAATGAATTCAATATGCAATTTAAAAAAAAAACAGAAAAAGAACAAATTAAAAATATCCAATTAAATACCAAATTGGAAATCTTAAAAATTAAAGATGAGATTAATAGAATTGAATGTAAGAAAACCATTGAATTAATAAATAAAACTAGGAGCTCATGTTATGAAAAAGTAATAAAATAGGTAAGTAATATAATTATTTTGGCCAATTATATGTCAATGAATTGTACAATTTAAGTGAAATGAAAAAATATTTATAAAAATATAAACTGTCTAGTTGAAGAGGAAATAGAATATCTATATAAACCTATTTTAGAAAAAGAAGTTGAAGAGGTCATAAATGAGCCTCCTAAGAAAAAAAGTATCAGGATAAGATGGATTTACAAGTAAATTCTATCAAACATTTAAAGACCAACTAATTCCAAATCAACCATACAACTGAAGAAAGATGCTATCCACATTCAGAAAAAGAACTGAGAGATGATCCAACCATTTTGGAAAGCAATTTGGAACTATGCCCAAAGAGTTATAAAATTGTATATACCCTTTTACCCACCAATACCACTACTGTCTGTTTTCCAAAATGATCATGGAAAAAGGAAAAGAATCTATATGTTTTAAAACATTTATAGCAGCTCTCTTTGTGATGGCAAAGAACTGAAATTGAGAGGATGCCCCTCAATTGGGAAATGGCTAAACAAATCATCATGTGTGATTGTGATGGAATACTACTGCACTATAAGAAATGATGAGCAGGTTAATTTTAGAAAAAAAAACATAGAAAGACTTGCATGAAATAATGAAAAGTGAAATGAGCAGAACCAAGAGAATGGTGGATACAGTAGTAGAAATATCATTCAAAGAATAACTGTGAATGACTTAGCTATTTTAAGTATTATAAATATTTAAATCAACTACAAAAGAAGATGCTATTCAACTCCAGAGAACTGTGTATTTATGTGCATTGTGCATGTGTGTGTGTGTGTGTGTGTGTGTGTGTGTGTGTGTGTGTGTGTGT
>NW_027187374.1:12093693-12109104 GCF_028583685.1 Petaurus breviceps papuanus | reverse complement strand
TGTGTGTGTGTGTGTGTGTGTGTGTGTGTGTGTGTGTGTGTGTGTGTGTAAAATGGTGGCCTTCTCTAGACCATGGTGGGGAAGGAGGGAGACAACTTGGAACTTAAAATGTAATAAATAAATTAATTTAATTTAATTTTTAAAAAGACATGTTAGTTCATGATTGACTGAATAAATATGAAAGTTCTTTGGAAGAGAGCTTCAATCTACCTATTTGTCTTCTCTTGGAATTGCTGGTTGCTCTGTTTCTCTCATTCATTTGTGAGGAAAAAGCAAAAACCAGAAAGACAAGTTTTGCAGCTGCTTCTCAGTATAAGAATTGATACTGAGATCAAATTTACATACCTGGGCTATTCTTTTTTTTTTTAAGCAATCGGGGTTAAGTAACTTACTCAAGGTTACATGGCCAGTTATTTCTGGGTGTGGTGCTGAGTATCTGAGCCCAGGATTCGATCTCCAGGTCATCCTGACACTGGAGCCGGTGCTCTCACTCACTGAGCCACCTGGCCGCCCTGGGCTATTCTTTCTTGCTCAGAGAATCAACCTGAACTACTTGGTTATGAGATGTTTTGACTATAAGCTGATTGGACAACACAGCATTGGGATGAATCAGTTGGCCTGACTTGCCTCTGTTGCTCAAAAAGAGTCTGATGCACTCTGGGGTTCTTTGGCTTACAGCAGCTGCTAGACAATATAAAGGTGTAACATTTTTCTAAAAACCTTTATGAGTGTGATTAAGAATTTTAAATACGGGGGAGGACAGGTGGCTCAGCGAGTAAGAGCACCGGCCCCAGTGTCGGGAGGACCTGGGGATCAAATCTGGGCTCAGACACTTAGCACAACACCCAGAAATAATTAGCCGTGTAACCTTGAGCAAGTTACTTAACCCCAATTGCTTTAAAAAACAAAAAGGAATTTTAAATACCATCAATTATTCATTGGTTCAATATTAGAAGAAAACAATAATGATCAGAAAGGGAGCAGTCAGGAGAAAAGTATCTCTGTGTGGTGTAGATATTCCTAAAATGGGACAATGTCAATCAAAGCCTAAAGTCAAATTCTGAGCTACCCTGAGCATGTGTTACTTTGCTGGTTTCTGTAAGTATGTTTCTACATTCTCCAACATACTCTAACTATAAAAAGATGCTTTATCAAAAGTTTTGCTAAAATACAAGTATACTTTCTACACATCCTTCCTTACATTTACTAATTTGGTTATTCTGCCAAAAAAAGAAACAATGCTAGTCTGGCATGATTTGTTCTTGATGAAGTCCTGTTGGTGGTTCTTCATAATCAGTGCTTCCCAGTCTGTTCACCAACCCTTCTAAAAACATTCTATTGTACTAATGCATTGTTGGTGGAGTTGTAAATTGATCCAATCATTCTGGAGAGCAATTTGGAACTATGCCCAAAGGGCTATAAAACTGTACATACCCTTTTATCCAACAGTACCACTTCTAGGTCTGTATCCCAAAGAAATCACCAAAAAAGGAGAAAGGACCCAAGTGTATAAAAATATTTATAGCAATTCTTCTCATGGTGGCAAAGAATTGGAAATTGAGGGGATGTCCATCAATGGAGGAATGGCTTAACAAGTTGTGGTATATTAATGTAATGGAATACTATTATTCCATAAGAAATGATGAGCAGGCAGATTTCAGAAAAACCTGGACTTACATGAACTCATGCTGAATGAAGTGAGCAGAACCAGGAGAATATTGTACACAGTAACAGCAACATGGTACAATGACAAACTTTGACAGCCTTAGCTCTTCTCAGAAATGCAATGATCTAAGACAATTCAAAAAGACTCATGATGGAAAATGCTATCTACATACAGAGAAAGAACTATAGAGTCTGAATATAGATTGTACATGTATAGCCTATATCAGATTGCATGTCATCTTCAGGAGAGGGAAAAGGCGGGGGGGGGGGGATTTAGAACTCAAAATCTTATAAAAGTGAGTGTTAAAAACTGAAAATAGATAAATTTTAAAAATATTCTGTTCTAAAATTGTCCTAGGCATGAGGATGATTTTCAGTGGCCTATATTGTTCACACCTAGTTCTCTTTCCTTCTTTTGAAAATCAGGGCAACATTTCCTCTTCTCCAATCTTGTGGAAATTTTCTGTTGATATTTTTTTTTTGCTTTTTAGAGGGGTGAAGGCAGGATTGGGGTTTAATTAACAATTGGGGTTAAGTGACTTTCCCAAGGTCACACGATTACTAAGTATTAAGTATCTGAGGTCAAATTTGAACTCAGTTCCTCTTGACTCCAAGACCAGTGCTCTATTCACTAAGCCACCTTAGCCACCCCAATTGGTCTTTCAAATATCATTGACAGAAACTTTGCAATAACATATGCTAGTTCTTTCGGTACCTAATGATATAATTTATCAAGGGCTCCTACATGCTCTCTTATTATCTCCTTACTTATGTTGGATATCATCTACTATTCATTTGTCTGTCATTTCTAGCAAAAAGTCATTATACTTTTTTTAATGCTTTAATTAACTTCTGATTTACATCATCCATTTCCACCAGATTTTCAGTTACAAATTTTCTCCCCATTTCTCCCCCACCCACTGCCCAAAATAGCAGTCCCACAGGATATCCCCTCCTCCAATCTGCTCTCTCCCACATTTTCCCCCATACCCCTTTCCATTTTTCCAATGGATCTCTATGCCTCAGTGCCTGCACATCCCATTTCCCAATTACATGTAAGATGGTATTAATAATAGTATGTATATATATATATATGTGTGTGTGTGTGTATACATATACAAATATATATACACACACATATATACATATATATACATATTTGAATATTTGATTTCAAAACTTTCAATTCTAGATTCATTCCCCTCCTTCCCCATCACCCACCCTTACTGGGAAGATACGCAGTTCAGTATAGGTTGCACATGTGTGGCTAATGCAAAACAATAACATAGTAGATACATTGTAAAAGACTGACTACACTTCCCTCCCTCCCATCCCACCTCCTATCCACTCTTCTCTCCACTTTGATCCCATCTATTTTCAAAAGTGAGTGCTTCCAACCTCCCTCCCCCTTCTATCATCCCTCCTCTCATTCCCTTCCCCCCTATTCTCCTGGAGGGTGACATACCCTATTTAGTGTGTATTTCACTCCCTCCTCAAGCCAAATTCAATGGGAATAAGGTTGACCCATTCCCTTTTGCCTTCCTATTCTTCCCCTCCATTGTAACCATTTTCCCTTGCCTCTTCTGTATGAGATAGTTTACCCCAATCTGTCTCTCCCCATCTCCTCTCATTATATTCCTCTCACCTCTTAATTTCACCTTCTAAGTATCATTCCTTCCTGTTAAATTGGACCTGTGCCCTCTATCTATGTATACCTGTAAACATATATACACACATTCACATATGTATTCATATGCCCATACAGCCTCATATATAGACAAATATATAGATATAGATATACATACATACATACATATATAATCCCTTCAACTACTGAGAAAAGTTTCATAAGTTACAATTATTGTTTTTCCATGTAGGAATGTTAATAGTTCAACTTTGATAAGTTCCTTATGATTCCTTTTCCCTGTTTACCTTCTCATTCTTCTGTTGCTTCTTGTATCTGAATATCAAATTTTGTATTCAACTCTGGTTTTTTCAGCAAGAATGCTTGAAAGTCCTCTATTCCACTGAATGACCATATTTTCCCCTGAAACATGATACTCAGTTTTGCTGGGTAGGTGACTCTTGGTTTTAATCCCAGCTCCTTTGACCTCAGGAATATCACAATCCAAGCCCTTAGATCCCTCAGTGTAGAAGCTGCCAAATCCTGGGTTATCCTGATTGTGTTTCCACAATATTCAAATTGTTTCTTCCTGGCTACTTGTAATATTCTCTCCTTAATCTGGGAATTCCAGAACCTGGCTATAATATTCCTAGGAGTTTTCTTTTTGGGATCTTTTTCAGGACGTGATCGGTGGATCCTTTCAACCTCTATTTTGCCCTCTGGTACTAAAACATCAGGACAGTTTTCTTTGGGAACTTCCTGGAGGATGATTTCTAGGTTCTTACTTGGTCATGGCTTTCAGGCAGTCCAATAATTTTTCAATTATCTCTCCTGGATCTATTTTCCAGGTCAGTGTTTTTTCCCATGAGATATTTCACATTGTCTTTATTCTTTCATTTGTTTGGATCTGTTTAACAGCATCTTGATTTCTCATAAAGTCATTAGCTTCCATTTGCTCCAATCTAATTCTGAAGCAATGATTCTCCTCATTGCCTTTTTGGGCCTCCTTTGCCATTTGAGTCAGTCTGTTTTTTAAGGTATTATTTTCCTCAGTCAGGCTGTTGACTCTCATTTCATAATTTTCTTGCATTGTTCTCTTCCCAATTTTTCCTCCATTTCTCTTATTTGGTTTTCAAAATCTTTCTTAAGGTCCTCTATGGCCTGTAACCAGCTCATATTTTCCTTTGAAGCTTTTGGTGCAGGAGTTCTGACTTCACTGCTTTCCTCCTGTATTGTTGGAATCTTCTGTCTGCTTTGTTTCCTTTGCCTGCTCATTTTGCCACTCAATTACTTGACTTATGGGCTTTTTGCCACAGTAGGATTCTGCCACCAGACAGGGGAGTTTTCATCCCAAACGCTGGGGTTTTCTCAGCTGCCGAAGGTATTAGATGGGTGCCCTCTCTGAGGTCTCCACATGCTCTGGCAAGCTGGACACACACCCCAGAACCTCCACCCTAGACTGCAATCCAGATCCAAGCAGGTTAAAGCAAGAGCGATTACCCCTCAGACTGGTCCTTGGTCCCCCTACACTCTGCAGGCCAAGAGCTGAAGCCGCCACATGGCACTGGCTGGCTGTGCTGGCATCTCTGCGGCTTTCTGCCCTGGGGGTAAAAGCCAGGCACTCCCACTTACTGGTCCCAAAGTCCAGACTATACTGACCTCTCATTTTGTCCTTTGTGTCTATGTGTTGATAAATCTGGAAACGGCCACAGCTGCTGCTGATCTGGAGTCCCTCTGGCGCTGCTGGTCAGGCCTGCTGTGGGGCTAAAGCCTCAGTGTGGGGCTGGGCTCGACTCCCAGAGTGCTGTGCTGGATTCCTGCCAGCCTGCTGGGCTGTCCTCAGTGGGAGGTTAGCTTCTCTGTGTCATTTTGTGGGTTCTGCAGCTCCAAAGTTTGTTTAAAGTCCCCTTTTAATGTGGATTGGGGAGGGTGAAAGCCAGAGCTGTGGAAAGGTCGAGCTTCTACTCCACCATCTTGGCTCTGCCCCCTTGACTCAAAAGTCATTATACTTTACAGAGGAAACAGAAAAAAAAAAATGTTTTGCCTTCTCTCTGTTGTCACTTAACATCGTCCTACCCACCTCAAGCAAATAAGTATTCTCTTCTTTGAGTCTCCTTTTTCTCCCAGTCATGTTCTACTGTTTAACTTGATTACTATTTTATTAGATATTTTTGTTGTTAACTAATGCTTTTAATGTCCTCTAGATGACCAGCAAAAGCAAACAAGTAAGTGGATTTTGTCAGTTACAGTTGGGAGAGAATTCTAATCAACAAAATGCTACTTTTGTGTCTTATTCAGATTATTAAATTTGGAAGTCCTATTTACTTCAAGGATTCATCTGAAGATTTTTTTTTTTTAGACAATGGACAGTAGAAAAAATACAGTCGTGCTTCTGTGTTTATAGAGGCCAGGTCATTGTCTTTAATATAAGTACTGCTTGTGCAAGCCAAAGTGGCCCTGAAAAAATACTTTCTATTTTACTGTTAACTAATCATTATAAAAAAAGGGGAAAAAATCAGTATGAGTTATCTAAAACACTCATGTGTCTAATGTTGCAATTAGAGCCACACAGAAGAATGCTAAATAAAGGAATGTTCATAACAGGAAAGACAAGGGTAATAGGAATGCTTCATATAATACTCTAGATTTTAGGAAGATATGTAATGTGCTTACAAGATAACACAAGGAAAGAGAATGAATCTTGTGTGTTTTCTGTCAATTATCTGAACTTATTGACTATCCTAAAAGACCTGGTAAGAAGTGAGGAAAGTTTCTTTTTTTTTTTAAACAGTGTTGTTTATTTCTGAGCAATGAGCAACATTTAAAATTCATTTCTTCTTAGGTTGTTGAGGTATATTAAATTTAAAGAAGATAATAATATTTCCATCTTCAACTATGTAATTTCTACTTTGTTGTCTATATTTCCCAGCAGCTTTGACAGCATTTTCTGAACCTTCCTCTTTAAAATCTTCATATTTCATTACTTCAGCCATAATGAACCCCTTTTCAAAATCGGTATGCCTCTTTCCTGCTGCCTGAGGAGCCTTCGTCCCTTTCCTGATGGTCCATGCATGTACTTCATCTGGGCCTGCAGTGAAAAAGTATTCTAGTTGGAGGGCTGTATATCCAGCCTTAATGATCTTTGGCAAAGCACTTTGTGTCATGTTCTCTTCAGCACTCGTTTCTTGCAACTTGAGTTCCAAGGCCCCACTAAAAGGAATGACCAAGGCACCTGGGTCATGCTTGTCTACCCACTCTTTAATTTTTATCAACCATTTGTTTTTCTTTCTAATGTAGTCCTTTTCTGAAAGGTTAACCAAGTCATTCCAATCATGATAGAAGCAAACAGGTTTCTTTTCATCCGTAACCCAAGTTTTTATTTTGCACATTATGTTCTATTCAGGTTTTAATTTCTTGTCTCCTCCTCTCACAGCCACCTTTTCTAGTTTGTCTATTATGGGCATTATCATTTCCTCATCTTTAAGTCGAAGCTCTTCATGTATTATTTCTATATCTCGAACAGGATCTACACTTCCTTCGATGTGAGTAATGCCATCTTCAAATGATTGCATTAGATGAAAGATTCCATCACAGGCGCTCATGTAAGACAAAAAGGCAATTCCCAGTCCCTGTCCAGCATGAGCTCCTTTCACAAGGCCAGCAATATCAACTACATTCCAAAAGGCTGAATTTTGCTTGGAAGTTTGTGATACTGGCACAAAAAAATCAAATCTGTCATCTGGTACAGGTTCTCGACTCTCATTAGGATCAACAGTGCAGAACGGGAAGTTTTCTGTTGCGGCCTGGCTCTTTGTTAGGACATTGAAGAATGTAGATTTCCCAACATTTGGTAATCCAACAATACCAATTTTCAATGAAGTCCCAAATCTTCCAATAATTGGATGTGGTTTAATTCCATCACCTCCCTTTTTGGGGGGCATCTTGCCGAGGGGGTGGCTATGACACAGAGGTCGCCAGAGGGCAGGAAGACTGCGGCAGATGGTAGCGGGGAGCGCGGAGGGAGGGAGGAATTAAATGCGGCCCCGTCGCCCCAGCACCACGCACGATGGTGGCAGCGGAACAGACGGGTTCGGCCACCTGCAGGAGCCCAGGCAGCCGCAGCAGCCGAGGCTCCCGAGCACCGCCCCCTCGGAAAGTTTCTTAAAACTGTTCACTCTAGAGTGTTAGTAGCAGAAAGAGGAAATAGATGCAGGAGATATTGTGGATATAAAATATACAGGAGTTGTCAATTGACTGGATGTGAAGGTAAGGGAAAGGTAAGAGTCAAAGATAAAGAACTGAATTGCCTCGAAGAATTGCAGTGTTATTAACAGACACAGAAAAATTATAGAGGAGTAAATTTGCAGGGACAGATAAGGAGCTCAGTTTTGTAAATGGCAAATTGGACATGACAGTGAAACATCCAAATGGAAATATCCAATGGGTAGTTGGACTAGATGACCTCTAAGGTCCCTCCCAACTCTAACACTGTATGATTCTATAGATCACAGGATTTATCTAGAGCTAGAAGGTTCCTCAGAGTTTATCTAATCAATTCACTTCATTTTACAAATGGGACAACTGAGGTTGAAGATGTTAATTGAATTAATCATAGTAACTTGGGTAGTAAGTAGCAGAGCTTGCTAGGATTTATGATTAATAGGTATATGACATGATTTTATAGGTTCCAGGAAAGTCACTAGCACAACTCATACCAGAAAATACCTGAAATTCTATCAGCATAGATTCATTTATTTGGTTTTTTGGGGTTTTTTTTTGGGGGGGGGGTTGCTTTTTTTGGAGGGCAATTGGGGCTAAGTGACTTGCCCAAGGTCACACGGCTAGTTTTTTGTGTTAAGTGTCTGAGGCCAGATTTGAACTCAGGTCCTTCTGACTCCAGGACCGGTGCTCTCTTCACTACATCATCTAGCTGCCCCTTGGGTTTTTTATTTGTTTGTTTAGATTCATTTGTTTGGAATACAGTTTTGTATTCTGCTCAAGTGGAATATCCCCTGTTCATATTTTAATCTTATCAGTTACTTATATTTTATTCCTATGCATAAGTATAAAATATAAGAATGTTAAGCTCTCCCCTTCATCTGTCTCTTCCTATTCGATAAACTCCAGTAGTTTCCCATTATCTATAGGACCAATACAAGTCTTTTATCTGACATATAAAGTTCTTTATAACCTGACATCTCCCTATTTTCCAACATTCTTACATTTTACTTCCCTCTACTCATTCCACAATAAGAATAACAATAATAATAATAACTAACATTTATATGGCACTAGTTATGTGTCAGGTAGGGCAGTTAGATGGCACAGTGGATACAGTACCAGGCCTGAAGTCAGGAAGACTCATCTTCCTGAGTTCAAATCTGGCCTCAGACACTTACTAGCTGTGTGACCCTGGACAAGTCAATGAACCCTGTTTGCTTCAGTTCCTCCTCCACCAAACAAAAATGAAACAACTGAACAACAACAACAAATGTGTCAGGCACTGTGCTAAGCACTTTACAATTATTGCTATCTCATATTGCTCTTCATAATAACCCAGGATGGTTGTAGGTGCTATTATTATCCTCATTTTACAGATGAGGAAACTGAGACAAAATGGCATGCCTAGAGTCACCTGGCTTGCAAGGGTCTGAGGCTGGATTAAAACTTAAATGTTCCTGATTCAGAGCTAGTGGTAGATCTATTGCATCACCTAGCTATCTTACACGAGCAGCTACCGTGTTTCCCCGATAATAAGACCTATCCCGAAAATAAGCCCTCCCCTTACTGTGTAAGATTCCTCTAAAATAAGCCCTCCCCCGAAAATAAGCCCTATTGAGATTGCTACTGTAGTGAAAGTGATCCCCTGTGCTACACGCTGCACCGTCCCCACCCCCTTGAAACACACGCCGCGCTCCGAGCTGCATCCAATCAGAGCTGCAGCAGTGAGCGCGTCATCCTGTTCTTCCCCAGTGATTTGCTTATTGAATAAAGGTACATTTTTTTGTTCACATTTACCTGTTTATTAAAATTGCTGTCAATGTTCATTGAAATAAGCCCTCCCCTGAAAATAAGCCCTCTGGTGTTTCTCTGTCCAAAAAAATAATAAGACAGTGTCTTATTATCAGGGAAACATGGTAAGTGGTGCAGTGGATAAAGTTCTGAGCCTGGAGTTAGAAAGACCTGAGTTCAAATTCAGCCTCAGACACTTGCAAGCTGTCGCTTAACTCAGTTTGCCTCAATTCCTCATCTGTAAAATGAGCTGGAGAAAGAAATGGCAAACTACTCCAGTATCTTTCCCAAGAGACCCCCAAATGGGGTCACAAAGAGTCAAACACAACTGAAAATGAAACAACTCAACAACAGCAACAGCTACCTTACAGATGAGTTGATCTACTTGCTGTTCTCATCCCTTTGTCTTGGTGCTGGCTGTCCTCCATGCCTGAATGTTCTCCTTCCTCACCTAGGTACATCTTAGTTTACTCTACTGGTGTTCAGTCATTCAGTTGTGCCCAACTCTTTGTGACCCCACAGACCATAGCATGCCGGGCCCTTCTGTCTTCCACTATCTCTCGAGATCTGTCCAAGTTTAGATTTGTTGTTTCCATGACACTATTTAACCATCTCATCCTCCACCAGTGCCCTTTTCCTTTTGCTTTCAATCTTTCCCAACATCAGGGTCTTTTCCAGTGAGTCCCGTCTTTTTTTATTATGTCATCAAAGTATTTAAGCTTCAGCTTCAGTATCTGACCTTCCAGTAAAAAGTCTGAATTAATTTTTGACTGATTTGGTCTCCTTGTTCAAGGGACTCTCAAAAGTCTCCAGCATACCACAATTTGAAAGCACTGATTCTGTGGCACCCAGCTTTCCTTACAGTTCAACTCTCACAGCCATACAGTGCTACTGGAAAAATCATAGCTTTGATTATACAGGCCTTTGTTGGCAAGGTGTTTCTGCTGTTTAATATGCTGTCCAGATTGGCTAGAGCTTTCCTTCCAAGGAGCAAGCATCTTTTAATTTCATGGCTTACAGTCACCATCTGCAATGATCTTTGAGTCCCAAAATCTAAAATTTGACACTGCTTCCATCTCTTCTCTATTTGCCAAGAAGCGATGGGACACTTGCCAAGATCTTAGTGTTGTGTTTTTTTAAGTTAAGCTTCAAGCCAGCTTTGACACCCTCCTGAGACTTTCACCCTGATCTAGAGGCTTCTTAATTCCTCCTTACTTTCTGTCATCAGAGTAGTATCATCTGCATATCTCAGATTGTTGATATTTCTCCAGGAAACTTTAATTCCAACTCTTGATTTATCCAGCCTGGCATTTCACACAATGTTCTCTGCATACAAGTTAAATAAATAAGGTGACAATATACAGCCTTGTCATACTCCTTTTAGTTTCTCTGGCTTCCTTAAAATCTTTACTCAAATTCTACCTTCTACAGGAAGCTTCTTCTGTTCCCTCCAGCTACTAGAATTTTCACCTCTGGGGTTCTCTTCCATTTTTTCTATATGTGTCCTGTTTGTATCTATTTATTTACATGTTCCCTCCCCCCCCCCATTAGAATGGGAACTCCTTGAGAACAAAGAATATTTTTTACCTTTCTTTGAATCCTCACATCTTAGCATTGTGCCTGGTATACAGCAAGCATGTACTAGATGCTTTTCCTCTCACTGAATATGAAAAATAAATGCATATAAAAATTCAAGCACCATTTAATACAGCGAAGACTGAATATAGTATGACATCTGTTTAACTTATAAAAAGGAATCCTAACTGTCCACTGAGCACTGATTTTGATTTTTAAGTTTAAAAAAATAAGTTAGCCTATAAAAGACCTCTTTCAAAAAGTGCTGCCTGGCAAGATTCTATCTAACCTACTCTTTTCCCCTTTAGTTCATATTATTTTCCCCTTAATTCATATTATTCTCTTCATACATCCTATATTCCAGCCAAACTGGCCTTCCAGGTGTTCCCTCATTTTACCCTATATTCTCTTGCCTCTTTATATTTAACTGGGCTTCTCAAAGTTGCTTATATATTTATATACCTGATGAATAACAAAGTACACATAGTAACTAGTTATTTTTTTCTACATTGGGCAAGAAACACAAATAAATACCCTGAAGTGGGAAGGGTAGCTAAAAACGTCTCATTTTAATTCATTATTCTTGCCAACTAGATACTAGTTAGGTCATTGCTTGTATGGACCAAGTATATCAAATATATATTTGTATGGGTGGTAGTAGGTCTCACACTTTCATCTTAACAACTCCCTACCTGTCTTTACTTCTTAGTATTTATTGTGGGTGAGGCAAAGGTGCCTCTGAGATGGTCCCTGACAAAGGACCTTGTACCAAGGGCTAAAGGTGGCAGAGTTGGAAATACCCTGCCAGAGCTAAAGCATGACAATGTGATATTGCCCCCACATAGTATAATTGAAAAAGGGATGGCAAAAGGGAAATCAATTCAAGGGCACAGCCTCCTTCAGATACTTAGTTGCCGGTATCCCATATGATCCTCAAAACTCTTAGTGGATACAACAGAAAGGGGAAAAACATTTATAGCAGCTGAGCACCCATTTCACAGACCTTCTTAACTCATCCCTGCTTGGTGACCGGGCAAACCTACCTTTTCCCCTCCTCTCTATACTCATGCTTGTCCATGAAAGAGGCTATTGGCCATTCTCATTCTCATTCCCTTGTCCCTCTTTGAAGCCTCTGTTTAGGTGGATGACTATAGTGTTGAGGCCCATAGGAAAATTATATATCTGGCTCCATTTTCCCAGATCTCAGTGGTAGTGGTCCTTTGATAGGCAAACTGAGAAGAGCCAGGCAAGGTCGATTGAACCACGACTGTAAAGGCAAGGCATTGAAGAGGCATGCTGGCCATTTAAGTCAGGGGAGGTGGCACTAGTAGCCCTAACCCTCTCTGTCATCCTCTCATTGTATGACTGCTCCTCAATGAGGGTTTTCTTCTGGTTACAAGTAACTAAGTTATGTGCTTTCTAAATCAGGCACTGGAGCAGAATCCTACTCCCCTGATGTGACTCTGAGATTTCTCCCTGAACCTGGATCACATATGCCATAGCTCTGTATGTTGACATCTTCAAGGTCCAGATTAGGAGCTACCTCCTCCATGAAATTTTTCATGACTCTCCTGTCCCTTATTTTTCCTAGAGATTTATCTGGATCTTTTTCTTGCCTGTATCACATCCTACTTTGTATTATTTTTAACTTCCTTTTTTTTTTTGGAGGGGGAAAGGCAGGGCAATTGGGGTTAAGTGACTTGCCCAAAGTCAAACAGCTAGTGAGTGTTAAAGTGTCTGAGGTCAAATTTGAACTCAGGTCCTCCTAACTCCAGGGCCTGTGCTCTATTCACTGTGCCACCTAGCCGTCCCTACTTTGTATTATTTTTATTTATGTACATGTCACATCCCCCTTAATAAACTAAAAACTTCTTGAGGAGAGACTTCTGTATAACATCATATTTATATACCTGATGAATAACAAAGTAAACATAGTAAGCATTTAATAATTGTGTTCAAGTTGTTGGGTTTATTGATAAAACCTTAATTTTTACAATACATAAGACAATTTTTAATCTTTTTTCATCTTTTTGTATTGGCATTATTGGTATACATAAACGGATATTATATTATTATATCCTCCTGGAATTTTACCTTTTTTTCATATAATTTTTTACATTTTGAAGAAGAAAAGAATGTTTTGAAGCTCTTAAAAATTATCAATATATATCCTTACCTTACTCATATGCCTTCTAATTCTTAATTTCCTTCTAGCATTGCCATTTTTTATCTGAAAGCACATTTCTATCATGTTTAGTTTACTGTAAAGCATAGCCATACTTATGAGTCGGGGCCAAAAGGGTCAATGATCACAGAACTTCCGTGTATAAAACACAAAGTTTCTATAGCAAACAATACTGAATGATAGGTAATAAAAAGAGATAAATGTTGGGAAAATGTGATATTTCTTGAGAAATGTTACTACTATCTAATTAAGGGCATTATGGAATTTTTCCTTTTTCTATTCTTTATTATAAGGAATAGATCTCTGGGAAGGGAAAAAGGAGAGGAACATATTGGCAAATATAGTTGATGTAAAAACAAAAGATATAAATATTTTTTGAAGAGCATATGACATGACCATATGTCATATGGTCTCAGAATGCAGAGTGATACTTTTTTTTTTTAACATGGCCAATACCGGAATTTGTTTTAATAGAGGTTTTGCTTTTCCTTCTTTCTCAGTTGGGGTAAGGGATGGTGAAAAGGAGAGAAGGTAGATTTATGCTAATGGAAAAATTAAAGTTTAATAAAAATTTAAAAGGACAAAATAAAAAGATCATAAGACAGAAAAATTACTTAATATGGAGGCTACCAGAAGTAGTTTATCTTCATAGAATCACAGAATTTGAGATTTGGAAGAAACTGTCTAGTCTAATATATCTAGTTTCAAATACGAATAATATAAAAACTTCCAAGGAGAGAGTACTCACCAACTCACCAGGTAAACCATTCTACGGCTGGACAGCTCTACTCATTAGGAAGGTTTTCTTGACATCAAGTCCAATTTGCTGCAGCTTTCACTAGTTCTGGTCTCTGGAACCAAAAGTTTGTATACGGTCCTTCAAGTAGTTGAAGACAGCTATAATGTCATCTTTTCTCCGTACTAAACATGCCTCATTTCTTCAACTAATTCTCATATGCCAAGTAGTCAAAGTTCTTCACTAACCTTGTTTACCTTCCTCTGGATACTCTCTGCCTTATCAACACCCTTTTTAAACTGTGGGTCCCAGAACATAGCACAATTCTCCAGGTCTGATTAGGGTTGAGGACAAGGAGACTATCACTATCACTTCACTATTCTTAGAAGTTACGTTAATCTTAATGAAACCCAAGATAACATTAGCTTTTTTGGCCACCACATCACAGTTAAGACTCATATTTAGTCCACTAAAGCCCCCATATTTTTCACGTTTTCAAAAAAACTGCTGTCTACCTGTTTTCTCTGTATCATACTTGTGAAACAGGTTTTTTTTTTTTTACTCAAGTGACTTTACATTTTCACTACTGAATTTCATCTTAGATTCACTCTAGTGCTTCAGCCTTTCAAAATCCTTTTGGATCCATATTGTCATCCACTGCATTAGCTACTCTTTTCCAGATTTCTGTCACTTAAAGATTTGATGGCCATGCCAACTCTGCCTTTATCCAAGTAACTAATGCAAATGTTAGCACAGGACCCAGCATAGATCCCTATGATACTCCATTGGAGACCTTCCAACCAGTTCTGAATCCATTTGATAGTACTATTGTCTAATTCATATCACTCCTCCATGAGAATAAGATCCCATATCAAAAGCTTTGCTAAAATCTAATAAAATTATATCAAAAGCAATTTCTTCATTGAATAGTTTACTAATCCTATAAAAAAAATAGAAGTAGGATTTCATATTCAGGAAGCAAAACCTAGAGAGGTAAGTTGCATGAGGAAGAAGGGAGGCAGTATAGAGCTATGGAAAAGCACTGAAGGAAGGGGTCAGAAAATCTGGCTCTTGATTTTGCAGCTGACTAGACAAATCACCTTAGGCAGTTCATTCACTTCTGTTGGCAGCAGTTTTCTTTCCCACTGCATAAGGTGTTGAAATAAGTGCTATGATTTTAATTATAAAATTCATTTTGTACTGGATTTTCCAATTTAGATAGAGACATCTAACATGTATAAGAAGTATTTCTTTTTCATATTTTTCACTAGGGCCTTCATAAAATGTTATCAATGAGACATTCTATAGGAACTTATTTCTACAAAGTCTTCTGCTCTATCTCTTTCCCAACATTGGTTTTATAAGTCTCATTCAATTAAGCAGGAGAGGCTCTGGGGCCCTTCATGCTGAGTTTACCTCCCCATCCCCAATCTTTCAGTACTTTGTATGCCTTTGGCTCCTTCCCAGAAGTCTCCCTGGATTTGGGGAACTTTGGCTTTTGGGTTTCTCAGGGTGGTCTGCATCTGGTTTGCATGACCAGGAACACATAAAGACATGGCTCACATTGTGTGATAGTAATGGCAATTAAAGATTCCCCTGTATTGGCTTGGTTTT
>NW_027187374.1:12086477-12093683 GCF_028583685.1 Petaurus breviceps papuanus | reverse complement strand
TGCCAAGGACTGAGGAGACATGGCTGTTTTGCTGGTACTTTGTCTGTTTTGATGTTGTTTTGCCAGATTTGTCCACTGGTGAAAGACAGTCCTTTTGTTGAAGAAGTCCTGGAACCTGGCTGTTCGCTAAGAAGGCCTGCGACTGTCCTGCAGACAGAGAATGAATACTGTCCACTGGTGAGGGACAGTACTGTTGTTGCAGGGGTCTGGAGACTGTCCTGCAGACAGAGTGAATACTGTCCACTGGTGAGGGACAGTGCTGTTGTTGCAGGGGTCTGGAGACTGTCCTGCAGACAGAGTGAATACTGTCCACTGGTGAGGGATAGTGCTGTTGTTGCAGGGGTCTGGGAGCCTTTCTGTTGGTTCAGAAGCCCTGAAGAAGGATTTTCTTGTTGTATGTTTACAGAAATCCTGGGAGAGGGCTTTGTTAATGTGTTCAGGGGTTCTAGGACTGTTCTACAGACAGAGGATAAATTCATGAAGGGACTGGCAATGTATCTTGTGGCTTTGCTAAGCCTTGTCTCCCCAGGAACTAAGATTGCTGAGAACTTGCCTCATGTCAAGATGAAGAAAAGAACTCCATTTGGGTATTAAGTGCTGTGTTTAAACTTGATGTAACTCTGGGGTAGATTCAATTGTGATCCAGGGGTGGGGAACTTTTGACCTTATGTTTGGAAACTAATCTCCATTTGAGAAGAGGGGCTTTGTGGTGGACTTAATTAAGGTATAGCCTAGGGGTGGAGAAGTATTTAGAACAGAGACTTTGTAATTGATTGAATGATTGGAAGGTCCTGGGGTGGGGTAGTACTTGGAGATTATTTAATCACACTTAGTAAATGCTGTATTTTGAATGATGTCATGTTTTGATCTTCTCTGTTTTTGGTTTGTCACTGAATAAAATAGAGAGCACCTATGCTGGTATTTTGAACCTGGGAAGTTGCCTTTCCTTGGCATTACATTACACATTGCAACTATAGAAAAGGAAGACTGGGGTGGGAATCAGGGAGAAAGGTGGAGAGAGGTGAAGGATCTGATCCTGAAAATTGCAACTCAGGAACTTTGTCCTCAGATTTTGACAAAAATAAATTGAGTTTCTGAGAATGATCCAAATCAATCTGCTGGTTTTAGACAACTTTCTCCATTATAAACTAGCTGCAAGAGCTGGAGCTGACTGCTAATCACATATGGGGACCTAGAGGTTCTGGACAGACTCTAAACCCAACCCACCTGAACCTCAATAGCAATAAAACCAAGGACGTCAATATTTCAGAGACCCTGAAGAAGTTGTTGAACTCTTGGGACCTAAGCCTTTTAAAATATCAAGATAAACATGCTAATGAGTTCCAGGTCATCTACCTCACTGTCTATAATGTCAATAACAAGAAAGCCCCCAAATCTGACCATGAAGCTGTGTAAGGGTTATGGGATTTAAAGATCTTCCATGCCCCATTGGACTTGCTGACGTAGCAAGAAGGGGCAGAGCAAGAGAAAGCGAAAGCCAGAAAAAGCGAAAGCCAAGCCAGCGTTCCTACGGTGGCTGGCGGTGGTGGCCACGGCGGCGGCAGCAGCAGAGGCAGCGGCAGTGCGAAGCCCTTTTTGAGTTAGGACTGCTAAGGACTTTCTGCTAAGGACTCCTGCTGAGGACTGCCAGGGGCCGGAGCTGCTGGGAGTGCTCTTCCAGGACGCTGGGTGGTTGCTGTGCGTGGGGAGAGGAGGACCTTTGCCTGAGGTAGCCTGTTCTGTTTTAAAGGCTTGAAAATGTGGGTGCTTTCTACTTTATCTATCTGTGCCAATGTCATAACTACTCTGATGGCTTTCACTTTCTGGTTTTGGGACTCAGTCTTTTGGTATCTTAATAAATTTTCCAGCTTATTCCCTTATATGACAAGCATGATGTATTTTGTGATAGATAATTATATCAGCATATCTGCAATCTCCATAGGCATTGTGAATATGGCATTGCTGATACAAGCTGATAGTGAGGTGTCCAGAGGATGACTACAAGGAGAATAAAACAGATTCAAGTAAGGAAGAGGGTGAAGATGAACTCAACGCTGTCATCGATAATGAAGATAATAAAGATGTTGATGGAGAAAAGAAAGATGGGGTAGAGGATCAAAAGGGTTAGGAAGAAGATGGAAGTAAAGATGAGGAGAAAAATAAAGAACAGTCCATCCAGGAAGGGAAGAGGAAAGGAGCAGCAGCCAATGGAGGCAGAGACAGAGATGAGAAAAAACTGAGCCAGTTACGAATGGTGGCCTTTTGGATGTTGGGTTTGCCCTTACCTTTTGTTCCCTCAGCTTCAGGTACTAAGATCAATTCTGTTCCAAAAGGGATCCAACAGGACCCTTATAGTTAGCCAAGGAATACAGTGACAAAGTAGTCTCCATTTTCAGGTGTGTTTAGTGCTATAATTTGTTGAATTAATATTTTTCTAAATCCTTACTTCCAAGAAAAATTCTGGCACCTTCTCAGGATGAAATTCTGATTCCCCCTCTTTCTTGGGGGAATTAAAACAGAATTAAACCAGAATTAAAAAATAAAACTAGAAGGCATCTCAGAGTTCACAGGTGGAAGGGGTCTAAGAAGTCATCTAGTTCAGCTCCTTAATTTTACAGAAGAGGAAATGAGAACCAGAAGAGTTAAATAATTTATCCAAAGTTACATAAGCAGTAAGTAGCAGAGTCAAGATTCAAACCCACTTCCTCTGATTTTGTTTAACACTATGCCATTCTAACTCTCTTATTCTGTGGGCGAGGAAACCAAGGCCCAAAGAATTGAAAAAGGATCAAGAACTGGAAAGGACCTTTGGAGTCATTTACTCCAACCCCTCACTTTACAGAGAAAGAAACTGATGTCCAAAAAGGTAAAGTAGTTTGCCCAACTTCAAATACTACAGGATTCAAATCTATGTCCCTTGCCTGAAAATTCCACCCAACATTTAAACTACTGGGACTAGCATTAAAAAAAAAAAAACACCGCACTTCCTAACCCCCAGTCATTCTCATCTTTACCTCCCAAAAGTAAATGGACCATAGTCAGTGAGTCAGAGGCTAAGTATTCAATATGTGCCCTAAGAGCACATACTTCATTCTCTGCTACACTATGCTCCTGCTTTTTATTTTTAGCTAAACTTAAAGTCAATGACTGCATCAACTTCCTTCTCAGGACCTCTCAAGTACAATGATAGTATCTAGCTGGGGTGGAGGAACCTTCAGGCAAGGCCACATGTGGCCTTCTGTGTCTCTGGGTGCAGCCTTTTAACTGAGCCCAAGTTTTACAGAACAAATCCTTTTATTAAGGGGATTTGTTCTGTGAAGTTTAGATACAGTCAAAGGGCCACACTTGAGGACCTAGAGGGCTACATGTGGCCTTGAGGCCACAGGTTCCCCAACCCTGACTAGAAAAATAGTTACTAAATTTGCAAAAGAGTCAGTATTTTCTACTGTCTTCATACCGAGCTATGAAGCAATTAGATTGACTACAATACTCCAATATGAGACTCAAGACAAGCACAATAAACTGACCCATACTGCTTACTTTGGTTTGTTTTAGGAAGAGAGGGTGTGTGGGTTTTGTATTAAAATACCTAGAATTATTCTAAATAGATACATGGCTTTAATATTAAGATCATATTGTGAAAAACTCCTGAGACTAGTCTTTTTTCCATGAGGTACTTTACTATATAAATGAAGTGGACATAGAGTAAACCTGTATCCTGAAAGGAGCTGATCAGATGCCTTCAGTGAGCCAAAAGTGTTGCTTACTCCTAGATGCCTTTGGTGGTTGAATTCACTGGCTGACCTTTCAGAGTTGTGCACTTTAAACTACCTTAAACCAACGTTGTGGTCAACTACTTCGGCAAAATATCCTGCTCCTGTATCCCACATATTCCTGGAAAAGACTTTCCACTCCCTACCCTAACCCCTCTCTGAACTTCCCTTTTGTGGTTTTCAAGTATGAATTGCCCCTGCCTCTCCTAGGCTATGGGCTCCGTTACCTAGTTGCTCCAGCATGTATGTCTTTCTTTTAATAAATAATTTTGTTCCAACTCAACCAGAACTCCTCCATAGTTGGGGGGATAGGTTTTCATTGTTGACATTCTCATGTTAGAATTGGGATTTGACAAAGATGGAGTAGACCACCAACTCCATTCCAAAGGTGAGGCTAGGTACCAATGAGGACCCTTGTGTTTAACTTGTCTCTGGTTTTTGGTTTTGTTTTTTGGTTTGGTGTTTTGTTTTGTTTTTTTTGGTTGGTGAGTACTACTTCCCCACTCAAATCTTGAATTCCTTTTTGGTCAAGTTCTTTATTAAAGGGAAACCCATATGTCCCACAGGCAGTAGTGGAGAAAAAAAGAAAAATCCCCATCTTTGGAACTCTCTATCACTTCATTTATAAGTCCCTTGAGCAGTGGGAAAGAAACTTATCAGCCCTGAAGGCGTGAAGAAAAATCCCCACTTCTGGAAATTTAGAGAGCTCTCAAGTGATCCAAACCATGTGCTTGAAAGCAAGGACCATTGTTACATCACTATAACATGGCCCAGAAACCTGCAGGTATTTAAAAAATTGGGAGAAATTAACCAAAGATGACCCCCATCATTGTTGGCCAACCTAGGGTACTTTCAATTGAGATAAAATAAATTACCTTAAGAAATGTCTTGATGGAAGAGGATTCTGGAAAGATGGCAGAGTAGTTCAGAAAATTCCAAGCTCTCAAGATCTTCCCCCCACAAAAGAGTTAAAATAGCACCTTAGGGCAAACAAAGTGTGGGTGGAGATAAATAAGAACAGGAGCATAACCAGATTCCTCCTGGGACAATTTGAGAAGATGGCAAGAAAAATCCCAGGACTAGGTTTGCTCCCAGTGAAGAATAAACACCTCCAGGTTAGGTTCCATTTTAGCAGCAAGTGGCAAGCTTCTTAAACAACATGCAGCAAACCCTGGGGTTAGTTGACTTGAGAGAATGCCTCCCCAGTCACGGAAACTTTTACCCCTGGGATAGTGAGGGGAGTTGGGCGTTTGAGCTCAGGAAGACCTAGGGAACCTCTGCTGACTAGGAACGTGGAATTAGCTGTGCTGCAAAAAAGTAGTGGGGGTTAGAAGGAAGGAGCACATGCCTAGTGAATGCAGAAGCAGTGGGGCAGAAGGCCCCTGGCTGTGGGCACTTCCAGGAGTCTGTAGGTTTGACTTTGGTTTCAGGCTAGAGGAAAGAATGGAAGATCTGGGGCAAGAGGCACCATTCCCCATACCCAAGGGCTAGTGGTGACTACGCACCTCTATCTATCTCTAAGCTGTCTCCACAAAAGAAAAAAATGCACAGGCAAAGGAGAAAGAATCCAACTATAGAAACCTATTATGGGAATAGAGATGATCAAGGTTCTTCTTCAGAGGAGGAAATTGAAGTAAAGAAACCCCCAAAGAGTGATGTCAAATGGTCACCTGCCCAAAAAGAATTTATAGAAGACCTTTAAAAAGATTTTTAAAATCAAATGACAGAGTTGAAGGAAAAACTAAAAAAGAAAATAAGAATAGTCCAAGAAAAATAAGAAGGGTATGAAAGGAAAGTCAACCAACTAGAAAAGGAGATCCAGAATCTTAAGGAAGAAAATGACACCTTGAAAATTAGAATTGGACAAAGTGAAGCCAGTGAAATTATAAGAGATCAAGAAATGATTAAACAAAATATAAATAATGAAAAATAGGAGAGAAAGTGAAACATCTTATAAGAAAAACAACAGATTTGGAGACTAGATCAAGAAGAGAAAATATAAAAATAATTGGAGTAACTGAAAGTTATGATCAAAAAAAGAATCGATACAATAATACAAGAAATAATTAAAGAAAATTGTCCTAAAGCATTAGAAAAAGGGGGGAAAGTAGAAATAGAAAGAATCTATCCATCACCACTTAAAAAGGATCCTATGAGGAAGACTCATAAGAATATCATAGTCAAATTCTGAAATCCCCAGCTCAAGGAAAAAATATTAAAAGCATCAAGATTAAGACAATTTAAATATGATGGTGCCACAATTATAATCACACAAGACTTAGCAGCAGAAACATTAAAGGACCACCAGTCTTGGAATACAACATATCGAAGAGCAAAAGAACTGGGACTCCAGCCAAAAATATCATACCTTGTAAAGTTAACTATTATCTTCAATGAAAATAATGGACATTTGATAAACTCTCAGATTTTCAAGACTTTGTTAAAAAAAAATTCTGGGGGTGGCCAGGTGGCTCAGTGAGTAAGAGCACTGGCCCCAGTGTCAGGATGACCTGGGGATCAAATCCAGGCTCCGATACTTAGCACCACACCCAGAAATAACTGGCCGTATAACCTTGAGCAAGTTACTTAACCCCGATTGCTTAAAAAAAAAAAAATTCTGAACTTAATAGATTATTAGACACACAAGAACCAATAGAAATATAGGATACATAACAAAGACTGATAATAAGGGATCCATAAAGACAGACTTTATTTTTTATATGTGTAAAATATAAAATTTATGTCTAAGATTCTTATTAATAATTAGTTCATAAGAAAGACTGGGGAAAACCTGAGCATGATATGATTTTAAAAAATAAAACCATTTAGGAACACCTAAAAAGAGTAATTATTTTATACAAATGAGGTGCAAGAGGAAGAATTGATACATAAGAATTAGATGGGGGAGGAGGGCTGGTAGTTCTCGTAACCTACTTTCATCGGAAGTGGGTGTAAGAAGGAACAATACACATATATTTAAAAGAGTATAGAAGTCTTCTAAATTCAGAAGATATAAAATGGTAGGGGTATGGTGGGACAGAGAGGACAAGAGATGGATATTTAGAAGGAAGGGTGAGAGAATAGGTAAATAGGAGTTTAGAATGGTCTTTAGATTTATAGGAATGGGAGGATAGGGGAAGGATCCTTGAAGGTGGGTGGGCAAGTCATAGGAGGGCAAGGTAGTGGGTAAAAGTAAAGTAAAGGAGGCAGGAGGGACAGGAAACAAGAGATATGCATATACCTAAAAACAAAGATCAGGAGTAGAATAGGTATGGGAATGTATATGTTTATATATGTATGTATATATGTATATGTGCATGTGTATATCTAGAACTATGGAGAAACATATCTAAACTTTATTGTAGCCTTCTGGGGAGTGGAGGAGGGTGTGTGTGTGTGTGTGTGTGTGTGTGTGTGTGTGTGTGTGTGTGTG
>NW_027187374.1:12084679-12086467 GCF_028583685.1 Petaurus breviceps papuanus | reverse complement strand
GTGTGTGTGTGTGTGTGTGTGTGTGTGTGTGTGTGTGTGTGTGTGTGTTTATATATATATATTTTTTTTTACAGCCATAGAGAAACATAGCTAAACTTTATTGTGACTTTCTGGGGGTTGGGGGGGAGGAAAAAAAAGAACAAAGTAAAAAAGTGCACAGCAGAGAACAAAAGAAAACTCACAAGGAAGCAGAGAAAATATGGTCAATTCTCAACACAATGAGTATTATTTATCACATAAGCTTTCTTGAAATGAAAATTTATTGTTACATATTTTGAATCCTCTCATGTTCTGCTATGCACATGATATGCTTTTATTTCTTTCTAACTTTGTATTTAAGTTCAAATATTTAAGTTTATGATATGTTTTTGTTTCTTTTCTCTATTCTCTATTTGTGTTCTGGCATTTGAGTCTAAAATAAAATTTGGGGGAAAAAAAGGAAATGTCTTGATGAAGTGAGCAAGAAAATTAAATATCCCTAGTGGGATGTTTTTAACAAATGGCTAATTGAAACTACCAAGTGAGAAGCTTAAAGTAATTTAGTTACTATTAAAGAAACATCAAAAAAATTTAGGAATGAAAAGGAAAAGGAAAATCAAATTTGTGCTCTCCAAAGCAATGTCCAAACTCTTTCCCTGCATAATCAGATTTGTACTGCTCAATTAAAACAGGAACTCAGAGACTTGCATGCTTATCAGAACAAGTGCCTCTCCCAGAAAAGATTTATCCACCTCTTCTTGGGAAAGATTCACCCTCTCATGTACCTCTCACAGCTATGGGTAAGAAATATATTCTTAATTAAGCACGAGATTGAGACAATTACAAAAGATAAAAGAGATAACTTTATTTGAAACTAAAAAGCTCCTGCAGAGACAAAATTAATGCACCTAAGATAAGAACAGAAGTGGTTGAATGGGGGGGGGGGCGGGACTTTCTATCAAATATCTCTGATAAGAGTTTGCTATCCAAAATAACATATATGTGGATGTGTCATACACACACACACACACACACACAGAGGACTAATAGCCTTTCTCCAATAGATAAGTGGTCAAAGGAAATGAACAAACAGTTCTCAAAAGAAATGCAAAATATTCCCAGTCACATAAAAGAATGCTCCAAATCACCAATAAAAAGAAATACAAGTCAAACCAACCCTGAGTTTTCACTTCACATCCTGCAAATTGGCAAAAATTATTTTAAAAAATAGCAACATTGTCAAAAGTCAATGTTGAAGGGGTTGTAGAAAGATGGGTACAGTAATACAATATTAGTGGAGCTGCAAATTGATACAAGCATTTTGGAAAGCAACTTGGAATTATGCAAATAAAGTGACTAAAATGTCTATACCTTTTAAACAAGGGACTCCACCTTATACCCTAAGGAAGTCATCAATAAGAGGAAAGATCTCATATAAAAATATTCACAGAAGCACTTTTTGTGATAGCTAAGAACTGGAAACAAAGTAGATACTCATCAATTGGGGAATGGCTAAACAAATCATGACATACAAATGTAATGGAATATTATGATGTTGTAAGAAATTATGTGCGGTGACTACAGGAAAGCATGGAAAGATCTATTTGAATTGGTGCAGAGTAAAGTAAGCAGATCCAGGAAAACAATATACACAGTAACTACAACAATATAAATGAAAAAGACACCCCCCAAAATCAAAAGTAAATGAAACAAAACCATAAAGATCAAATGAGACTCAAATGAAGAGATATGAGAAGACCCTTCCCCTCCCCCACCCCCCCCCCCCCCCCCCCCCCCCCCCCCCCCCCC
>NW_027187374.1:12031196-12084579 GCF_028583685.1 Petaurus breviceps papuanus | reverse complement strand
AATTTACCCCTTTGTGGAGATGGGAGGTCCACAGGTGTTATACATTATACATTCATTATACATGTTTTTGGACTTTTTCAGTGTATTCCTCAATTATGCTGACTTATTTTTTCCTCTCTAAATAATACTGTTTTATCATATGGGTTGACTCACAGGAAGGTAAAGGGGGAGGGATACATGGAGTCTATAGTCAAAGATTATTCATACCTTGTTTCCCCGATAATAAGACCTATCCCGAAAATAAGCCCTCCCCTTACTGTGTAAGATTCCTCTAAAATAAGCCCTCCCCCAAAAATAAGCCCTATTGAGATTGCTACTGTAGTGAAGGTGATCCCCTGTGCTACACGCTACATTACAGTACCCTCTGTATGCACCGTCCCCCCGCCCTCCCCTGTGAAACACACGCCGCCCTCCGAGCTGCATCCAATCAGAGCTGCAGCAGTGAGCGCGTCATCCTGTTCTTCCCCAGTGATTTGCTTATTGAATAAAGGTACATTTTTTTGTTCACATTTACCTGTTTATTAAAATTGCTGTCAATGTTCATTAAAATAAGCCCTACCCTGAAAATAAGCCCTCTGGTGTTTTTCTGTCCAAAAAAATTAATAAGACAGTGTCTTATTATCGGGGAAACACGGTAGATAATTGTGAATAACCTATAATTATATATATACAAAAATATATGATATATATACATTTATATTTAAACCTAAAATTCTTATAGCTATAGATAAGTGCCTGGTTTTAGAAATTAAAATAATTTGCTCCAATGATTCAAACCAAATTGACTATGTCTCTCAGCATTATGTTATGATGAGAAACTATAAAGCTGTACTTAGATAAATGGATTTTACATCCAGAATGGGCTGGTTATACAGACACAATGAAGGTAGAGTTGTGATTTAGTTCAACCAAAAGCTAAGAAGTTGATAAAAATGTCTATGCCCTTTGCCTCAGAGATCTCACTGGTAGGTATAAAACCCCAAGTAAGTCACACACACTCACACACACACACACACACACACACACACACACACACATACTTTTTTTCCAAAAAAGGCCTATATATATATATATAGTTATATATATATATATGGTTATATATATATAGTTATATATAGTTATAGTACCTTTTTAACTAGCAAAGAACTGGAAATAAAACTTATGTTCATTAATCAGGGAATAACTTTTTTAAAAGTTGCACTACATGACTAGAACAGTCACTTTCCTGGCCAGGCTTTGATGTAGCTTCTTCCCCTCCAAACAACCTGAATGGCTGTAGCTTTCCTGATATAGCTTCCTGATTGAAAGGCATAAAAAAAGACATCTGGTCATCTAGATTTCTCAGACTTGGTGGGTGCCTGAAACCATGCAAGTCCCCATATCCTGACAACTTACTGATCAGAGGCATTTTAGGATGGAGACAAGTAAACTAAGTGCCACAATATACTTGCTATATATCCTTGCTGTACTAGGGCAAAGATTTTGCATCATTCCCCTGATATAGCTTTCAGGGAGGGAGAGGTTTTGACAGGTAGACCAGGGAATAGTGGGTAGAGATGCAGAGAGTCTCGGTGTCAACTTAGATCCCTAGACAGGTGACATGCAAGGGGTTTATGATCTCTCTTAGCCACTTTACTACAGGTGATGCTGATGCATGAAGAAGAATTGTTGAATGTTGCTTAGAAGGGTCTGTGAAGAGACCTTGATGTTACTAGAGCTAACCTCCTGCTCATAGTCACCATCTCATAACAGGAGAAGAAATCTGCTATATTAGAGTTGTTATCATCTGAGCTATGCCTCTGGTTTCTGTGCTGCTACTGTGGTCCATCATCACCACTTTGTATTAGAAGACCCACTATGAACTTCAAAGACTGTGTGACACTTAATCCTTCTGAAGAAAGGAGAAAAAGGCCTAGAATTTCTGGCTTTTGTTCTCCACGTTTTCATTATTTTGGTTTTGTTTTGTTTTTTTCCCCTTTTTCCCTTAGTCCTGTCCGCACTAGGAAGACTATCCATTATGACTTGAGAATTGGTCCTTCAGAAGGGGGGAGGGAGGGGAGAAAAGACCTAAGATTATTGGCTTTTGTTCTTCACATATTTTTTTCCTCCCTTAGTACCACCCATGACAAGAGGACTGACCTCCTTTTATAGTTATAGTATATATAACTATAACTATATATATATATAGTTATATATAGATATATATATATATAACTATATATTATATTATATATGTTATATATATAACTATATATAGAGATATATATAGTTATATATATATAACTCTATATATATCTATAACTATATATATATATAGTTATAGAACACTATAAGCATTTAGGACCTTGCCACCAAGGGGCAGTATGTAATAGGATTAGTATTTTCCTGGTCTCAGTTTCCCCAACATAGTTCTATCCTCCCACACAACTTCTTCAGCCCCAGCTTCCCTAGTGACTTCCCTGGTGCAGCTTCCTCCCCCCCTCTACCAAACACAATTGGCCCAGTCTCTCCAACCCAATTTCCAGATCAAGAGATACAAAAAAGTCTGGTAGGTACCTGAAACCATATGGAATTGCCATAATCTGATAATGTACTAACCAGATTCCTTTCAAATTGGAGACAAGGGAGTTAAAGGGACTATGTCCAGAGAAGTTAAGTGCTATGGTAGCCGTGCTGTATATCTTTGCTATGTTAGAACAAAGTAAACTTCCTTTGTTCAATGTTCAGTGACTAAGAGGGTGCTGGCCTTTGAGTACTATCCTACAAGTGCAATGGATGATTACTGTGCTGTAAAGGGTGGGGGAGGGATATATATGTGTAAATATATACATATATACACATACATATACACACATACATATATATGTGACTTTCTGGGAATGAGAGGAAGAATAGAGTAGAAATGCAGATGATGTTAAAAACATATATCAATATATATATAAAATATATATCAATAATAATGTATTTTGTTTTTAAAAGAATTTCCTCCAACTCACCATCTATACATCTGCCTAATCTGATAGTCCTAAAACACAGTTCTGACCAAGTGTGCCCTCCTACCACTCAAAAATCTTTGACTCCTTTTTGTCTCCAGAAATTATTTTTTTAAAGCCCTTAGTATGGCATTTGAAGCCTTACACAATTTGGCTTTCCTTTACTTACCCAGTCTTATTTCATATCATGATCCCCCTCAGCCATTCTCCACCCTGTGAGCCCTGTTCTCTGAACAAGACCCCATCTCTGGCCTCCCTGCTTTTAAACGAGCTCATCCAAGTCTGGAGTGCATTGCCTTCTCACCTCCACCTCTCAGAATCTCAAGCTTCTTTCATAGCACAGCTCAGTTGCCATCCCCTATATGATGCTATTCCTGGTCCTCCCATTTACTAGCTGTCTCTCTCTTGAAATTACTTTGTATTATTTTCTATGCACTTTATTTATTTACTTGTACATATGCTACAACTCTCCTGGTTTTCCTCCTATCTGACTGCTCCTTCTTTGTCTCCTTTGCTAGATCCTCCTCTAGATCATGTCTCTAACCATAAGTGACCTTCAGGATTCCATCCTAGGCCATCTTCTCTTCTCCCTCCATATTACTTCACTTGGTTCAGCTCCCACTGATTTAATTACCATCTCCATGTCAGACATCTGGAATTCAATGTCCAGTAGATACCTTAAACACAATACATCCAAAACAGAACTTACTATCTTTATTATATAAACCCTCCCTCCCTTTCTCCTACCTTCCTTATTAACTGTATCCAGGGCAATACCATCCTCCCAGTCTTAAGCTCCCATCCTAGGAGTCATTCTGGATTCCTCACTATCTCACCTCCCTCCCCCATATCCAAGCCGTTGCCAAGACCTATCAATTTCATCTTTGCAGCATCTCTAGTATATGCCCCCATTTCTCCCCTGACACTACCACCCCTCTAGTGCAGGTCTTCATCACCTCATGCCTACTGGTGCCGGTCAGACCGCCTCAAGTCTCTCTCCACTCCAAACCTATATTGGTGACTATTCAGCCACCAAAGTGATTTTTCCTAAAATGCTGTTTAATCATGTCATCCCCCTATTCAATAAACTCCAGTGGCTTCCTATGGCCTCCAGGAGCAAACATATAATCTCTTTCACACTCAAATCTTTATAAGCTTGTCTTCTCCTCCCTTTCAGGGCCTTATACATCTTATTCCCCAACTCTCCCATCCACTAACATTAGCCTTCTGTTTCACAAAAAAGGCACTCCATCTCTCAACTCCAAACATTTTCTCTCTCTGTCCCATATGCCTAAAATGCTCTTCCCCCTAACGCCCCCCAGGTTATTGACTTCCCTGGCTTCCTTCCCTAACCTCCCTTAATTCCAGTGCGCTCCCTCTTATTATTTCCTATTTATTCCATACATAGCTTGCTTTGTATGTATTTGTTTGCATTTGTCTTCCCTATTAGATTATAAACTCCCTGAGGGCAATTACTGTCTTTTGCCTCTTTTTGTACCCCCAGTAATCAACACAGCACCTGGCACATGGAAGACCCTTAATGTTTCTTGAATGAATGAATGAACGTCCTCTACACTCAGTAAAACGTAAATTTCTTTAAGGGAAGGGAGTATTTCCTTTCTACCTTTATCCCCAGTACCTAAAACAATGCCATACAAATTGTGAGTATGTAATAAAAATTCGTTGAATAAAAGGAATTTGGAGCTGTTTGGTACACCACTAATCGGTCGAAGATGATGCTTGTGGAGAGCACTAACAGAGACAGTAATTGCTTAAACGAAACATTTGTCCAAAGCGGAATGGTGGATTTTTTTTCATATTATATCTCAAAATCAGAAAGAAAGAAAGATGAAAGGAAGGGAGGGAGGGAGAGAGGAAAAAAGGAAGGGAGAAGGGGGAGGAAGATGGGGAGAGGATGAGGGGGAATTACAGAAATAGATTTATAGTAGTGAAGACCGGAGGTAACACGCAGTCCAGCCGCCTTAACTGGCGAGGAAACCACGCATGGAGGTCACACGCACCGCCCGAGCCCGCACCCTGCGCTGCGTCCCGGGGCCGCGCTTTGGGCCGCCGGGAGAGGAAGGAGAAGGCAACAGAGACGCCATTGAAGTTGCGCGTTCCGAGCAAAGATAACACAAGAGGGATCGACAACGCGGAGGACTCGGGGTCCACAGTCTGTACTGAAGCAGAACAAGTGAAAGGATAAAGGGGAGCGGGATGGAAAGAGAAGGGAAGATGAGACAGCAGTAGGAGTCGGAAGAGAGGGAGACGAGGGAGCAGAAGGAAAAACTGGGGAGCGAGAGCAGGCTGAGGCGGAAGACGCGGAGCTCCGCCCTCCTCCCCCTCTGCCCCTGCCCCTTCCCCTTCCTCCTTCTCCTCCCCCTCCCGGGAAGAGCCGTAGGAGTCGGTGACGAGCGAGTTACTTCCTCCCCAGACCGAGCTCGGAGCGCAGCGCGCCGGGCCCGGGCTGCCATTTCAGGGCCGACGCCGATCGCTGGACGGACCGCTTCCCTGCCGGTGCTGACCGTCCCGCCCCCGCCTCCTCCCCCGCCCTCCGGACTGGTTCTCCGCGGGTGTCGGATCGTGCTGCCTCCTGAGCTTCGGGGAGCCCCCCGGTTTTTTGAGGCAGGGGAGTCCCGAGCTTTGTCGACCGCGGCCTGCGCCGGAACCTCTGCCCCGCAGCCCAGGTGAGTAAGCGCGACCCGCCGCAGCTGCCCCGCCCGGGACGCGGGGAGGGGATCACTCCCGGGGAAGGAAGGGGGCGCTGGAGTCCGCGACCCTGGGGCCGGGACTTGGACGTCACAGCCTGGGCCCCGAGCCCGGGAAAAGCTTCGGGCAGCTCGGGCTGGGCGCCGGTGGCGGCCTGCGGGTTTCTGCCTCTCCGCCTCCCGCCGACCCCGGGGCAGAGACGGAAGGACAGGGGGAGCGGGGCCCGGCACCCAACCTGGCGGGGAACTTGGGTGACGGTGGTAGGGGGTGTTGAGGGACGGGGGGAGAGGGAAGAGCCCTTCTAGGGCTGGAAACTGCCCAGCTCCCGAGCCGCTTCCAGCTGTGCTGGGGGGGGGGGGGGAGCAAGGGCACCCCCCCCCCTGCCCCCCCCCTTCCCCTCTGCTGCATTTCCTAGAAGGGTGGTGTAAATTAGCTTCCTCCTCGCTCGCTCTCTCTGGAAAGGCCCTCGAAAAATAATGAGATGTGGGGTGGACCCGCCATTAATTACGCCTCAGGTGTAGAGCCTCTGTGGCCAGTGACCAGAAGGCTAAAATAACGACCCTTCACCTTCCGGCTCCACGCCTGCAATGTTCCCCTTCCTCACCTCCGCAGCCGGACTTAACTGAGCTCCTTTTCTGGGTTTCTTTCCAAAAGCTCAGCCCTAACCCCTTAGCAAGAAGCCTTCAGTGTTCCCCACCCCCACCCCAGCAGTGCCTTAATTTAGAGATTGCCTTCCACCTACAGGGTCTGCACCTTGGGTGTACAAAGCTTCCGCCATTAAAATGCGTGTTCCTTGAGGGCAGAAACCGCTTTTTCCCCGTCTTCTGTGTATCCCTTTGCACTTAGCTCCAACTGGGAGCGCGTCATACCCTAAGTGCGTAATTAGTGCTTGTTGACCCTTTGATTGGAAGGGGAAGTGGGGCACTGAGGACTCTGTGCAACCCTGAAGGGTTTCATTCCCTTATGTTTATCTCGGGTTTTATTTCCTTTTTAAAATTAGGGCTGCCCTTTAACGTTGTGTTATTTCATATTATCCGTATAGAGAATATTAAAATTTGCTCAGAAGCTGGGAGAGGGGAAGGTAGAGAATCTGTGATCTCTTTAGAGCCTGGCTATGAATGGGTTGCAGTGGAGTGATGTTAGTCCCTGTTGTACTGGACTTGTTTCCTGTAGTGCGCTGTGTAAAAAGTGACTGTGTTGGGGGGGGGGGCGCCCTATGGGTACCGGAGAGGGTGAGGAAGAGTGTTGGGTTGTTGGGGGTTGTGTGTGTAAGTGTGTAATTTTGAGGAAATGCGAATCTTTTTACCTGATATTTCCTTTGGTAGACTTGAAATGCAGTATTTTGTGTAGTAAAAGGATGAAAGGTTAAAATAGCTTTTAATGATTTAGGGATTAATGAACCCTTACCCCATCAGCCTTATGCATATTCATTCAGTTAATCAAGAAGCATTTATTCAGCCCCTATTCTGACATCTGACCCTCTTATTGTTTAAAATTAGATCGGATCAGAGCACTGCTATTACTATGACGTCACAGGATGAAAAATGCTTCCCGGATTCGGGAGGGGCACAAGGCCTGGTTTTTTTTCCTGATTTTTTTTTTTGTTTTTGGTGAACTAAAAAATCGAATATAACTTTCGATAAACATGTACCTGCCAGAATTCCTCTCTCGGTCCCCTCCACCACCCTCAGGCTTTGTAATTCACAAAAGTTTACTTTCTTTTCTTACCTGGAACCTGAGGTCCAGGTCATTGCCCAAAGAAGCCGAGCAAAACCTGGGCCTGGGTTAATCAGTGTCTGAACCTGTCTTCCCTGCTTAATTCCACCCACACTCCCAGAGGACAGGCTGGCTTTCGATTTACTAATTTTATTCTGTCTCTTAGAGCCACCCAATCCAGTTAAATTCTCAGCACTTGGGCCAGGAACAAGCCATTTCTTCAGGCTGGGAATGATAGCCTACGAGGGAAGTGTTTTCTTTTCAACCTTTGATGTTGGTCTGGGCTGAATTTCAGTTTAGAATGTCTTTCCAGTTAGGCTTTCCTTGAAAACACTTCAACATCCCCAACCAAAAGAAAAAAAACATCATAGGTCACATTCCACACAAACCATGGTACTAATTAGAAAATGCAAACAACTTCAGAGTTGGAGTAATACTGGGGAAGTGGGCTGCTGCCATCACACTGTACTATATGACACATCCAGTATAACAGACTCTAAAATCACTTTAGATACAGTGAATTTTAAAGTTTAAAATGAAAAGTCCACTTTTAAGGAAGGAAACAATTTATTCTGGTCCATCAATAGATCATGATACACAAGTGAAATAACACAATTTGAATTGAGAGGGCTTTGGTTTCAATCCTCAAACTGTTACTTACTGTCTTAAAAAAAACCTTGTAAGAATCAGTTTCAGGGTGTCATTCCCCTTACCTATAGAATGTCGGGTCTGGATCTTCCAGACACTTCATGTTTTTCTGTTTTCTCTCACCCCTTTTTTGGGTGGTGGAGGGAAGATTAAGTTAGCTTTATGCTGGATTTTTTTTTTCAGTTTTATAGACTGAGATAGAATTTGGAGGTGTTTCTGACTTTAATACAAATACTAGGAAAAAAAGTTCCCCACTCTTACATAAAGAGCTGTAATTACTAACTTCAAAACAAGAATTCTTTTGTTGTCCAGCTCTTAATGAGCTTTGTAAAACCATGCAGAATCAGTGTCCTAGGGAGTCATTTCAGGTAAACATAACCAAATTACTTTTTTTAACTCAGTGTAGCTTATTAAAATATAGCACAAGTATCACCACATAAATCAGTTGTTTTTGCTGTATTGATAACTACTTTTGCCTACCCCCCTGTTTAGCAGTAAGCACCCCAGCGTCCCCAGGGTGGCTGCCAACACAGGTTCTTGGATCTGCTTTGATAAAGGAAAGCAACTCAAAATGGGTTAACAAGCTTACTTTAATCAGTCAAATATATATAATTTACCTAGTTCAGGGGAAAAAGGTTAGCACCCCGAACTTCAGAGTATACAGACAGAATTATCAAGACAGAGAAACAGATTAAGTACACAGATTTCCAAACTGTCCAACCTTTATATCCATACCAAATCAACATCTGGGTTTTTCAAAGCCAGGGGGCTCTCAACAAGGGCTTCCCAGAGTCTCATCTGATCAAATCACAGAACTCTTCTCAAACTGAGCCCCAAAACAAAGCCTCAAATCAGGGTTTATATAGCCTTCTCCTGGCTCAGAGAATGTAACAACCTTCTGGACCCACTGACCAATCAAAAAGTATCTACTGAAAAACAAGCCTCCCACCCCAGGTGCACTTTAGCCTAGGGGCAGGGAAGATCTTAAAAATTTATATTCCCATTACACTCCCCTCCCCCCCCTGCCAAAAAAATGAAAGAAAATGTGTTAATAGTTACCTTTTAAAGCAGGGGAACAACTGGTTTTGAACAGTACCCTCTTTTTAACACCTTAATGTACAGTTATATAAGATTAACATTATTTTTACTGAGTAAATTTGAAAGAATAATGTACAGTAACTAAAATTTATGTGAAATGAATGACGAGTCATGAAAATGAGATATTTAGCTAAAGGACATAACATACCTTCATTACTTTGTTTTACAGTATTACTAATTTGCAGTAAACTTTTAAGAGATTTTTTTACATTGATCTGTCTTGAGAATACTGATAACACACATAAATTTCACCCGTAGGTTAATCGTGATCTACTGGTTAATTCCTTTCTTCAAAGTGAATTTCTAATTTTTAACTTCATATGATCTACTGCATTGTCATCTGAAATGTTTTGCATAAAAGCCTAACTGGAAAAACATTCTACCCTGAAATTTAACTCAGACAAACATTTAAAAGTGTCATTATTGAAAAGAAAACACACCACCCAAGGTCTCTCCACCCACTCAAAATAGTCCTGCTCATGCCATTTACAATTCGTAGGCTATCATTCCTATCCTGAAGAAATGGCTGATGTCTTTGCTCAAGTACTAGTAAGTGGATTGAGTGGCTCTTAGAAATAGAAAAGTTAGTAAATCAAAATAATTTTAAATGGAATGGTAGAAATTACTTTTAAGTTAATGAAAAAGAGTAAAGCTACAGCATCTCTTTTTGACTGATCTCCTTTCCAAGGGAGCTAGGTTATCTCAGTCTAAGTAAACTCCCTTCCCTAGCTAGCCTGCATACTCTGGGAGTGTGGGTGGAACTTAGCAGGGCAGACAGGTTCAGACACTGATTAACTGGGGCCCAGGTTTTGCCTGCCTTCTCTGGGCAGTGACCTAGACCTCAGGTTCCAGTTAAAGCAAGTGGGCAACTGTTAAACCAGTTGAAGAAAGGTAAACTGTCAGTTATAGAACCTGGGAGAGGGTAGAGGAAACTGAGAGGAACTCTAGCATGTGGCATGTTTATGGAAAATTATATTCATGCAGTTCATGCAACTAGCTGGTGAGAATACAAATAAATACTCGTCATTCAAAATATCTCTCTTAAATAGCCTCTTTTTTAAGCTTCCCTGCTTAATCAGCATGTCACATAAGAACATTTATACAAAACAAATTGCAAAATCCTTCAATTTGGAGATACTTTAATAGTATAAAGAATAATCGATAAAAATATAGCCTAATTTTCTACTTGTACTGTTTATCGATCCCATGGTGGAAAGATGCCCCACTTCATTTTTAATAAATATGAATTCTAGATTAAACTTGACATATACAATCTGGGTTGCCAAATGTACATTTTTTATTAAATTTGCTACTTCTAATTTGGGACTGATACATTTTCAATATGCATTTTTAAACCATTTTCTGTTTCATTTTTCAGAGTCAAATCTTGATCATTATTTTAACTGTGGCCAGTGGGTTATTAGTTATTTAAACCTGGAGCGTCTTTTCAGTTCAGGGCACTGTAATGGAGAATGTCCTGAGAAAGGCAATCAGGATAGCAAAAGATCTTAATTACTTGTCATATGAAGATCCAGTGAAGGAACTAGGCAAGTTCTTAGCCTGGTGGGGGGGAAAGAAAACAAAATGATTCAGGAGAAGACATTATAGTTCTGTTCAAGTATTTGAAAGACAGATGTGGAAGAGTTTTTATACTCAAGCTGATCTCAGGAAAAACCAAACTTCCTAACAATTTGAACTGTTCAAAATTAGAATAGCTTGCTTCGAGAGATAGTAGATTTCCCCACCTTGGAGATCTTCTAGAAGAGGTCAGATAACCATTTGTCAGTTTTGGGGGGAATACCTTCATATGTGAGTTAGGCTAAATGGTTACTGAGGTCTCTACCAACTTTCAGATTTATGATTCTGTGACTAAAATTTTTGGTAGCTTGCCACATCTTCTCATTCCCTCTTTTCTACATCTAGTATAGTAGATGTGCTTTAATGATAATGTTGCTTATGAATAAAATCCGAGAAATAAATTTAAAAGACTATAAAAAAACTGGATGAGAACATGCTATATGTAGGTTCAGATATGCAGAGAAATTTGAATGAATCCTACTTCTGGAGGCCATGGCCACGTGAACTTGGGCAAGTCATTTAATTTCTCTGAGTCTTAATTTCCTTATCTGTAAAATGAGAATAATAATACCTATGGCATCTGCTTCACCAGATTGTGGTCAGGCTCCAATGAGATAATGCATTGAGGCACTTTGCAAATCTTAAAGTTCTATATAATTGCCATGTAGCCCTCAGGAACATACTAATAATGCCTATTGTATTATAAGTAATTAGTGTTCTCCAGTATGGTAGAAGTTATATCTCTATCAAAACTTTGAAGCAGAAAGAGGTTGAGTAATATTCCTTAGGGTGAATTGTACTACTACTAACAATAATTCTAAGTAGTTGGAAATTAGCCTAAGTATAAATCTAGTCACAAATTTAACTATTCAACTTCATTCATGAATTTGTGACATACTAGGGACAAAACATTGTACTAGATGCTAGGAGGCATATTTTGATACTTCCATGGATCCATTATAGACACTCCTTCCATTTGTGTGTAACCAAGTGGCAAGGTTTTGGAGGTATGTTAGGTTGAAAGTGAAGAAGGAGCTAGCTACTCCCTCATACCTGACCCCCACCTTTGGAATGTAGGTATTTTTGGCCTTGTCCAGCTATTCCCCATCTCCCAGGGCCTGGACTTTCTATCTAGTCATTTGACTCCTGTGGAGTGATTCCTCTGCATATCTGTGGGAAAACAATGGAGAAGGAAGCATGACTCAATATCTAGGAAGAAAAATCCTTCCTCCTTGAAATTTATACAGAGTTTATCTATCTTCTCTGTTTTTCTCTTATACTTTGCCAGCCACTGCTTCTCCTGCCACCGCCCCACTCAGATTTTCCCTTCACAAATAATGAAATACAAAACCAATTAGGATCAGTCCATTTTTTTAGCCAACAATGATATAACTAAAACAGAAGATGTTAATGTAACTTTAAAGACTCAGTTAACTTTGGAACAGGAACACAGTTTCCCTGAAAGAAGGAAAGAAAACATGAGAGGTCAGGAGGAATGCATCATAACCATCTGCTTCAGCAGAATGAAATAGACATAGTGTTTCTCATCTTGGCCCTTCATTAGCTTCCTGGTAATGATAGTTATCAGTGAGTACTCCCTACAGTTCCTCACCAATCCAGAAGTAAAAATCTGACCTTGAATTGCTTGCACTAAATTGCTCATCTTTGATTTCAAAATTACACCTTTAGCTTCCTCACTCCTTCCTAGCTTCTCATGTTTCCCACCTGTATGGGGAGGGGGCATCAGAATTGTCCCTGTAAGACTTACTCTGTGCTTTTCATCCATAGATCATACCAACCCAAATATACCAAGAGTTACATAAGGAACTATAACAATAACCTTTGTGGTTCTTGTCCACATCTTCCCAATTCTTAAGGAATTTAGTCTCTTAAGGGAAGTAATATGTACACAAATAACTATAAAGTAAAATATAATATCTATATAAAAGTTGGTCTTGAGAGTTCAGAGGAAAGGTTATTTGTAACTGGAGGGATCAGGATGTACTTCTTGGAGAAGTATGTAGAAATGCTCTGCTGTCTTAATTTTCCCAAAATGTTCAGAGTGAGCTATTATAGCCAAAGTTAGAGAATAATGGTTTCAGAATTCAAATTTTTAAAAAAGATTGATTGGTTGAACCACTGAAATGCTAGGCCTAAAACTTACTTTCATGTACTTAAGCAAGTAACAGGACCATAGTGAAGTTTTAGAAATGTGTGTTGCTTGAGCTGAAACTCGTGTAGAAGTAAATTAGTCACTTAACCAACAAACATTTATTAAGCACCTATAATGTGTCACTATGCTATATAATGAGGTGCTGTGCTAGCCAATCAGAATACAAAGACAAAAGACTATAAATAGTACCTGCCTTCAAAGGGGAGAACACCATGTACACATAAGTAGATCATAGTGGTGTTATATGTCTCAGAGGCAGAGGTTAGTAGTAATGCTTCTGTCAGGGCATATCATCAAATTTAGCCCATCATCTATGCAGTAAATGCAAAATACAGTGATAGGGACTGGACCTGTGATTTCATTGGTTTGAGAAACCCTACAGTGAGAAAACTTCATCTACCAATACAAACTGTCATCTTCTCTGCAATCTGTCTTAGCGAGTTGCTAGAGTAGAGTGTCAAACACTAAGCAATCAACACTCCATACAGACAAGAATCAGATTAAAATATAAAATAAATCAAAATATAATACAACATAGATAATGTTAATGTGTGGTTTTCTAAGTTAACATGCAGCTTCCAGAATCCACAGTTTAATGGCCCAGGTTTCTATTTGCATTTGATACCACTGGCCCTTTGATTGAAGGGCCACACTTGAGGACTGAGAGGGCCATATGTGGCCTCTAAGCTGAAGATTCCCCATCCCTGACCTAAACCCACCTCTTTGGCTTTGAGGCTAACTATCCACCATGCCATAGTCCCTCTCTAAACATAAATATAAAGTACATTATATTTATAGTAAATATAAAACATACCAAGTAAATACAAAGTAATTTGGCGAGTGGAGGAGGCACTAGCAACTAAGGGATGAGGAAAGGCTTCATGGAGATGGATCTTGAGCTGAGACTGAAGGAAGCTTAGATTCTAAGAAGTGCAAGTGAGGTAGAGATACAGCCCTCACTTGGGGGAAATCTTGTATAAAGGGAGAGAGCCAGTTTGATTAGAAGGTAAAGTATGGCAATTATATATAATACGTATGGAAAGGTAGACTGGAGCAAGGTTGTGAAGGGCTTTAAATACCCAATAGACAAGTTTTAGTTAATCCTAAAAACAGTAGGTAGCCACTGCATCTTTTTTAAGCTGGGAAGTAACAGTCAGACCTGCCCTTTAGTAATATTGTGTTGACAGCTGTGTGGAGGATGGATTAGAGGGAGGAGAGACTTGAAGCAGGGAAATCAATGAGAAGATTATTGTAATTGTCCAGGCATAAAGTGATATGGGTCGGAACCAGATTGGTGGCCTTATGATTACGAGGATGGTGAGAGGTATGAGAGATACTATGGAGGTCAAATCAAATAGAATTGGCAACTAATTGGATTTATGGGGAAAGGGAAAAGTTGAGGATATGCTAGTTTCAAACATAGATAAATAGGATAGTGGTAGTTGTTACTGTTCAGTCATTCAGTTGTGTCTGACTTCTCATGAAGATACCATAGCGTGCCAGGCCCTTTTATCCCCCACTATCTCTCAAAGTCTGGCCAAGTTCTTTTTTGTTATTTCCATGACCCTCTCTACCCATCTCATCCTCTGCTGTCCCCTTTTCCTTTTGCCTTCAATCTTGCCCAACATCAGGGTCTTTTTCAATGAATCCCATCTTCTCATTATGTGGCCAGAATATTTAAGCTTCAGTATTTGACATTCCAGTACATAGTCTGAATTAATTTGTTTTGACTGATTTGATATCTTTCTTGTCCAAAGGACTCTCAAAAGTCTTCTCCAGCACCACAAATTGAGAGCATCAAAAGGTGGCACCCACCTTTCCTTATAGTCCAATTCTCCTAGCCCATATATTGCTACTAGAAAAACCATAACTTTGACCATATGTTGGAACAGCAGTGTATCTGCTTTTTAGTATGCTGTCCAAATTAGCCATAGCTTGCCTTCCAAAGAGCCTTTTAATTTCTTGGCTGCAGTCACTGTCTGAAGTGATCTTTGAGACCAGAAGTATAAAATCTAACATTGCTTCCATTTCTTCTCACTCTTTTGCCAGGAAGTGATAAGACCAGTTGCCAAAAGTCTTTGTGGTTTTTTTTTTTGTTTTAATGTTAAGTTTCAAGGACAGTGGTGTCCTACTCAAAAACAGGGAAGTTCAGAAGATGGGTGGGTTCCAGAAAACAACAGTGAGTTCTTTTTTGGACATACTGAGTTTGGGTACCTGTGGACCATTCAGTTTGAAATAACCAACTGTAAATTGTGGTACAAGACTGGAGCTCAGAAAAAACTTGTAAAGATACTTAGATCTGAATGTCATCTTCATAGAGATGATAATTGAATATGAGAACTGATTGAAATCACCGAGAGAGGTAGGTCTAGAGAAGAGGGCCCAAGAAAGAACCTCGTGTAGATCTAAAATGATGGCTTGAATTTAGAAGACTTAAGATTTCATTACTGGCTCTTTTCCTGACCATTTAATCTTTCTGAACTTCACTTTTCTTATATTTAAAGAGGAGATAATATACTGATACTAGGGTTGTAAGCTTAAAATGAAATATGCTAGGGCCATGTAAACTAAAGAATTATACAAGCCTAAATTATTATCATTGTGCTTTCTTCTTTAATCTGGGCCGAAGGAGAGCCTCACCTCCCACATCTGATTGGCCTCCAGGGCCTGTAGCCAACAAAACTTTTATGAATCACTTTACAAGTACCATAAAGATGAAGTTGAAGCCACGGCTGTCTAGAAGAAAGTTCAGTGACTAATTTGATCTTCACCTGAAATCATAATCCCAACAGACCAAAACCAGCAGTTTGAAAATGTTTATCTTTGAATCCATTTCCTCATAACTGAATGGCAGTTTTACACACTGACCTTCAGCATATTTAGCACAGCTAGATTAGCAGAATCTGAACGTTTCCTTATCTCTGTCTGTTGAAATCTTTCCTCTTCAAAGGCCAGCTCAGGTGTGACTTCTATCCATAAACCCTTCCCTGATCCTCCTAGTTGAAAATAATCTCCTTCTTAAGTGTTCCTAGAATCTTTTCTGGCACTCTCCATTGCCTCTATCACATTCTGCCTTGAAACAGATTTATTTATGCTACAACTCTTTGGGAACATAAGTCTATATTACATACCATCTTTCTGTTTCCAGCAACTGATAGGATGTCTTAATGTATTTAAGGTATGTAATCAGTGTTGAATGTAATTGAATTGAGTTTCTCCATTCCTCTCTGGCTCCTTTTTCAATTTGGGTAAAGTAAGCACAGCTGAGGTTAGAAGTGAGCTCCTAGAATGATCCAGAAGGTAGTCCTGAGGTTCTTTCCCTCCACATGGTTTAAAGAGTAGAAACTCCCTTAACTCAGATGAGCCCAAAAGCAAAAGACATTTCCATAAGGCCTTTAATAGGACTGAATAAATAAAATTGAAATTGTCACTCTTTTAAAAAATTAAATAGATTATTTCTTTGCCATGGATAGTGAGAAGCATATTAATCTTAAGCTACATTAGAAAAAATAAGTCTTTTAAATGAGAATTTTCAGTATTTTTTAATTGTATGTTCTGCTATAGAGCACAGTACTCTTCACATAATTAAGTAGTGCTTATTAAATGGTGTTTGTCAAATGAGTATTGAATAAAAGTTATTACAGTTCTAGAATTGTATTTGTGTGACCAAGTTATGAGTTCTTTTTAAGTTTTAAAATTTTGTTTGTTTTTAAGATGAATAACTTTGGAACCAAGAACATGGACCAAGTAGCCCCTGTGTCTAGCTATTACAGAGGAACACTTAAGGTGAGTGAATACTTGTGACATCAAAGGAGACAGATAAACTTCGAGATATAAGAACTCTTCCCATTTTTCTCACCAGTTAACAAAAAAATTTTTTTTCTCCTCCCTCCCCCATCGAAAACAGAAATCAAAAACAAAACCCTCATAACAAATATTCATGGTCAGGTAAAACAAACCCCCTCATTTGTCATGTTTAAAAATATATTTAATTCTACACTTTTAATCCATCCTTTGATGATTCTTTGGGAAAGTAGGTGGTCATTGCTCTGATAAGAATAGTGGTTGGCTATTCACTGATTATAAAATGTTCTGTTGGTATTGTTTACTCTTCATCAATTCATACAAGTTTTCCCAGGTTTCTCTGAAACGATCTTTCTTTGTTTTTTATATCACAGTAATATTCTATTATAGTAGTATACCATAATTTGTTCAGCCATTCCCTAATTGACTAACTTCTAGTTCTCTGACATTAAAAAAAAAAGCTACTATAAAATTCCTCTTTCTTTGATCTCTTTAGAATACAGGTGGTGTAACAGAATCTAAAAATACACACACACACAGGCAGCCTATTGACTTTTTAGGCAGAGTTCCAAATTGCTTTCTAGAATGACTATACCAATTCATGATTCTACCAACAGTACCTTAATGTGTCCATTTTTTCCCCACAGCCCTTCCAATATTTGTTATTTTCATTTTTTGTCATCTTTGCCAGTCTGATGGGCATGAGGTGAAATTATAATTTGGAACATTTTTTTCATATGGCTGTTAATAGCAAGGATTTCTTCCTTTGAGAACTTCTAGTTCATATCTTTTGGTAATCAATTAGGGAATAGAAGAATTCTTTGCAATGTTCTTTGCCTTCTTATCAGGTTTCTGCAAATGCTGCTCTTGGTTGCTTGACCCATCTAACTTCAAGAAGATAACTTTAGGATTTTAGTATTATAAGGGAATTGTACCAGAAGATGGTCCTGAATTCTAAAACTGATTTGCAGTCGTTACTTACTCCACAAGGTGCATTCAGTTAATGCTCTCTAGGACATAATAGAAATTAGGCCATAATTAGTATGAAACTCAGTCTGTGTGCCAGTATCTCCTATGCTTTTCCCTTCTGGTACATTAAATATATCTTCTTGTATCTTACAGGAGTAAGGGAAAAAGACATATTAAAGAGAAAAGAGCCCACCTCTGCCTAAAGCATTTGACAGTATTTTCTACTTCATTTGAACATGTTTCTAGTTTAATTTATCTTTTACCAGTCCATCTATCTTTGTTGTAAAATAAACTAAATAGTGCCCAAAAAAAACTGTAGGTGAAAACAGTTCTCATTTTAACACGAGAAGCTGATTTTAAAACATTGTAATACAAATTAATTTCAAGTAAGTTTTTTTTTCCCCATAATTAGCACCATTGAAAACCAACTTGATTACCATTACTGATTAGGTATACTATGTTATTTTTTCCAAATTGCTGTAATAGTAATAATAGTTAACATAAGCTTGGGAAGATTTGTGAAACACTTTATATATATTATCTCACTGGATCCTCACAACAGTCCTGTGATGTGGACGCTATTATTGTCCCCTTTTATAGATAAGGAGCTTATAAATAACCTACCCAGGGTCATACAGCAAACTAGCAAGTATCTGAAATGAGATACCTTCACTTGTGTCACCAAGAAGCTATAACAGTCAGTTAGACTTTCTCAGAAGATGGGCTAAAGTAGGTTGAGGGTAACCTGTGGGTTTAAGCACTTCACACCCATCAGTGAATTAGGATGTTAACTGGAATGAGTGGAAGAGAACAGTTTGGATTAACGGTCATGAATGCAACTGAAGAAGGTGCTGTGGCGAGCTTAGAGCTTGGTCAAACATCAGAGGTGCCATGGGCATCCACTGCGTTCTGGGCTGTTACCAGTCATCCTGACTTTTGTCTTGCCACTGGACTATGGAAAAAAGAATGAGACTAATGACTTTGTTCAGTTCTGCCTCACTTAAATCCAATTCACACTCAAGTCAAGACATTACCCCATAGTGTCATTGGTCTTCTTTGAAAACAAAGGACAAACAACAATCTGAAATGAGATTTGAACCAAATCTTCCTGAATTCAAGTCTAGCTTTCTTTCTGCTAGGCATAGGCTGCCTCCCATTGGAGATTTTCACATAGTTGGGCTGGTTGAGAAGTAACCTGAGGATTAATATTTCTGATTTGCTGATCTACATTATTTTTTTCCCCAAAGATTATAGTTAATTATTTCCAATTTTTTATAGTATTACTTTTCTGAAATAAGAGAAAACATAAAAATCCATTTTCTATTTGTTTAATAGCCTCCATGCATCTTTCCTTTAGTTGACTTAATAGATGAGTCTTCATGCTACACATGGTATAAAATTTCTAATTTACATAGAAAAAACATGGTTTTTCTAAATGTAAATACTTTTTTTTTCTTAAATAAGTTAAATTAAAGCATTATCTCTTACAGGAAGAAGAAGGTCTTAGTATTCTTACATGTCTAGTACAATAAAGGTTTCATTTGTATCAAATGAATACCATTGCTAGGTTTCTTTTTTAATAAACCAGAAGGTTCTTATTTAACGTAAAGAGCCACTTGAGATATTGAAGTGAAATTTAAATATGTACTTAAGATTATATAAAACAAAATTGCTTTAATTTTGGCACAGATTAGTAGGAATAGAAATATACTTTGAAGCTTCTTATTTGTTATTCTAACTCAATCAGAATTCATCTTTTCATAAAATCAACCTACTTTGCCTGTAATTTTAAGTATTAACAAAATCCCATCAGCATAACTAGATGTTCAGTTATTTGTTAACATAAAGATTTATGTAACATATTGTATTAGGCATACTAGTAATAAAAGTCCTTTCTCTCAAGAAATTTCTATTTTAATGAACAAATATAAAATGTACAAAATGAGTGTGGTACAAGGGAAATTAAGGAAAGATAAACCAGTAACAATTGGTGAGATTCCAAGAACCTGAAATGAGGGAAGAAGACCTTCTATCCCTGGGTAAATAAATGAGGACAGAAGATTCACTATTGGGTTTAAGAAACAGTTTGGCTGGAATGTAGAGTTTGTAAAGGGAGGCAGTATGAAATAAAGCTAGAAGCATAGATAGAGGGCAGCTTGTATTTTATTCAGTGGCAGTGGGAAGCAACTGAAGATTTTTGAGCAGGACAGTGACAAGATCACAAGTGTTCTTTAGCAGGATTCCTTTTTTTTTTTTTGAAGGAGGAGGAATAGGCAAGGCAATTGAGATTAAGTGACTTGCCCAAGGTCACACAGCCGGTAAGTGTCAAATGTTTGAGACTGGATTTGAACTCAGGTTCTTCCTGACTCCAGGACTGGTGCTCAATTCACAGGGCCACCTAGCTGCTTCAAGCAGGATTACTTTTGAAGCTATGTGTAAGATGCATCGGTGAGAGGAGAGGTTAGATGAAAGAAGTAACCAGAGCAAGATGTAATGAACACCCAAACCAGTGTGGTAGCTGTAGGTAAAGACAGTGTGAGAGATGTCATGGAGCTAGAATACAAAATAGATTTGACAGCTGATTGACATTTCCCTCTTCCTCACTCCTAAAAAACAAAGATGACTCCACAGTTGTGAACCTAGGATACTGGAAGGATGGTGGTGCGCTCAGCAGAAATAGGAACGTTTGGAGTATAGACAGTTTTATTTTGAGGGACAGGGGAAACAGATATAATGAGTTTTCTTTTATACTTATTAAATTTAAAGTGCCTGTAGGAAGTCCAGGAAGAGATATTCATAACAGGCAGTTGACATGTTACTGGAGCTCAAATGTATTCATGTATTGCTTAATATTTTGCTATATTGTGACCATGGGAAATAATTGGGTAAAGTCTAATTGTAATCCTTGAAGAAGCATACAGAGTTAAAAATGAGTAAACTTGTTGTCACTAGATGCATTTGTCAGTATTTGTTGTCACTGAATGTCGAAGTTTCCAGAGGCCAGAAATCTGAATAAAGAAAAATGTATTTTAAGTATATTGGTAATTTACAAATGCTAGAATCTTATGAGTATTTGCTGATTTAAATAATTTTTAATATCTCTAGTGCCTGAACCAACTCTGTATTCACTTTATTTTTAATTCTTTTGCAACCAGTAATGAAGTCTTTTTTAAAGTTTGTGTATTTCTAATTATGAATTCAATCACTTATTTTATGAGGCATGACTAACAGCTTAAGTTAATCAAACATTGTAATTTATTTTTATAATTTACTTTTGCAGCGTCAACCAGCTTTTGATACCTTTGAATGCACAGATTCACTATTTGAAGGATTTTTCCCTTCACTAAATGAGGAACAGACACTTCAAGAGGTACCAACAGGCTTGGATTCAGTTTCTAATGGTAATTTCCTGGTCACAATTCACAAATCATGTGTAATTTTCTCTAGGGTAAAATATAGATGTGTACTTTAACTGTGTATCCTTAGATGTTTCAGCTTAGTGAAAATAATGTCACATACACAAAGGAATGTAAATTTCATTGATTTTGATATTATAATGAAGCTTGTAATATTTTAATTTCTCTATATATAATGATGTTGATGTATTTAATTAGGCAGTGTTTATGTCACTGAGTTAGCAGATGGAGCTAATGATGGAAGCTTTCTTTGATATAGGAAGTTGATGTTTCTAACCCATTGTCATTTGAAATTTGGTTTTGATTTTGTTTCTTTTTTTTTTTTTTTTTTTTTGAAAGATGGTAGATTTCAGTTTATTTATACTCACTCAGAAGGCTAGCTTCCCCATTGTGAGCAGTTATTTTGAGAGGCAGATCTTATTTAGCTCTGGGTTCTGGTTTTGACTCTGCCAGTGACTATTTTGAGTCACTAAACCCTTTTTCCTGGTCTACAAAAGGAGTTGAACTAGATGATCTCCCTACAGTCCTTCTAACTCTTGCAGTCTTGTGATTCTGTATTGGTAGATTTATGGCAAGTCAGCACACATTCAACCTCCTTCATTTAGAGCTTTTTGAAAAATAAAAATTGCAATGTTTACACACAATGGCAATAATCTCTGTATTTTTAAAGATCATTTAGGAAGTCCCTTTCACTGATGTAGTAGTTAAATGGAATTTGTTAGGTTTGCAGTAACTTGAGACCAATTGTATTTCTTGAATTACATTAATTTTTATATATGCCTCATATGGATCTTTTACCTATATAGACCTAGCCACTGAGATCAGCTTGAAGGAATTAAATGGGAAGAGAATAGGAAGGGAAGAAAATAAGCATTTATATAGCATCTACTGTGTGCCAAGTACTGTGCTAAGCACTTTTTATAATTATCTCATTTAATCCTCACAACAGCTCTGAGGTAGGTGCTAATATTACGTTGAAGAAATTGAGGAAAAAATGAACCAGTGTATATGTCCTGCATTCCTGTCAGTTTTCCTGTTTTTGTCTTTGAGTGCCTGGCATATAGTAAACCTTTTACTAAATGCCTTTTGATAGATTGATAAAAAAATTCATGGCCAAAGCTGCTGTTTCCTGATTGGGGAGTGTGTGTTCCCTTTTTAATTTTAGAATATTAGATATATTTGCCAACAAATTCTAATTTTCTGTTACAAGCTCATGTTTTAAATGTGATTGTATTGTCTACTTTCTAGAGCCTACCAATTGTGAATTGCCCCTGCTGACTCCATGTAGTAAAGCTGTTATGAGTCAAGCTTTAAAAGCTACTTTTAGTGGTTTCACAAAGGAACAGTGTCGTCTTGGTATTCCTAACAGTAAGTGCCTGTTTTTGTAGCTAGTTTTCACTGTGTAAAATAAAGCCAAGTAGTCCATCTTAACCAACTGCTATTGAATTAAATAACTTTGATCTAGACTTATTTTAAAAAGAGATGATTAAGATGCTTTTCAAAGACTAGCAAGTATAGAGTTGGACAAAACAATCATTGAGTTGTTGGTAACGATGTTTAACTCTCAGCATTTTCCATAGTAGTATAGTAATGACAGCACACCTTTTAAAGAATCTATCACAACATATTTGGATTGTGTGCAGTGAGTGGTTCATGTCACCAGTGAGGAGATTGTAGCGTCTCATTTACACTCTTCCCACTGCTACAACAATAACAACATTTATCTAATGCTTCAGGATTACTGAGTGCTTCTCTTATAATAAACCTTGTGGTTTCAAGTAGTAGTAGTATCCCTATTTTATAAATGAGATTCAATGACTTGTTCTTATTCACACAGATAGTAAGTGTTCAAACTGGAATTCAAGCCTGGATTCAATTCCAGTGTTTCTACACTGTCTCCCATTGATCCTGTTTTTCCCCACATAGATCCTTGGCTCTGGACAGAAGAGCAGGTATGCCAATGGCTTTTTTGGGCTACCAATGAATTCAGTCTGATGGATGTAAACTTCCAAAAATTTATCATGAATGGTCAAGTCTTATGCAATCTTGGCAAGGAACAATTCCTGGAACTAGCACCTGACTTTGTGGGTGACATTCTTTGGGAGCACCTGGAGCAGATGATTAAAGGTACCTAATGAATGACATGTCTTTTCTCCTATAATTGTATCTAAAATGCCCCCCTGCTAGTCATTTATTTAAACGAAGTCAATGATAAAAAGAAGACCTCAAACACAAGAAAATTTGTAGCAGTATTTTTATAGTGGCGGTGAACAGGAAACAAAGTAGGTGCAAATCAATTAGGGAATGAAATAGGTTGTGTCACATGAATATGAGAAACATTACTAAGTTATAAAAGGAAAAATATGGGGAATAAAAGATTTGTATGAATTGATGCAAGGTGAAGTAAGGAAAACAATATACACAACTGCACCAATATAAATGGAAAAAACAACAAAACCATTGATACTTAGTGCTGTTAATTTATAATGACAAGGCTTGGTTCCAAAGAAGAGATAACCTCCTTCCCTTTATTTGGGAAAGAGGGGATGGGGACTGGCTACAGATGTTGAATATTACACATGATGTCAGATTTGTTTGATGTATTGGTTGGTTTTGTTGAATTGTTTCCTCCCACCCCCTTTTTTGTTCATGGCTCGGGGGTAGCTAAACTCCTTAAGAAAGCTCATTTCTTCCATTCTCACTCTTCTAAAACCTTTGTGGTTTGGATTCTATCCTAATTCAGTTGAAACCACTCTTCAAAGTTATCTATGATGGTTATAATTGCCAAATATGATGGCATTTCTTAGTCCTTATCCTTCTTGACACCAGGGAGGGCAGGAATTGGATTATTCCAATTTGGGGTGTGTGTGTGTGTGTGTGTGTTTTATCATTTATTTACCACTTATTGTGTGCCAGGCACTGTGCTTTGTATTTACAAATGTTACTTCACCTAATTCTCACGACTGTGAGAAATAGGTACTATTATTATCTCCATTTTATAGTTGAAGGCCAACCAAGGTAAAGTGACTTGCCCAGAGTTGCATAGTAAATACCTGAGACCAGGTTTTTTTTTTTAATTTTGAGTTCCAAATTCTCTTCCTCCTCCCTGAGATTGTAAACAGTTTTGTAAAGGTTATACATAATGTAGTCATGCAAAACATTTCCACATTAGTAATATTATTAAAGAAAACCCAAACCAAAAAACCCCCACAAAAAATAAAATGAAAAATAGTACGGTACAATTTGCATTCAGACCCCATCAGTTCTTTCTCTAGAGGTAAATAGCATTTTTCATCGTGAGTCCTTTCGGATTGTGTTGATCATTATATTGCTGAGAATAGCTGTCATTCATAGTTGATCATTGTACAATATTGCTGTTATTATGTATGGTGTTCTTTTGGTTCTACTCACTTCGTTTTATATCAATTCGTGTAAGTCTTTCCAGGTTTTTATGAAACTATCCTGCTCATCATTCCTTATAGCACAATAGTATTCCATTACATACCACAACTTCTTCAGCTACTCCCTCATTGATGGACATTCCCTCAGTTTCCAGTTCTTTGCCACCACAAAACAAGCTACTATTAATATTTTTGTACAACTAAATCCTTTACCCTTTTTTATTCCTTTAGGGTACAGATCTAGTAGTTACATTGCTGGGTCAAAAGGTATGCACAATTTTATAGCCCTTTGGACATCGTTGCAAATGGTTCTCCATAGTGGTTGGATCAGTTCACAACTCTACCAGCAGTGCATTAGTGTCCCAGTTTTTTCATATCCCCTCCAACATTCATCATTTTCCTTTTTTTTTTTTTTTTTTTTTTTTTGTTAGCCACTCTGATAGGTGTGGAGGTGGTACCTCAGAGTTGTTATAATTTGTATTTCTCTAATCAATAGTGAGTTAGAGAATTTTTTCTTCTGACTATAGATAGTTTTGATTTCTTTGAAAACCACCGGTTCATATATATTGACCATTTAGCAATTGAGGAATGACTTACATTCTTTTTAAAATTTTTGTTCATTTTGAACTTAAATATAAAAAGAGGGGAAAAAAGTACATTTCCATGTACACAGCACAACATAAGAAGAGGGTTCAGTATAAAACTGTAAATTTCCATTTCATAATGTTAACTTTAAAAAAAAAAACTGTAATAAATCCTGCACATCATTTTCAAATGTTGTACATTTAACAAAAAAAGATAATTTCTTTTCTGTGCTTCCTTCTAAGTCTTCTTTTGTTCTCTACTATGCAATTTTCATTATGCATACTTCTAACAATTTTTTATCCAAATGTAGATAGCATCTTCCTTCATAGGTCCTTTCATTAGGGAAATTGGTCTATAGTTTTCTTTTTCTGTTTTCACACCTTTCAGTTTTAGATATCAGCACCATATTTGTGTCATAAAAAGGAATTTGACAGAATTTTTTGTCTTTTTCAAAAAAAAAAACCTTTTTTGCCTGTTTTCCCAAATAGTTTGATAGAATTCATTTGTCAATCCATCTTGGCAGTTTTTTTCTTAGGGAGTTTATTGATGGTTTGTTAAATTTATTTTTCTAAGATGGGATTATTAAACATTCTGTTTCCTTTTCTGTTAATCCATGCTATTTATTTTTGTAAATATTCATCCATTTCACTTAGATTGTCAAATTTACTAGCACATGATTGAGAAAAATAACTCCTAATATTTGCTTTAATATCTTTATTGGTGATGAATTTCTCATTTTTGGTACTAGTGATTTGATTTTCTTCCTTTTTTTTTTTAAATCAAATTAACCAGTGGGGTGTGTGTGTGTGTGTGTGTGTGTGCACATGCTTTTTTACCCATAACTTCCTAGTTTTATTTATTCAGTGGTTTTCTTTTCAGTTTTACTAATCTCTACTTTGATTTTCAGGATTTACAAGTTGGTGTTCAATTGGGAATTTTTAATTAGTTTTTTTAGCTGCATGCCCAATTCATTGATCTTTTTTTCTCTATTTCATTGATGTGTTTAGAAAAATAAATTTTTCCCTAACTATTGCTTTCACTGCATCCCATAAGTATTGTGTCTCATTGTTGTCAATGAATTAATGTTTCTGTGATTTGTTCTTTGACCCATTCATCCTTTAGGATTAGATTATTTAGATTCCAATTAATTTTTACTCTTATCTTTCCATTGCCCTGTATTAGATGTACTTTTTGTACATCTGAATGTACAAATGAATGATCTGAAAAGGATGCATTTAATTTTTCTGCATATGGTTGTGAGATTCTTATGCAATATGTGGTCACTTTTTGTGCCAGAGCCATGTAGAACTGAGAAAAAAGTATATTCTTTTCTATTCCCAATCATTTTTATATAGAGGTCTATCGTATCTCACTTTTCTGAAATTCTATTCACCTCTTTAACTTGTTTTTTGTTTATTTAGTGGTTAGATTTATCCAGTTCTAAGAGGGCAGAAGTTGAGGTCCCACACTATGATAATTTTATGATTTCCTCCTATAATTCATTTAACTTCTCCTTTAAGATTTGAATGCTTGGGGGCGGCTAGGTGATGCAGTGAGTAAAGGGCCGGCCCGGAGTCAGGAGGACCCGAGTTCAGTTCCAGCCTCAGACACTTAACACCCACACAAAAAAACTAGCCGTGTAACCTTGGGCAAGTTACTTAACCCCAATCGCCCTCCAAAAGGCAAAAAAAAAAATTTGAATACTGGGGCGGCCAGGTGGCACAGTGAGTAAGAAAGCTGGCCCCGGGGTCGGGAGACCCAGGATCGGTTCCAGCCTCAGATACCCACACAAAATAACTGGCCGTGTAACCTTGGGCAAGTTACTTAACCCCAATTGCTTTAAAAAAAGAAAAAAAATTTGAATGCTATACCATTTGGTTCATATGTGTTTAGTAGTGATATTTGCTTCATTGTCTATAGTACCTTTTAGGAAGAACTAGTTTTCTTGTTTATCTCTTTAATTAGGTCTGTTTTTAGTTTTGCTCTAAGATGATGATTCTACCCCCTGCTTTTTTACTTCAGCAGAAGCATAATAGTCTGCTGCAGCCCCCTTACCTTTACTTTGTGTATGTCTTCCTGCTTCAAGTACATTTCCTGTAAACAACATATAAAAAAAGATATCAGGGCAGTTTTCCTTGATAATTTCTTGAAATAGGATGTCTAGGCTCTATTTGTTAATGATGGCTTTCAAGTAGTCCATTATCTCTCCCAAATCTGTTTTCCAGGTCAGTTGTTTTTCTAATGGGGCATTTCTCATTTTATTCAATTTTTCCATTCTTTTGATTTTGTTTTATTGTTTCTTTGATGTCTCATATAGTCATTAGTTTCCACTTGCCCAATTCTAATTTTTAAGAAATTATTTTCTTCATTGAGTTTTTTGCTTCCTTTTCCATTTGGCCAGTTCTAATTTTTAATGAGTTGTTTTCTTCATTGAATTTTTCTACATCTTTTTCCTTTTTTTGTGCTTCCTTTACCAAACTGTTAACTCTTTTTCCATGACTTGCATCACTCTCATTTCCCAATTTTTCTTATGCCTCTCTTAGTTGATTTTTAAAATTCTTTTTGAGTTCTTCCAGGAGTTCTTTTTAGGTCTGACACCAATTCGTTTTTTTTTTTTTTAAGGCTTCAGTGTAGCTGTTTTTGACATTGTTAACCTTTTCTGGAGTTTGTGTTTTGACCTTCCCTGTCACCATATTAACTTTCTGTGGTTAGGCTCTTTTTTGTTGTTATTTGCTCATTTTCTAACCTATTTCTTGACTTTTAATTTTATGTTAAAGTTTGGGCTCTGCTCCTGGGATGAAAGTGGTACTGTCCTAAAGCTTCAGATTTTTCTTGGTGCTGTTTTCAGAGTTAATTCTGGGGGCCTATAAGTTTTCAGTTCTCCCAAGTTGGTATGATCCAAGGAGAGGTGTGGTCACTGCTTTCCTGGTCTATTCTCTAGTCTTTGAGAGACTACAGTCACCCTTTTCTAACTAGGTCTCTGACTGGGATAGTTATTCCTCTGCAGCCACACACTCTAGTGTGCTACTGCTCCTTCTTGCCCTGGGACTGAGACCTTGATACCCGTATGAACAGTGCAACCGTCTCATACCTGGTGCCAACAAAGTATCCACTTGAATCTCCTTCTGACTGGTTGTCCATCCCCTTATCATCTGTGGTCTGAGAACAGTTGCTACTGCTGTTCCCCAAGGCTGGGGCAGGGCTTGCTGCTGGCTTGTATCTGACCGCACAGCTGCCTTGTGTGTAGGTGGGAGGTAAGGTGTCTCTTGGGGCCTTACTTCTGGCTGGTGCTGGGCTGCCTCCATTGGACTGTGTTCTACTTTCACTTCATCCTTTTATTGGTTCTACTAGTCCAGAATTTGTTTTGAAGTGTTATTTTTAGAGTGGTTTGGAGAGGAATTTGGGAGAGCAGGCAGGTTCTTCTCTTACTCCACCATCTTGGTTCCATCCATATTCCTGAGGTCAGATTTGCACTCAGATCTTCCTGACTCCAGGCCCAGCACTTTATCCACTGTGCCACCTCACTGCCTCATTGATCTCTCCTGATTTTCCTCCTACCTGACTGTACTTTTTCAGTTTCTTTGAAGGTAGGGCCTGTGTTTTTGCATTTTGTATCCCTGCATCCTTTAACACACAGTAAATGCATAATAAATGCTTGTTTTTGTTGATAATGATACAGCAACAAAACTGGTTTGTGCAAAGGAGTCTTTACTGATACAATAAATCAGGGTGTGTATGTGTATATACACATACTTCAGTACATAAATATATGTATATGCACATGTACTAGAGAGACACCTAATTTTTTTTAATGAAATAACTCATTTCAAATCGTGAAGCATTTATTAAGCATCACTTTGTGCCAGGTATTTTGCTAAATAAACTGAAGGGAAAAAAGGTAAGGGAGAGGTAGTATTTAAATGACTATACAGAGACAAGATATACAGGAGAAATTGGAGATAAACATAATAAAACACTGAGATAAAAGAAGACTGGGAAAGACTTCTTTCAGTAGATGGGATATTAGCTGCTACTTGAAGCCAGCCAAGAGGCAGAGATGAGGAGGGAGAATATTTCAGGTATGGAAGACAGACAGTGAAAATGCATGAGCTTGGGAGATGAATACCAGTGCCATTGAATTGTAGAATATGTGGGAGAAGTAGGGTGTAAAAAGACTGAAAAGGTAGGAGGGGGCCAGGTGAGTAAGGATTTTTAAAGGGTTTTATATTGAGAATTACTGTAGTTTGTTGAGTAGGAGAGTAACATGGCCAGACCTGTGCATTAGGAAAATCAATTTAACAGTTGAGTGGAGGGTAGACTGGAGCAGGGAGACCAACCCTTATTGCTATTGTAATAGTCCTTTTGTGAAATAGTGTTGTTAGTCTATTCCATTTTGGTAGCAGTATCATGTTTTTAATAACATTTTTTTTCTAATCACATTAATTTCTATTTTATCAATCTTTCCTTACTCTAAAGTATTCAGTTGGATACATAACCTAAAAATCCCTAAATGTGTGTGTGTGTGTTTGTGTATCAGAAGATTACTTTCTTTTTAGATATGACAATACAGTTTGGAAAACTGATTTTTTGCAAGCACGACATGTAGACTTAATTATTTTCTTTTTGTATATTTAAATAAACATGTGAGTAAAAGTATGTGCATATATGTGCAAGCCTGTGTTCATTCATGCACACACATTGTAATGTCTTGCAATATATGTAGTTAAATTTGAACTTTTGGATATTCTTGTTGGCTTTTCAGAGAATCAAGAAAAGGCAGAAGATCTCTATGCAGAAAACTCCCATCTCACTTCAATGACTCACTGGATCAATAGTAATTCATTAGGTTAGTCTAATTGCTTTTATATTTAAGCATATCACTGTTATGTGTGCCTTATCTTAGATTAGTATTCTGTAATAGATTTTATCTGGACAATTACTATAACTAGAAATAGAATTTAACAACCTCATTAACCTTAGAAATTTAAAACCCAGTCGAAAACTAGGAATCAGTTGCATGCGCAGTTCAGAAAGTCATCTTCAAATGTGCTCTGAGCCTTGTCATTTTTAAAAGCCCAAAATGAACTTGAAGTCTTTCTTTTCAGTGTATACCCTTTTCTCTAGATTAATAAAATCAAACTTTGCAGAAAGAGTAAATACTGCTGGTGATCTAATCTTAGAGTAATTGAATGTAAGACCATTGAGATGATAATCAGCCATCCATTTCCCCCCCAAAAAAAATCTACATAAATGAATATTTTACAACCTGCTATGAGTTTTCCTTTTATTTCATAATTCTTAACACTACCAACGTAGTAATCATCCACTTCAGATCTAAAATCACATGGCAGCTATACCCAAGCAAATCAGCTTACATCATTCTCCAAAAAATTGTATTTCTCCCACAATAACAGAATACCACCCACCCAGAAGAAATAACATCTAAGTTCTAGATCTGGAGAAAACTAGTTGCTAGTTGCTTTCTCAGCAAAGTCTACTTTTAATGAGAGGATTTTTTTTTTTTTAAGTTGAAAAAGCTGGTGAAATCTTTTTTTCATTTGTGGAATTCTTCACAAGATACATTGCTGTTAGTAGATTGTGGCTTTCTAGGATAGTGACTGACAAGATTAAGGGTGATATTTGATTTGGGGTTTTGAAAAGTTAAGATAAAGACGATATTACTATTTGCTGTACCAATACTGTTCAATGATACATTACAGGAGGTAGTATGGATCAGCTGCCATATGGAATGCAAACACAAAGTTGTACCAAAACAACCCTCCTGGATAGTTTGTGTCAGTCATCTACAGGATCTGATATTCTTAGTTCTGAGCAGGAGTTTCAGCTGTATTCCAAATCCCGACTTGATACAATAAATGTGAACTACTGCTCAGTGAATCCAGACTTTCCGGGAAATAATTTGAATTTGCTCATCAATAATCCTGGTAAGATTGAAAGGCCTTTTTGTGTAAATATGTTTTGGTTTTGGATTTTAGGAAAATCACTTAAAGACAATGAGTTACAGATTGATTTTCATAATAAGCATATTTTGTGGTCAACCACTAGATTAAGAATCAAGCAAGCACTTGCTGATTTTTTCTATCACTTTGTGCTCTTCCTGTCACTTCATATGGGTTAGTTCCCAGTTCAGCTTGTGTAATTCATAGAGCTAAAGAATATACCACTGAGTCATTCATCGTAAAACACTTGAACATTTTTTAACTATACATCAGTAGAGTTGAAGCATCAACTCAAATACTAATCCAAATAAAGTGGGTGTAATAATTAATGAGATTGATCCATTGTTTCATAAGAATGAAAATATGCATTTTGGTTTTCTTTCAAAAGGTAAGCCAGGAAAACATGATTCTGTTGAAAATGGCAAGGACAGTTTTGAAAGTAATGATTCTCTGCTACAGTCTTGGAATAGCCAGTCGTCTTTATTGGATGTGCAACGTGTGCCTTCATTTGAAAGCTTTGAAGATGACTGCAACCAGTCCCTATGCCTAAATAAACCTACCATGTCTTTCAAGGATTACATTCAAGAAAGAAGTGACCCAGTAGAACAAGGCAAACCAGTTATACCAGCTGCCATTCTTGCTGGCTTTACAGGCAAGTGTTGTCACCTCCTAGAGCTTATAGGCTGAGACCTTATTTGCTCTTATTCCCTGCATGGCTGTGCTTCCATGTTTATAAAGGATGTTTCTAGGTTAAGTACGTTATTATTTACATTCCATAGTATGTGTATGACCAATCACATACTTGAATTCTAAAAATGAAAATCTTGCAGGAATTTTAGGATATGGAAAACTAAATGTAATGGATAAAAATTAAAAGAGTATTCCATTTGGGTCAGTTGAAAAGGAGAGGTTTTAGGGTGTACTTAGGTATATGGAATTGTCACTGACTCCACCTATTTAAAGAATTTCAAAGGAAACAAGCTGGCTTAGGGAGGTTACAAAGTCAGTCTCAAATAACAGAGGCCTTATTGAACTTCCTTGGAATTAAAACTGATCTAAACCTATTTTAAAGTTTTCTTTCAGACCCTTCCTACTCTTGGGACCAATTTTAAAGCTACCTTGTTTTTATATACCAAAATATTTCTAATTCTTCTGCACTTCCTTATTTTTCCCTCTTATATGTTTGTTTTCTTCATATGTTGGTTATTTACGATGTAAGGCACCCTAGCTTCCTAAGGTTAAAACATTTCTTAAAAGCCCACTCTGTAGATTAAAATAGTAATTCTTAGTACCAAACTAATCCTTCTTCTAAAAGTAAGTAGGTAGATAGAACCAATTCCAAAACAGAATTTTTCAGAGGTACCAACAGCTGTGTTACAGGTAAATTGCCCTTTTAACCTTTTATTATGTGTGGTTATGTATTTTAAGAAATAGATAGTTTAGAAGGCTACCGTATCATTACTCTTAGAAGATGGAGAAATTTTATGGTTGAGTGATAGTCTTAAATCTTTTTTTTCTCCAGAAACATCAGTCCTTTGTTTGGGAACAAGAGTATTTTGGAATGCAGTGGGCTAGAAAAATATTTATTTGTGCCTTTACTATAGTCCAAGAACTTTCCTAATCACTGAGGTTATAAATAGAAGAGCAAGACTGTTCTTGCTATCAAGGGACCTCTGTCTTAATTGGGGAGATTGTATACTGGAGGATTCAGCCGCAGTGCAGATAGAAAAAGCTAGTTGACCTTAGGTTGCAGTGACAGGGTAAAGGAATTTTAGGGAATCCAGAGGGCACAGATGCAGGGTTTTATGGTAAAGTGTGTTATACTTGACATGGATTAGTGAGTTCATAGTTCTGAAATTCAGTTCTTCACCTAATCAGCCCAGGCTCAGTCAGAATTTATAAGCTTCCCATCCAAAATCATTGAACGACAGAGAAAAAAAAGAGCTTTATCCATCTATCCCCTTTCATTTCAGAGCAGTGGTTACTATCCTACGGTCTTTGCATTTTAAGAAATATTTTAGTGAGTGTACTTCAAAATAATTTATTTTCTTTGTAATCCTGTATATTTTATACATTTAAAGTACATTTTTGAGAAAGGGGATTGGAGAAGCATGCTAAGAAACCGTGGTTTAGAGGATGAGACTAAGAGAAGTACCTTACCAAAAACTAAGACTTGAATTTAGCAGGGAAAGTTTTAAGGCAAGGTACAAGGGTTGTGGCACAAGTTGTGGAGGGTAGGGGAAGATGAAAGAATAGGGAAGCAGATGTTCTCTACCAGGAATGGGAAATACAGTGATGAAAAAGACAAAATTTGAGGTTTCTAGGCCCAGCTATTTTTTTATACTTTATTTAACATTCATTTCTTTAAATTTTGAACTCCAGATTCTCTACCTTCCTCTGGTCCTTCCCCTAACCCACTGAAGAAGGCAAGAAATATTATAGCAGTTATATATGTGGTCATGTAAAACATTTCCATATTAGCCATGTTGAAAAAAAAAGCCCAAAAAGTAAAGCAAATGAAAGAAGTATGCTTCAGTCTGCACTCAGAGTTCATCAGTTATCTCAGGAGATGGATAGCATTTTTCATCATGAGTCCTTTGGAATTTTCTTGTCTTGATTAGGGTAGCTAAGTCTTTCACAGTTGATTATCAAACAAAAGTATTCATTATTCATTACAACCATATACACAATTTGTTCAGCCATTCCCCAAGTAATGGACCTCCCCACAATTTCCATTTCTTTGTCACCATAGGAGGAGTTGCTATGAGTATTTTTCTAGATTTCAGTCCTTATCCTTTTCCTTGGATCTCTTTGGGATATAGACGTGGTAGTGGTATTACTGGATCAAAGGGTATCAGTTTTATAGCACTTTGGACATAGTTCCAAATAGTTCTCCAGAAAAATAAGACCAGTTCACAACTCCACCAGCAGTTAGGCTCAGCTATTTAAAAGATTTAGTGATTTTTACATTTTACATTAGACTCCATTGCACCTATTTGGACCAAAACAGTGCACCACTTAGCTCATTTTGCCTAATTCAGAATTTTACCTCCATGGAAAAATGTAAGTCTAGTTGTATTGGTTTTTTTTTTATTGTATCAAATGTTTTTTTATTTTTTGTCACCTCACAGCCTGCTGCTTGACTCTTTGTTATATTTAAGTTTATCTAAGGCAGTCCAGGATTATGTCTATATATTGCCTCATTAGTTAATAAAATTTTAGCATGGCTCTCAACTTTTCACTAAGCTCAGAGCCTCAATTTATTAAAGATTATTTAGCAAATTAGAGAAATCTCTAAACCTATAGAAACCTCATAAACAGTTGCTAATAATTTTCTGCATCAGAATCCCTAATCTCCTAGGATTAAATAAATTTTAAATTTGCTAGATATACAATTTAACATTCTAATCAATAACAAAACATAATTGTTTACATTTGACTCTGAAAAAGATTATAGCCAGTCAGTTGTGCAACCATCACTGTAACTGACTGATTTCTCCTTTCCTTTAGAAACAGTCCCCCATTTAATTCAAGATACAAAATCATATCTCTTCTCAAGTTTCTTCATCTTCATAAGCTAAAAAATCTAAGTTAAAAACTGCCTTTTCTGTAGCATTGCATTTGGTTCTTAAAGTTACAGTAACATCTGTTATCTCTAGGGGAAAGTCTAGTGAAGTGTGTTATATTAATATTTCCTTATTCTTATTTTCTTTCTAGGAAGTGGACCTATTCAGCTGTGGCAATTCCTTTTAGAATTATTAACGGACAAATCTTGTCAGTCATTTATTAGTTGGACTGGAGATGGATGGGAGTTTAAACTTGCTGACCCAGATGAAGTATGTAGGCTTTTACACTATATTCATAGTGATGGGGGATTTTTTGTCCTTAAGCCTCTTGATTTTGTCATTTTATTGATATAAACTAAACAGTCCAGCCAATTAGAAATAAAGGTGGATTTTGTGAATAATCTTTTTAAACATTTTCCTTATATAGAATTTCTACTCTTCCGAAAGATATTAGCCTAAAAATATTTCTGTATATGAAGATTGTTAAAGCTATCCTTACTTGCCTTAGAGCCTTCATAGTTAGTCAGCAAGTATTAAAGTGCCTGCTATGTACCATGCATCCATATCATCCCTTCTTTAAGTTTTAGCTATACCCCCTTCTCAATTGCAACTACCAGTGTAGAATAGTTAAATGTTTTTGGACCATTTGAAAAGTGCTTTTGAAAATATGGCACTTTTTTTTTCCTTTTTGGGGGTTAAGTGACTTGCCCAAGGTCACATGGCTAGTAAAGTGTTAAGTGTCTGAGGCCGTATTTGAATTCAGGTCCTCCTGACTCCAGGGCCAGTGTTCTTATTCATTGTACCACCTAGCCACCCCCAAATCTAGCACTTTTATAGGCAAAATAACTTCTGGATACTGCGCCCAGAATTTAAGTATCTGCATTGATGGACCAATACAAGCCTATTCCAAGGTCCAGGCCAAATTCTAGTAGCGTTATATTTTAAAAATATATTGGCCCACATATTAGCTGTTGTCCCAGACCTAAAGTATAGCTCTTGGCCTCCAGCATATATAATTTCTCTGGCGAGACAGGTAAAAGGGAAAAATTCATTTTAAAGTATCTGTAAGAAATTCTGAAGAGTTCAGTATCCTCCATCAAAAGATAGTCTTAACACTGAGATACAGTGTCCTAATAATGTTCAGTCCATTACACAGAAGGAAATCAATTTGGGATTGGCCTACTTCTAAGCTTTCTGGTCTATTATGGGTCCTTTATTATGGGTCCCTTAATAATTAGGCATGTGCTTTTTTAGCCCTAGAAAAAATATATGTAACCACAAATTGGAAAATTTACTGGAAAATACAGTTCTCCTGAATCTAAGCCTTCCTTTTCATATCTCTTTTCATAAAAAGGTGGCCCGACGATGGGGGAGGAGGAAAAACAAGCCCAAAATGAACTATGAAAAACTGAGCCGGGGTCTCCGCTATTATTACGACAAGAATATCATTCACAAGACATCTGGCAAACGTTATGTGTATCGCTTTGTGTGTGACCTCCAGAATCTTCTTGGGTATACAGCAGAAGAACTTCACACCATGTTGGGAGTGCAGCCAGACACAGAAGACTGAGCACTGCATGGGTCTGTACCTCACATGGCCGTGGCCATGCTCTACATATACTGTGAATGGGATGCCACTATGGACATCCCATACTGACTGACTATTCCAGGGAAGGGCTAGTGCTACAAAATAAGAACCTTAAAGAAGGAGGAATTTTGTAAGCCCTGGAAAAATATAAAAGGAAGCAGTGAACTTGTTTGATCAGAAGCCATGGTTCTGAAAGAGTCATCTCACTGAGTAACATGGAAATCAGCACAGCTCCTTACTTCAAAAGCCCAGTGACAAAATGTTATTTATGTTTCTCTTTCACTCAAGAAAGATAAGGTGGGAATGCCCTGCTCTCTTGCATGAAAGCATTGCACATAAGGATTTTATTTTTTAAGGCAAAGATGCACTGGGAAGCCACAAGCACATTGGTTTTGCCTTGCAGACCCAGGTGTAGCAAATGCAAAAGCATTTCCTTCAACAGGGGGAGGAAAAAATAAGGCCATTTCAGATGATAATATTTGTATACTGTTGTAATCTTACGGCTCTTCCTGAAAACCTCTAGCAGTGCTATTTAACAGAAATTATATATTGTAATTTAAACTAATTATTAAGTGTGCTTGAAATAGGAACCAGGAAGGACACAGACCTATCCATTTTTAATCTTTCATTTTAATAGTACCTACAACATTAGAAAAATAATCTGCCAAGGACAGGCGGAGGAAATGTGTATTAAACATACATAATATATTCCTACATGGGAAAAGGCATAGAAGGTTATTATTATTATTATTTGCCATGGCTGTTATCTGGCAAATAGTTTGTATATTTGGACATTTTTACAAGAAACTATTGTATGGGGCATAACTGACCTTTTTGTGGTTTCTATTCTAATGTTGAAGGCTAAGAAGCAGTACTTTTCCTGTTAAATGCTGTTTTCCACTTCTGTGCATGTCTTTCAATAAGTTTATATTCAAGACTTATTTTTTTTGGTTTAATTGTATTTATCCCATCCTTCTTGCCTCAAACATGCGTTCTCTTATGTGGTTCCCTGTTCCCAATTAATGTTGTTTGATTAAAATAGGAACTCTATTTTTGGAAATATGCAACTCCTTTTCAGAGATCAGGAGGGATTTATGTAGCAGCTATTTTTACTGCAAAAAAAAATCACTGGAAAATATAATTTGTAAGAAAGTTTTATTTTTATCTTAGCTTCATGTAAAGTTAAATGTATTATATTATACAGAGCAAGAAGTTCCTGAAAGTCAAATCTTTATTAAAGCCTCTTGAACATAAAGTGAAATATGACATGTCAAATTTTTGTTCCTCCTTAAGATATCTCAAGACTCTTCCACCATCAAAGGTATTTCTGCTCGATGTCCACAGTAAACATTCTTTCTAGTGCTTGGGAAGGCCTAGAAACTGTCAAAAGAAAAACCACTGTTAAGGAGAGAATATTGGCAGAGACTGAAAAAAAAAGTTTGTCTTTTGATCTCAGATGGAGACTTTAATATTGGTTTCAAAAGAGCAATTTGTGGTAGTATTAAAGTCCTGTTTTAATAGAAGTTACCCATGCAGTCTAATAATCTATGTAAAATTATTGGACAACAACATGTAGTAGAAGAAAAGAGAAAAAGGAAGATATAGAACCTATTACAAAATAATTTCAATGTATACAAAAGATCATTTTTAGCATCTCTAAGGATATTTCAACACAAATATCACATAAAATTTACTACTTAAAAGCCACATTAGAAAAGTAAACATACTTAGATTCAGGGAACTGAGGAAGCTGGAAAGGAATCAGAGGAGCAGACAAATATGAGAAAATGTTCTTTTATAGTTCATAATGGTTAACCTCATTCTAGGTAAAACAAACTGAGCTGACTTGCCCATGAATAAAATACAACTGCCAAAAATAATTGGCTATGTGTAACAAGGTCAAGTGAAGGGGGAAATCTATCGAAATTCCCAGAGATAAGCATTCCACTTCACATTTTTAACATCAGTTTTGAAATACACAATGTGACAAGCACACAAAAGACTTGACAAATTTGTAATCCTTTCTTCCTGATATATGCATGCTAGAAACACTGAGTATCACAAAATTTAATATGAAGGTCCTTTGCCAGTTTTTTTCAAGTGTTACAACAGCATATTTACTTTCATAATAGCCACCCTTTCCCATTATTTTACATTAAATAGGGCAAGTGAAGAAATTCTGCAAACCTGGGTCATCATCTAGTACTACTACTCTTCTGATGTTTATTGATCTTTGAGTAGGTGATAAAAAAAACGCTGGAGTAGGAGTCATGGGACCTGGGTTATAGACCTAGTATGCTCTGTGACCTTGGGTCTGCCTTGCTGGCCTTCGCCTTCCTTATCTACCAAATGAGAAATGATTTTAAGGTGTTTCTTATCTCTAACATTCTATGAATACATATGTCTTCCTGCTTATACTCCCAATTAAAAAAAAGTCATTGATTCACCCAAAGTTAAACAGTAACCAGTGTCAAAATTAATGTAAGCATTGTTGGCAGAGTTGCTAACTGATCCCACCCATTCTGGAGAACAATTTGGAACTATGACTAAAGGGCTGTAAAACTCTATACCCTTTGATCCAGCTACTACATCTATATCCCAAAGAGATCATATCAAAAGGAAGAAGACCCACATGTACAACAATATTTGTAGTGACTTCTTTTTTTGTGGTGGCAAAGAATTAGAAATTGAGTGGATTGGAGCGGCCAGCGAGTAAGGGCACCGGCTCCAGTGTCAGGATGACCTGGGGATCAAATCTGGGCTCAGATACTTAGCACCACACCCAGAAATAACTGGCTGTGTAACCTTGAGCAAGTTACTTAACCGTGATTGCTTTAAAAAAAAAAAAGAAATTGAGTGGATGCCCATCAATTGAGGAATGGCTGAACTAATTGTGATATATAAATGTAATGGACTACTATTGTGCTATAAGAAATAATGAACAGACAGATTTCAGGATTTGATAGACTTAGCTCTTCTCAGCAATACAATGGTCTAAGACAGTTCCTAAAGACTTATGATGAAAAATGCTATCCATAATCCAGAGAAAGAGCTATGCAATCTAAATGCAGATCAAAGCATACTATTTTCTGTGTTTTTGTTTTTTTTTTTCCTTAGGGTTTTTCCCTTTTGTTATGATTCTTGATTCTTTCACAACATGTGAAAGGTGGAAATAAGTTTTAGAATATAATTAATGCAACCAAAAAGCTAATATTTCTCCTTTAATTCATGAAGATACTATTTAGCACACAGAATTCCAGTGGAAACTGTAATAGGAAAGTATTAGTGTTTCACATACTCCTTACTTTGTGAAAGAAAATTGTCAAGATGACTTATAGGTGGTATTTGTGTTGAGGATTTAAACAAAACATCTTTGTTCTAATAGAAGAAAGGCAAATACCACCAAAGAAACTAGTGCTGCTAGGATTTCTCCAAAAAATAAAACGGTTCACTGAACTTCACATAATCGTACCATACCAATAAGGCCACCACTCTCTTTGAATACAGTGAGAGTCTGTTGCTTGAAAGTGACAGGAGTCTGCTACTGCCAAGGCTGATATCCAAGAGTGAGACAGGTGGGAAGGAAATGGTGTGAGAGAACTGAAAGAATGTTGCCTAATTTTTCTTTTGCCTCCTCGGAACAATAGATTTCAGTCAGTATTTGTTGAGGGTTTACTATGTGCAAGATGAGTCTGCCCTCAAAGATCTTATAATCAAGTGAGGAATAGAGGGGAGGATAAGTGAAGACAAAATAGTGTTGTTGTTTTTCATCTTTTGTTTTTGAAGAGAATCATTGACATCACAGGGTAATGTCTTGACACGCCTGTGAATTAGATTCAAGTGAGGGAGAGTTACGTGAAGTTGTCAGCCTCCAGACTCTTCCAGAGTCATTGAAGACAAAAAATCAAGATGACTGGCAATGGCTTGGGATACAGTGGATGACCTTGGCATCTTCGCTGCCTGAACAAGTTCTAAGCGCTCCACAGTGCCTGCTTCAGCCACTTTCATTGGAGCCCATTGGAACAAATTGTTCATATCTGCCTGTTCCATCAGGGGAAGTCTTCACAGGCTTTGGATAGACACCCCCTAACATACCAACAGGATTGAGGCCTGTCGATTATCCTCAACCTGATTCAGCTCATCTGCTAAAACGGTTTTATCAGGGTGTGGCCGCTGGCCATCCTACAGCTTCTTGGAGCCACAAGTGAGAGCTGGGTGAGCGTTGGACACCAAAGGTGGATGAGCAGCCCAGCTCAAAGACAAAGCATACCACTGAAACAAAGGAGAATATGATAAATGACATAAGGTACAAAGTGCCCTGACGGTTCATAGGAGGATGAAGTCACATCAGGGAAAGCTTTATATAGGAGATGATACTATGTTTATGTGTAGGAAGGACTTTGACAGGTGGAGAAAGCAATGAGACGGAGAGGCAATATGAACAACATAAATGTAAATACAGATTAGAAAAGTCAGGACATGTTCCACCCTTCTTTGCAGATAGACACCTGACTATGGAACATTCATAGAATATCATACTCACTTGATGCATTGATTAATTTTAAAGAACTGCTTTTTAAATTTTCTTTTTAAATATTTGTAACTGGGTATGTGGGGTGGGAGAAATTTGGGTAGTAAAGTAGGGAGGGTTATACTTAGAAGCAAAGATAATATAAAAATAAAATGATATTAAAATAGATGTGTATACATACATCTATGTACATACACACATGTATGTACAGGTTATGGCTAAGGGAAAATGAGTACAGTTGCCTGAGTGTATATACAGGACTAGCAGTGTAGGGGAAAAGAAAGGTAGGTGGGAGCCTTATTGTGGCTTTTATTATTTATTAATATATTGAGAATTTTAGACTTTACAAGTAGTGGGTCATTTTAACTAACATTTATATAGTGCTTTAAAGTTTACAAAAATGCTTTACATTTGATCCTCACAACAATCCTGGGAGGTAGGTGATATTATCATCCCCGTTTTATACTTGAGGAAACAAGTAGACAGATGTTAAGCAATTTACACATCACACAGCTAATAAGTGTCTGCAGCTAGATTTTAACTCAAGGGTTCTTGACTCCGGGTCCAATGTTCTATCCACTGTAACACCTAGCTGCCAGTCATTGAAGATTTTTGGGAAGGGGACTGCAAAACAAGATTTTGCATTAATAACTGGCAATCATGTGGTACTTCAAAGTTTGCAAAGTGCTTTTCATCCATTATCTTATTTGAATCTTAACACCAGCCCTGAGAGGCACAATTAACCCCATTTTTTAAATGGGAAAAGGATAAGACATTAAGTGCTTTAGAAAGAGGTTGGATTTGAACCCAGTTACTCTTCACTCCAAATCTTGCTCTCTATCCATTTACTACATTGCTTAGAATGCAAGTGGAATCAATCTGCAATGCAAGTGCAATATAAGTTATCTTGAAATTTTTCTTTCACAAACTAAGAGGTATGTGATACCCTCCTCTACAATCTTCATTGGAATTCTTTGTGTACTAGATAGTACTTTCCATGAATTGGTTAAGGGAAAAATAGTTGATTTGAACTTTTGCAACTTTGATTTCATGGTAAACAACCCAAGTAGTCCAGAGACATAAGGAGTGTAGGAACTTTGATGGGGGTGGCAAAGAAAGAAAGGAATGACTATTAGGTTTCAAGCCTGAGTCATTAGGTGGATGATGTTCCTAACAAAAATACAGATTCCAGGGAAAAGAGTGGGCTTGTTGGAGAGGTGATGAATTCTGTTTTGGACATCTTCTGTTTAATCTAACTCTTTAATGCCCTTCTAAGTGCTTTCTAGTGGACAAACAAAGCAGAAAATATATATATTTTACCATTGGAGTCTAATCAAAGTTTGCTGCTTCCAATTGTGAAATTGACCGATAACCTCAAAATTCATCCCTCTTTCAAAGCACATTTGTCTCCAAAATGGGTTCAAAAAGCTGATATTTAGGGGCAGCTAGATGGCGAAGTGAATAGAGCATCAGCCTTGGAGTCAGGAGGACCTGACTCCAAATTTGACCTCAGACACTTAACATTTACCAGCCATGTGACTTTGGCCAAGTCACTTAACCCCAATTGCCCTGCCTTCTCTCCTCCAAAAAGCAAAAAAAAGCTGACATTTGATTCTCAAAGAAAACCTATTTAAAGTTTACAAAATGCTTTATGAGTACCTCATTTGATCCTCACAACAATCCTGGGAGGTGGGTGATACTATCATAAGGATGACAATCACTTAGGTGATCCTGCCATATTCACACAACTAATAAGAATCAGTGGGGATATATAAATTCAGTTCTATCCTGACTCCAGGACTTCCTCCCTTAAGGAAACCTTTTTTCTTGATTTATTCTGGAAATAGTGATTGAGAAAGGTATGATGTAAATAGAATAATACCAAGTTTATCCTTAATTAATGGCAACTTAGATCCATAGAATGTCAGAACTGGCTAGGACTTAGAGATCTCTAATTTCTTTCCAGCCTCTTTATTTTTCATATGGAAAGACTAAATACCAGGGGGAAAGTCACTTGTCCATGGTCACACAGCCAGGTCTTGGCAAAGACAGGACTAGAACATTGGCCTTAAGACCCCTGGAATAGTGTTGTTTTTTTTCCTACTATCCCATGCTGCCTTCTCTTTCAGCTGTTTTGGAGATAATAACATTTCTTATCATTAAAGGCAGAGAGGATGAATCAGTCCTTAATATAGTTTATTATTAACACCACACAGTCCTTGGGTCATCCCTGTCTGCTAAGCTGATAGGAACCTCTAACAGCGTTTGAGAGGTACAACCAAAAGACACTTACAGCTTGATCAATATTGTAGATGATGTACTGTATATTGGGGCTGATAAGTGAATTACGGTTGACAGAAGGGACAAAAGAAAAAACAAAAATCAAATGTCTCTTCTCTCAAGAGGGTGTTGCATGGCAATAACAAAGCTCACCAGGAAACAGTATCCCTAAAAAGCATTTTTAAGTGCCTAGCTGTGGGTAGTGCCAGGTCGAAAGCTATGGAAGCTACCTGGATAAGTAGGTTTGACTTGAAGTCAATGTAATGACTAGTTTCTAGAGCCTTCCAGCTCCTCCCCCAGCAAAACAGACCCAAATAGAGTCCTTATGTAAAGCATACCAAAGAAACTTTTTTTAAATGGTGAGATACAGAACTATGGACATAACTATGCTATCTAGAAAAGTAATGGTATGGTTACAAAGGAGACAGTGAAGGATGACAGGTCTACCTTCTGTTACAACTGCAGAGAACCTGGTCACATTCAGACTGGATGCCATTGTGAAGAGCATGTAGTTTTGGTGCTATAGAAACTGAGGTCTAAAGGATCAGCGTTGAGAAAAGAGGAAAGGGATAAGGAAGAAGGTCTTCCCCAAACCTTGAAAACAGTGAGCATTACCATTATTATTCTTCATTTGTGGATCTTTCCCACATAGAAACACACACAGAGGTGAAGGTGAAGATTATGTAGAATGTATTGTTGTTTTAGATAATATAGTACAAGTGACCATCATTTTCCAGTCATTTCATAAGAAATATTTAAGAAAAATATCATTACAGACTTTTAAGGGCTCAGACTTAAAAGACTGAGTGACAAAAAGTGACAAAAGCTACCCATTTGCAGACTACATTAAAAATAAGCCTGGAGTACATTAAGGAGCTATGGACACTTTGGCTCTGAAATCTCCTGAACCAGAAAATATCTTTGGTGTGTCGTCACTGATTGGAACTTGTTCCAGTCTGTTCAAAATACAAGCTACTAGGAGAATACTGCAAACGACCTCCACCCTTTGACCATCTGTCCATGCGTGCAGCCCATACAAAAGCCAGCAGAAGAATAGAGAGAGGCAAGTAGTTACAGTGAAGATCATTGAAGTACTGGGGCTTCAGCCTCAGGAATGGTTCCCAAAATATTTTACTTTGGTCATTATCCAGTACTGGAAGAAAAGAAGAGTCAGTTTAACCAGAAGTTCAACAATAGGACAGGTATTCTCTTATTGAGTGGTACATAGGGTATTCCTTGGGAGAAAGTCACAGGATCCAGTTTTTCTCTCCTTATCATTCTAGGAATGATCTAGGAAGATGCCCTTTATCTGTAATGGAGAACTTCAGAAAACATCTCAGTGGCATTATCATGGAATATAGTGGCCCATGTGCATCACCCAGAGCGGTGGTACATTTTTCCAAAAATAGCATTCCTATTTTAATCAATTACAGGCAGGGACCACATGGAAAAGGACATAATTGGTGCATTAAGGATAATGTAAACTACAAAATAAATTTTGCCCATAAACTGATTGAAAGAAATGGAACACATGACATCTATCAAGAAAAGCATGCTTTTTAGCTAATAAAGTTAAATAGAGGTAAAAAAAAGAAACAATAAAATGCTCATTTGTGCTCCATTCAATGATTACTTTCTTGTAAAAATGATCAAATGTATGAAGTATTTACCATGATAGCCATTATAAATAATAGTAATAATAACAACAATAACATTCTCCACCACTATTTGGCCATGGTAGCAGTATATATAACCCCATCAGCCAGAGTTGCCTTATGTAATCTAAGCTATATATTAATTTCTAACAGGGATGAAATTCAAAATAGAAAAAAAGGCTTTTATTATACAATGCCTCTTATAATTCTTAAACTATGTTTAGACAAGTAGGATTATACTTGAAATATAAAGTCAGCTGAGAAAAAAAGTTTGGTCATAATAGGATTAATGACATTTTCACTATAGAAACTATAGAAAGTGACTTTTACTTCAGAACCACACATTAGATCAGTCATAAAATTGAGGACAATAGGAAAGCTGGCAAATCCAGCCCCAGTACCGGAAGGTCACAATGCCATCAGGGACAGACCAAAGACACATGTAACCTATAAGTCTCAGTGTTCAGAGGCAGCAAATATGGAGGGTTACTCCCAACAAAGCATCAAACTGCTCAGAAAACTATAGGATGGGGACCTTGGGAGTACAGTGTAGTGGTGAATGTAATGGCAACATTCAGACTGGGACATCCCGGGCCTAGGTGCTCCATGGTCCCTGCTACCCTGTCCTGAAACACAAGAGAGGACCTTGAGTATTCAGCACTCTGAACCTCAGAAATCCAGACAGCCTAATCTGGGAAAGTGGATCAGTACAGGAACACGGAGGACCCAGAATGAGACTAGGCAGGGATAAACAGTCCAACACCCAAAGCCATGGGAGGGAGTACTCTGGCCCTGGCACAAAGCCTCAATTCAGGAACTAAAGCTGGAGAAATAGGCAACCCTGACCAATATTTTAGAATATTGCAAATCAAAAGATTGCCCAAAAGGAAGAAAGAATAATTGATGCTATATAACAGCTGCAATCAAAGAATCAAAGGGAAAAATGGATTTTACCAAAAGGACAATATGAAATAAAAACTCTTGAAGAAAAATTAGAGCAAATAACTTAGAAGAGAAAGTGATAGAAAAAGTAATGTACTCCCTGAAAACTAGAATAAACCAAACATAAATCAATGACTTCAAAAGACAGCAAAAAATTAAAATATAAAAATATTTAGCAATTATATAGTGCTTTAAGTTTTGCAAAGCTCTTTATATATGGTTTCTCACTTGAGCCTCACAATAACTGTGAGGCAGGTGCTATAATTACCAACATTATACAAATGAAAAAAACCAAGACTGAGAAAGGTTAAATGATGTGCCCAGGATCATACACTTGATAAGTGTCTTCCCAACTATATGTGTAGTGCTCTATTTACTATACCACCTGGATGCCTAATATTGGGGGAGGAGGAGAAGTAGGATATCAAACAAATTGACCCAGAAAACAGGTCAAGTGATCATTTGAGAATCATTGGACTTCTGGAAAACCATGATTTTTTTTAATGCCTAAATATTGCAGAAATCACTAATGAAAATGGCGCAAATTGTTTAGAACCAGAAGGCAAAATGAAGATAGATACAAAGAAACTCCTCCTGAAAGGAAAAGTCTCAGGAATGTCACTGTCAAAATCCAGAGCCCCCAAATCAAAGAAAAATACTATAAATATCCATAAAGAAGTTCAAGCACCAGGAAACTATTGTCAGGATCACACAAGTCCTAGAAGCTTCCAGCACAGATAAGGGATGATTTTGGAATACAATATTCCAAAAGACAAAAGAGATAGACTCACAATTAAGAATAACTTATTTTACAAAGTTATCATCCTGGGGCAGCTAGGTGGAACAGTGAATAGAGCACCAGCCCTGGAGTCAGGAGGACCTGAGTTCAAATCCTACCTCAGAAACTTAACATAAAAAAAACTAGCCATGTGACCTTGGGCAAGTCACTTAACCCTAATCGCACTCCAAAAAGCAAAAAAAAAAAAAAAGTTATCCTACAAAGGGCAAAAACAAAAATCTTACTGGAATAGAGAACTTTCAAGCATTTCTGATGAAAAGATTAGAGTTAAGTAAAAATTTTCAAATGCAAACAAGAGTCCAGAGAAACATAGAGAGATAAATTTATTTGAGTTCTTTCGAAGGAGACATATAATGATTTAGTGCTAACATTTTAATGGGCAATGAAAAAACTAGTGTCCCTTCACAATCTTCATGTCTTCAGAGTATTGAAGGAGTTAAATAAGAAAGAAGACCTGGGAGTATAAAGATTCTATGCTGATGGTTTGAAAAGAGAAGGAAGGATAAAAGAAATATACTAGTATAGAAAAAGGAAAAATGGAATAGAACTTGCCATTTCTCATAAATGAGGTATACAAGTATGGGAGAAGAATATACAAACAGATGGGAGAATAAGAATTAAATGAACCTCATTCATCAGAAATGGAAAAAAAGGTTGAACATAAAACACACAGAATTTAGTATAGAAATATATCAGACTCAACAAAGGAGAAAAATCATGGGCAGGGAAAGGAATGTAATTAGGAAGGAGGATAATGCCTTGGAATGGAAGCAAAATAAACTTCCTAATAGGATGGGAAAGGAAGAGAAGAAAAGAGAATAGAAGGAAGGATGTTCTTAATGCAAACTTTAATGAAAATTCAAATTTATTTGATCATGAGCCTCTATTAGCACATACTCCTAATATGTATATATTTAACTATTTGGAAATTATATATATGTACCTTTATGAAACTTACACAAAAATAGAAAATAAAAAGAATGAGATAAAAATAAAATGCTACTTGATCTTGAAATACTTTTTTTTTTAAATGGGTCTTCCTATTTCACTCAGGCTAAAAGTACAGGGGCTACTTATGATCTAGTCCCACTCTGATTGACATGGAAACTCTGATTTCTTCCTTTTCCAACCTAGACCATAGACCCTCCTTAGATAACCCTCTGCTACCACCAGGGGTTCACCATGTTAATGCTGAATTAGATTTTCTCAGTTGTCTGTAGCTTAGAACTTTCAAGTTCAAGGAATTCACCAGCCTTGGCCTCCCTAATAACCACAAGGCAGGGCTAGGAAAAATTGCTTTGGCAGCTATGTGGAAGATAGACTGGAAAAGTAAGAGATTTGAGGGAGTCAAATCTTAGAAATACCAGTTGAGAGGCAAGGCAAGACAATAAACCTTTGTTGAGTGCTTAATATGTGTCAAGCACTCTTCTAAGCATTGTAGATATGTTGTTCAGTTGTTTTTCAGTCATGTCCAAATCTTTGTGACCCCATTTGGCGTTTTCTTGGCAAAGATACTGGAGTGGTTTGCTATTTCCTTCTCTAGCTCATTTTACAGATGAGCAAACTAAAGCAAACAGGGTTAAGTGACTTGCCCAGCATTGCAGCTAATTAAGTGTGTGAGACCAGATTTTTACTCAGGAAGATGGGTCTTCCTGACTCCAAGCCCAGCACTCTGTCCATGGCACTATCTAGCCACCCCCATTGCAGATACAAATACAAGCAAAAAGACTCACAGTCAAGACAGTCCTCCTCAGGAAGTGTTCTAATGTGAATTGACACACATAAAAGAGAGTTGGAAAACAGGAGTGGGACAAATTATTGTAGTGTAAGAAACCCCGAGGTGCTAAAAGAAGTTACAGGACAAAAGAGCATGGTGGCAAAATCTTGGGGTCAAAAGCACAGCTGAGAAAAGAATGAAGCATGGCTACTGGCCTAAGCCAATTGTCTCCCAAACGGAGGCCCCTACAGTAAATGACCAATAGGAGAAGGGGCCCAACATGACTGAGGAACATTGCAGGATAACAAGGCCCTAAGTACTGAGGGAAGTTCCAGGTTGAGAAGGCAGATGAGTTCATGAATAGTTCATACTACAGTGACTTTCTGAATAGAAAGAAGGTAATAGGGGAGATGTTGAGGCAGAAGTAACCAGATTTAGCAACTGATTGGAAAAGTGGGGTGAAGGAGAGTGAGGAGTCAAGAATAATATCAATATTGTGAACTTAAGTAAGTAATCAGAAAGTGATTTGGAAATTTGGAACAGGAGTTTGTAGGGGCCTATGGGGAGGGAGCTAAATAAGGAGCTCTCCACATCCATGCAGTGATTCAGAATTAGCACCAAACCAGCTTAGAGAGTTCTATTTTTTCCCAAGTTATACATACCATAGTTATATAGTGACAGTTTCACCTCTCCTGTGCTATTAGAAAGAAAGGAACTATCAACAATACCTTCCATTGGTTCCCCAAGGTCTTTCTAGGAGGGAGTTGTTCAAACCATCCCAGAGGTAAAGAAGTCTGCCAATTGATAGTACCTAAGCTGCTTCTCCATGATATATGGACCCTCTGAGTTGCCAAGGCAACTCTGGCTTGGAGAAGAAATAAGGAAATGTCAGTGAGGTCATCCAGAATTCTGAACAGTAACAGTCCATTCTTATCAGGCAAGTCTTCCTAAAGAATAGATCCAGAAATCACTGGATTCAACAATACTTCCCCTTATCAGGATGGCACTGATTTGTCATAGACGTTTGTAAATTGGATTGTAAGGACGCAACTGTGAATTAGCAATAGAAGACCTCTTGCCCTAAGATAAGAAAGTGTCATTTTGCCATCTGAGTAAAGGACAAACAACACTTTAGTTAGATGGGTATTCTGACTGGCACTAGGAGCCCATTTGAGCAGAAACTACTACTTTATTCTTAGTTAGGGAACCATATGGTTTTGTGCCCAGAACAACATGGCATTACCACTCCAATGTTCAAATTAGCAGTGGATCCATTCACCAACTTATGCTGTAACAGCTCCAACCTGGTTGTTTAACATATGATATCTCTGAGGAGTGTTGACATGCCCTATAAACAACTATAAGCAATGAAAGGCATTGGCAAAATTCCTTCACTGGTCTTGATTCCAAATGGAAAATCATTTGATTGTCCAGACCAGTGCTCTCCAGGCCACTTGGTCAGATGCAGGACCACCACCCAGGAATTAGTATAGATTGGGGTGTAGCATGCATTCAGGGAAGATTAGTACCACTGGTGTGTGGGCTGCCAAGCCCTTCTCAGGGTTATTTTTTGAGTCTGATGTCCACCTGACTCACCAAACTCACCTGTGGCTCCAAGAAGCAGTGTCCACACCCTGATAAACGATTTTGCCAGATAGACTAAACTAGGTTGAGAGTAAATGAGGCAAGTTAGGAGGTGTCTACCCCAAGTACATGAAGACTTCCTTTGGCAGAATGGGGAGATGAGAACATTTTTTTCCAATGGCCACGAAGTCCACTGAAGAAGCTATGGAGTGCTTAGAGTTTAGTAAAACATTGAAGATTACAAGGTCATCCACTATATCCTGAGCCATCACCAGTTATCTTGATTTTGTCTTGCCACTGGACTATGATGACTCAGGAAGAGAGAGTGAGGGTAACAACTTTATACAACTCTGCCTCACTTAAATCCAATTTATGGGTGAATCAAACCCATGCCATTTTGCCATGTTAACCTACCTCAAAGTTCTGTGATGACAGGCAAGTGATGAAGCAGCAGAAGTAGATGCACTGGGAGCTGTAGTGACAACCTTGCACACAGGGGGCCCAGGCCAAAGGGCCATCTTCTCGCTGGACTGAAGTAGCAGTGAGATTTGGCAGTCCCTAGGTATCTGAGCCTTCTCAAAGGACCATACTGCTCACCTCCTGGCATGAGAAAGAGTCTGGAAAAGGTGCCCTAAAATTATCCACATCATCCAACCCTGGTTTGCTTACTGCAAGCGGCAAGGACCCCAACCTGCGATTGAAACACACACACACATGCACACACACAAATACACACACACAGTACAACTTTTACAAAGATTCCACTCATCATCAGTACATGGAATGTGTGCATGTTTATAGGCAACACCAAATCCAGTAGGTTGCATCCAGTAGGATGCAGCAGGTATTGCATCCAAATAGTATCCCTGAGTGAAACAAAGCTGGCACATGAAAGTCAATTTACCCAAGTTGCAGTAAGATACACGTTTTTTCCAAGTGACTACAGTGGCCATAGTGAAGGAGGGTGCCATGAAGGTGGTGTATGTTTTGCAATCAAAACTAATTTAATCAAGAAGCGTGTATACCTACCGAAAGGAGTGAACAACAGGCTCGTGACATGTGTTGATTCAGCTTTCCTTCCTAGCTAGCAAAAACTATTCCTATTCAGAAAACTGTTCTATGTTGAAAATTAAGTTTTCTGGTAGTCATCTTGCCTTGAGGCCATAGCTTTTGTTGAATGTGAATATTTGGCTTGACGAGGGTAAGTCTGTGATCAGTCCAGCACTCTGCATCACACATAGCCTCTATCACTCTCACACCCTGTCTGTCTCTTCTCCTTACAGTGACATAGTCTATTAAACACCAATATTTGCTGTTAGGTTACATCCACGAAGTTTTATTATATTCATGTAAACAGAAGACAGTACTGTGATGAGGTCATGAGATACACAAGTTTTCAGTAGTGACTATTACTGTTTCCAAATCCATTCCTCCCAGGAACTCCCTGCCATGTCTGATAGTCTCTGCCTACTCTGGCATTGAAGTTACTTAGAATTATAAACTTGTTTTCTTTGAGCACATCGATGATGAGTAAGGCCAGGTCTTCATAAAATTTCACTTTGACCTCATCAAGGTTTGTCATGGTGGGAGCATATGCGATGATGATGGTGGCATAGCACTTTCCTACAAGTGGCAATCGCACTGTCACGAGCCACTTTTGAAAGATAGTTGGAACAGTGGAGCAAAAAAGGAGTGGATAACTTTCAGAGATTTGGTGTACAGTGCTACATTTGCTCATCTGGGCCAGAACACTCACAAACATCAAGATTAGTTTGATATAAATGATGGGGAGATTAATAATAGGCAACTCTGGAGAAATGATTGCATGTGTGATCTGTTCAGTAACTACAGGGCCCAGTAAGAGGTAAGCAACTATCTTTCAAAAGTGGCACAAAAGGGAATTTAAGGTTCCAGATGCTCCTAATAGTCACCTTTTCTAGCTACCTCTTAAGTGACTAAGTGACTGCCAAAGAGTCCACTCAGCCTGGTCTAATATGGACAGAAACTTCCAAAAACAGGAGCTTTTCTAAGCCGTAGAAGCCCAAGGGAAAGACTGCTAGACAGCCTAGTTTAGCTCTTCCAGTACTTTAGCTTATTCTGGACCCTACTTGAAAGAGGAACACTTAAGAATGACTAAATAATTAGGGTCCATTAGGATACCAGGTAAGAAATGTGGGTTCTCCAAAACCTGAAGGAGCTAGATCTCTGGGCTTCCTTCTTCAGTTGTGGGAAAGCAAATAGTCTAGGCTATGCCTGGAATCCTCTGGGTTTTCCTATCCACTGTATTCCCCCCAAACTTGACTAAAGTCTCTTAGTTGACTCTGTAAAATTATGTTCTCAGAGAGATCACCCACCCCATAGAAATCATTTGTGCAGAGTGCTCAGCATTGACTCCATGAAACCACCCCTTGGAATTCATTGCTCCAGGGACTTAATCAGGTTTCAGTTTGAACATCTCTTGAAATCACCCCAAGTTCTTGGTAGAGGTCTACTCACTACCTGCTGTCTCAGGGCAGGGACTCCTCACCACCATCTCTCCTGAAAGCAGTGATAGAATAAACTTGGTGTTTTCTTTCTACCCAGTGAACATTCCCCAAAAGTCCAAAGCTCTGGTTCTAGTTACATCATCATTCAACTGATACTGCTCTCTCCACAGTTACTATTGATCAAATGCAATTGCCTTTTGTCAAATTTAATGGACTTTTTTCAATCCTCATGAATTTTTTTAACCTCTCTGTGGTCTTTGATGCTGTCAATAACCTTTTTCTCCTTGAAAGGAAAGGAAAGGAAGAGCTGAGGGAAGATTTAGGAGAGATGAAAAGGTTTTTTGATACTCTCTTCTCCCTAGGTTTTGATGGCACTGCTCTGTCTTGATTCTCTTCCTTCCTAGTCTGACCTCTCCATTTTTTGCTGGATGTTCATCCAAGTCATATGTGCTATCTGTGGTTGTCCAACATGGCTCTGCTCTAGGATTTCTTTTCTTTTCCCTCTACCTTATTTCACTTGGCGATGTCATCTGCTCCCATGGATCCAATGATCTTTTCTATGTAGATGATTCTACTTTTCTAACCCTAACCTCTCTACTGACCTCCAGTTTTACCTCTCCAACTGCCTATTGGATATCCCAAACTAGGTGTCCCATAGACATCTTAAACTCAAGATGTCCAAAACTGAGTATTCTGACAGTGGAATGTCCAAGCCATTGAGACATCCATCAAAGACTACGAGAGGCTCCACTGGAAGTTATAGTCTCCCAGAGAGGTAGTAGCTAGAAATCAAGTAAACACCTGTAGAAGGAGGTAAAAAGAGATTGATGGCAGCTTCAGAGATTGCTACCCTGCATGATGGAGATATATGCTGGTTATGGACTCTAGGTGCTGATCCAATGAGTCCCACAGACTGCTACAACCAAGGTGAATCTCAGGGAAGACTCAAAAAAAAAAAAGGACTTACAGGGCTAAAAGAGGGAAGGTATTTCTTGGCTACATATGCTATCTACACACGTACCTCACTACCATTGTACTTCAGTTTGAGTGCATTCTCCCAGTGGACCTTGTGTGTTCAAAGGGATAATGTGCCCCCAGTTTGGGGGTGGAATGTTTTGTAACTGCTGTGGGGGTAGGGAGTGGCAAGAGAGAGAGAGAGAGAGAGAGAGAGAGAGAGAGAGAGAG
>NW_027187374.1:12001010-12031096 GCF_028583685.1 Petaurus breviceps papuanus | reverse complement strand
AGAGAGACAGAGAGAGACAGAGACAGAGAGAGAGACAGAGACAGAGACAGAGAGAGAGAGAAAGAGAGAGAGAGAGACAGAGACAGAGACAGAGAGAGACAGAGAGAGACAGAGAGAGACAGAGAGACAGAGAGAGACAGAGAGACGGAGAGAGACAGAGAGAGAGAGACAGAGAGACAGAGAGAAGAAGAAGAAGAAGAAGAAGAAGAAGAAGAAGAAGAAGAAGAAGAAGAAGAAGAAGAAGAAAGATACAGAAAGACAGAGAAATGAGAAGAGAGAGAAAATGAGAGAATGTTTAGAATAGAGATTTAATAGAGAATAAATGTAGGATCCAGGTAAAGTTAGAAAAAAAAATTTAGTAGATAAAGCCACTGTGGTAACATGAATTTTTCCAGTAGTATTCAGCAGTATGTAAGCAGGAGCAGAGAATGGAGATGGTGGGATGTTTGACACTGTATGGTTGACAATGTATGGTTGACAACAGGTCAAGACTTTCAAAGGCAGTATATGGTATAGAGCTGAATTCTTCAATCATAGTCAAGATTGTGAAGGGAGGCAAGTGAGATGAGATCAGGGCTTCTGAATTAAGACAACAGAGTGGGCTGGGAGAATTGGAGGTCCTGGTAAGCACGAATAATACGTGTAGGAGTAAGGCAAAATGAAAATGGAAGGGAAATGTTATCTCCTTAAGGACAGAGCCTTTTTGTGTTTGTCTTGATATTATAACCCCAGCATATAGCACAATGCCTCATATATATTAGGCACCTAATAAATGCTTGTCATATGAATTGGATTTTGTTGGAGTCTATAATCAGAAAAGGGAGATTCTAGATTAGGAAGTGGCACAATTGTGAAGGAAAGAACACTGGGTTGGGAGTCAGAAGCCTTGGTCTCAAATCCAAGTTCTACTGCCAGATTTGTGTGACCTTTGCAAGTCACTTCACTTCTCTGGATCTCAGTTACACTAGGTGGCACAGTGGATAGTGGGCTGGCTGAGCTTGGAGTCAGGAGGATCATCTTCATTAGTTCAAATCTGGTCTTGTATACTTAATAGCTCTATGACCCTGGTCAAGTCACTTAACCCTCTTTGCCTCAGTTTCCTCATCTGTAAAATGAGATGGAGAAGGAAATGACAAACCACTCCAGTATCTTTGCCAAGAAAACCCCAACAGGGGTTATGAAGAATTGGGAAAGAATGAAACAACTGAACAACAACATAGATAAGGATGAATGGGAAAGGTAACCTGAGGTCTTTTCCATCTATGAACATATTGGGTAGCTGAGGATGAGTGAAAAAGTAGGGCATGGAAATTGAGAGGGCTATAATGAACCAGGATGTTTTAAAAGGCTATTTATTGACATTCTCAAATATAAGGGCAGGGGTTGATGTGGAAAGAAGACTTTGAACCAGATACTAGGTACCTTTAGAAGGGAGAAAGAATGATCTGGAAGCAAGTAATAGCTTGTGATAATAGTGTACATGGGGTGATATAGATGGAAGGAACCCAAAAAAATATGTAAAAGTAATGGGGAAAACTGAGATGGAAGCAAAGGGAAAGAAGGGAATAGATGAAGCTGGAATGAAAATAAACTATGAAATTAGGGAGGAAGAGAGTGCTCCAAATGGGCAGCCCACGTTTTTCTTGTGAATTATAAATAACTTGATTTACTGAGAAGTAGGGTGTAAGGGGTAATGTTGATGGCTTGAGAAGGGATAAAAATGTTTGGAACAACCACTGTGGGGAGTTTGAGGAAAAACTTGTCATGATAAGTAAAAGGATTGGTGATGAGCAGTAATAACCTAGTTTAGACCGCATAACAAAACTTAACGTGGTCTTAGCAGGATGGTGGGATTTTCTCTATTAGTGCCCAATATACCAGCAGAAATGAAGGCAGATGATGAATCTAATCTAGGGTTGGAAACTGGAAAGAGACAAATAGAGGATGATGAGTCAGAGTATTCAAGGATCAAGGACAATGTGATATTGAACTGGTTAAATAAGATTTTAATGGAAGGAAAATAAGACTAGAGCAGGGCCTTTGTAAGCAGAGAGAGGTGGGAAGACTAGAGGTTTCTTGTGAGAACAGAGTAAATCTAGTAAATCATATAGAGGAATTTCAGAATTACAAATTGTGGAGGTAGAATACATGTGGGTGATGATGAGATCAAATGTGATCACCCTTGTGTGGGGCTGACGTGACGTGAAAGTGTAGATCATAAGAGTTGAGGAGGTTGATGAATGCTAACCCAATGGTATTTAAAGAAACATTTACATGTAAATTGAAGACAGACTTGAAAGGCCACTTGTGCAAAAGCCCTCCACGTCTGAGTAATATTTCTATATAGCCCATTCCAAATAGAACAGAAATAGTATGGAGAGTAATTAGAAATTATTGGGAAGTCTGAGAAGGTTTTTAAATGTTAGACTGAGGAGTTTGTATTTAATCCTACATACAATAAGAAGACAGAAAATTATTGCAGTAGTCCAGGTGATAAATAATGAGAGTCCAAACTAGGCTGGGAATTGCATGAATACCAAGAAGAGGAGGAAAGCAAGAAATGTTGTTGAAGTAAGATTGAGAAAATTTGGTCACTGATTGTATATGAGGTTTCAGTTAAAGGGAAACAAGAATGACTCCAAGGTTTCAAACATGGCTGACTGAAGAGACCATAGTGCCCTCAAGAGAAACAAAGATTATGCTTACTTGAGCTCCACTTTACTCCTAAATTATACTCCTAAACTGGCTTTTTGATGCAGAGGGCTCCAATGAAATCACATCTAGAAGAATAGAATGGAGTGGACCAGAGATCAATTAAAGAATAATCTTTCCTGGATTTAAGGATTCCCTAGAATCCTTCATGAGGGACTTTCTGATACCTTCCTCCCTTACAATGTAGCCATAGTGAATACTAGGAAGTATTAATAAATTTACTGAATTCTCATGAGGCTAACAACAACTGATCATCCTCCAAAAAAAATTGGCATATGGATATCAGTGATTAAAAATTTAAAAGTACAAAGCAAAACAAAAGAATATCCTAAGCTTTCCAAACACTGGATCCATGTCTCCACAGCCAAAAATACCACAAGACTGAATAAATGGACACTCCTACTTTCTTCCCACTGACCCAGAAGAAGAAACGGAGCAAGAACATCTTTGTTCATTTGTAATGAGTTAGCTTATATGAATTTGTCTTATTGAAGGCTAGGGATTTAGGATAAGATTTTCCCCCTTGTTCTGTATGTTCATTTGATTTTTTTTCTGTCAACCAATTATGAAGCTTATAATTTTTAAAAGAGTTGTTACAGACCTAGGTTTTATGTGCAATAAGTACACCTGTCTTTGGTATCAAAGCTTTAGTTCATTGCTGGTTTGTTTCACTTAAACTCTAACTCAAATTGACAAGTCAAATTTCCAGAGAAGAGCTCCTTCACTTCCTCATGATTCTATAACCTCTAAGCCCTGAGAGGTTAGTTCTAATACTACCGCTGACAAGCCTCCATTGGTATGCTTTCTGCCATAATTATCAGTTTATATCAATTAAATCAGACAATTAGCTTCTAAAAAGGAGTACAACTAAGATAGCATAGTTGGTACAAGACATCCCTCTTCCCAAATTCTGTGAGACATTCTCCCTCAAGTACACATAGAGTCTAGAGGAAAGTGGATAAGCTTAGAGGGCATATGTGACAAAGGAGTAACACTGCTTCAGAAAGTCTTTAGGTAGAAGTTCACAAGATGTTCCTCTCATATTTGATGGAGCTGTTCTGAAGGACACTCCATAGAGCTTTACATCTATTTCCCCACCAGGTCTGTCTATACTCCAAATGCAGACACTGCTATTAGCTATTCTGGAGACGTTGTTTGTTTGTTTTTTGGAGACGTTAAACCATTGACAGGAAGGTAAAGTCCCAAATTCTCCAATTCTCAGAAATCTTGAAGTCTTCTTGGCAAAGAAGACAGAGGCAGAGAGGGGGAGGAGATAGACTTGGACCAAAGTTAGGGATTTGTTCATCCTTCCAGCAACAGATTCTTTCTCAGGGAATTAACTGGAGACTAATTAACTCAGGGGATTGATTTTCCCTATATCTCTCAGTTCTGAAGTGGTTTAACAGGGGATAGAAAATGGTGTGAGCACTATTGATTAGAGAAATGCAAATTAAAACAACTCTGAGCTACCACCTTACCTATCAGATTGGCTAATACGAAAGAAAAGGAAAATGATAAATGTTGGAGAAGATGTGGGAAAATTGGCTAATACGAAAGAAAAGGAAAATGATAAATGTTGGAGAAGATGTGGGAAAATTGGGACACTAATGTATTGTTTTGGGGGGGGTTGCTTTTTTTTTTCTTTTTGGAGGGCAGGTGGGGTTAAGTGACTTGCCTAAAGTCACATGGCTAGTTTTTGTGTCAAGTGTCTGAAGTCTGATTTGAACTCAGGTCTTCCTGACTCCAGGGCCAGTGCTCTATTCACTGTGGCCCACCTAGCTGTCCCATTAATGCATTGTTGATGGGATTGTGAACTGATCCAACCATTCTGGAGAGAAATTTAGAACTATGCGCAAAGGGCAATCAAACTCTGTATAGCCTTTGATCTGCCACTACTAGGTGTGCAACCCAAAGAGATCACAAAAAAAAAAAAGGCTAAAAGGCCTTCATGTACAAAAGTATTTACAAAAGCTCTTTCTGTGGTGGCAAAGAATTGGAAATTAAGAGAGTGCCCATCAATTGGGGAAAGTCTGAAAAAGTTATGGTATATGAATGTAATGAAATACTATTGTGCTATAAGAAATAATGAAGAGGCAGATTTCAGAAAAACCTGGAAAGACTTACATGAACTGATGCTGAGTGAAGTGAGCAAAACCAGGAAAACATTGTATATAGTAAACAGCAACATTATGTGATGATTAACTATGATAGACTTGGCTCTTCTCACCAATACAATGATCCAAGACAATTCCAAAAGATTCATGATAGAAAATGCTATTCATATCAAGAGAAAGAACTAAAAAAAGACTGAATGTGGATCAAAGCATAATATTTCCACTTCGTTTTTTTTCCCCAAGGTTTTATCCTTTTGTTCTGTTTCTTCTTTCACAACATGACTGATGTGGAAATATGTTTAACATGATTGCACATGTATAACCTAAATCAGATTATTTGCTGTCTTGGAGAGGGGGAGGGAAACAAGGGAGGAAGAAAAACTTGGAACTAAAAATTTTATAAAAACGAATGTTGAACACAATCCCATCTTTACATGCAATTCAAAAAATAAAGTATTATTTACATTTTTTTAAAAAGAAAATGAGCATTTACACTTCAAAAATCTGCAAATGTTATAGGTCAGGATTTGTTTTATTTTTTTTCCCAGACTAAAGAAGATGATGGAGAAAACATTAATAATGCAGATAACATAAAAGTGTGTTCTGTGTGTTTTTTTTCTTTCAAAGAGTTAATTGTTAAATATTTACCAGCAACAGCTTTGGATTTTGGTCTATTGTTTGGTTCTTCTGCATTTTGACTCTCCTTATGATGAATTGGGAAAACAAAGTATTTGAAGGAACATGGACATATGGATTAAAATCTCCAAGCATAAACGTTGACATTGGTATGGAAAAGAAGGCCATTAAATAGGCATACTACTTGAGAAAGGAAGAGAATAATATTGGGGCTTGGTAGATAACTACTAGCAGAATCTTGAAGGTGTAATATATATGTATGGGCTGAACCTCAAAGGACAAGAGGTCAATGAGTGATAGCTGCAGAGAGGACAGTCTAGAAGAGGTACTGAGGCCTGGCCTAGTATGACAGGGGCATGAGAGAAGGTGTATCCAGGACTTAGAGATTATAACCAGCAATGAAATATCTCGTAAAGGGAAGCCAGATTTCTGCAAGTGAATAAAAGAAAGGAAGATAAGAGGAAGAGATCTAATATGAAAGTTTGTTAACAATGGAATAGAGAATCCAGAGAGTGCAATGGAAAGAGAGGACACAGCAGGACAGGAGTATGATAATGGTTGCTATGATAGGACAGACCTGAGATGGGATTCACTGATATTTCATGTTCAAGGCTAGATCAAAATGAAACACTGGTAAAAGACGGAGGATAGTTTACAAAAAGAGGTTTATTTAGTCATAGCAGGAGAAGGACATCAATAGAAGAGAAAGGATATTTAAAAATATTTAGTCTTGGTTCCATGGAGCACAGCTTTCCTGTCTTTGGGTTGCCTGTAGTGGTCATACCCTTCAGAGCTCAGCTAAAGCCCCTCCTGCCCCTTACCTTTTTAGTATTCAGATAATCAGAATATTATATCAATGTCTTGAACTTTAGTCCCCTGAACCGATTAGTTTTTTTTTGTTGTTGTTTCTTTATAAAAATAAAATTTTTTTTGGTCTGTCATTTTTTAAAATTAATTTGTTTGTTTCCTTTTAGTTTACAGGATTCAATTCCACAATTCCTTGAATTTCACATTTTGTCCCCCTCCATCCCCTCCCCCCGCCCATGGCGGCTTATAGTCAAGTATAGGATCTGTAAATACTTTCACATTATACATTAGTCAGGTTATAAGGACGGATTGTACCAGCTGGAATGAAAAATGGTAAAGAGGACATAAAACCAAATAAGAGAACGAAAAAGATCAGGTATTTTGCTTCCACCTGTATATAAACTTAGTTCTTTCTCTGGATGCACATATTTCTCTCCATCATGAGTCTTTTGGAATTGACTTATATCACTGCATTGCTGAGAAGAGTCCAGTCTATCAAAGGTGGTCATCACACATACGTTGTGTCTGTAATTGTGTACAAATTTCTCCTGGTTCTACTCTTCTCACTCAGCATCGGTTCTTTTAAGCCTCTCCAGGTAAATATGAAGACTGCCTGCTCCTCGTTTCTTGTAGCACAATAGTATTCCACAACATGCATATACCACAACTTGTTCAGCCATTCCCCAATTGATGGGCACCCCCTTAATTTCCAATTCTTTGCCACCACAAAAAGAGCTGCTATAAACATTTTTGTACATATGGCTCTTTCTCCCATTTCTATGATCTCTTTGGGATATAACCCTAGGAGTGGTATTGCTGGATCAAAGGGTATGAAAGTATTTATAGCCCTTTGGGCATAATTCCAGATTGCTCTCCAGAAAGGCTGGATCAGTTCACAACTCCACCAATAATGCATTAGTGGACAATTTCAATGATTTTTAAATAAAAATAAGCACGTGTATGGGTAGAGACTTAAGAAAAGCAGTACCAGCCCATGTGTCAGGGCCCTAGGAAATAACAAAGGAAGGTTAAGGCAGATGGAGTCAAGAGATCAATGAATGGGGAGGGGGGGAAAAGGGAGGGAATGAATTTTAACCCACAAAACTTTTACTCAGAGCGAAACAGGAAAAAGTCTGTTATTCTTTTGGCAAAAGGATGTCACATCCTTTTAGCAAGGTGATTTGTGCACTAGATCCCAGATAAGGTCTATATTTGGTATTAGGTGGCAGGAAGAAGGATGAGGAAGGAGAACCTGCACTGGTGAGGTACCCTGAGTTCTGATGGTTAGGAGCCAATTCTTATGGCCAGTCAATCAATTGAAATCTTAGCTACCTCCCTTTTCCAACCAGGGGGTGATAATCAAATCAGCCTAGGGTTGATCTCTCCTTGCTGTAGAAAGACAAATAATTGGTGGAAGTGATTGCTGAGTCAATGTAAACAATCTTTAAAAGAAAATCACAGAGAATGGGGAAAGCCAAGATGGCGGACTAGGAAGAAGCAGTTATAGTCCAGCTCCCTCCACAACTATTGCAACAATAATCAAAGAACAATGGACCTAGAAGTAAACAGAAAATCAAAGGAGAAACTACTATGGGTCATCTTTCGAGATCAAGATCATGAATTCTACAAGCAAGTGACCCAGACAGGTACTATAGAACAGGGATGGACTGGTATCATTGAATCAGTGTCTAATCATCCAATCACCTAGGGTACTTCTGGATCAGATGACTGACAAGATAGGAGACTAGATATTTTTCCTGTTCTCATGACCTCTCAAAACAAGATTCTCTAATACAGAAATTATGTCCCAAAAGGTAAAGCAACTTCAGCTAGTCTAGGATACCAGGAACTCAAAATAAGTTAAGAACTCTGTGAGCTAACTCTTAACTCAGCACCCCTTCCTCCCCCAACTAATGTGCTCCCAGTAGCAAGATTGTACTTGTCACCTGATTGATCTACAGTCTTGCAACAAAATGCGATCCCACACCCTAATCCTTCCCTCCCTCTTTCCTGTGCTATGGAGATCCAACTTCCAAACTGCCAAAATTTGTTGAGGCATAGCTACCCAGAGCTACAGTAATATTCTGTGCTACAAAAGATTTCTATAGGAGAAGAAAAGACAGAGTCCAGCATCCAAATGGCGCCAATCCTGTCCCTCCCGAAACTCATTTGGGGCAGATATCTAGATTAGTGAACTAGGAGTTGACCAATGTGGGAAGAAGCTGAGAGGTTTTGAGTGCCAGCCCCCACTCAGAGGAGAGGGAGTCTGAAAGTGAGCAAAAGGGGAAAATAGAGGAAAAAAACCTGAAATTACTAAAGATCTTAGGAGAAAAAAAAAACTCAAAAAAACCTTGCCCATAAGCAGATGAACCAACAGGGAAATCATTAACAGCAGAAAGAAATAAGACCTTCAGATCTAGTAAATGAGTTCAGGAATCAATGAATAAATATTGTAAAACCAAGGAAAATGATTCAACATGATTAGATGGAGGACCCTGTAGATTTTGAGGAGAAAATGGAAACATAACATGCTGTATGTGTGTAAGTGTAAATTGCCCAATATGGGCCATACTTCTGAGTGGTTTAAGAGAAAAGGGAATTATGAGAGCAAAAATTATGATTTGCACAACAGAAATAATTGGCAGGATAGAAAAACTTGAATCTGTGGTGGCAAGTCTCACCAAAGAAACAGAAAGGAAGACAACTGGATGGAAATAAAAATACACAGAACTAAGGAACAATCTGGAAGAAGAGAAGCAAAAGGCAATAACATTTTTTAAAATGCTCTATATTTGAGCTCTAAGCTAGGCTGAGAAAGGGGGAAAATATATAATATATATATATATATATATATATATATATATAGAGAGAGAGAGAGAGAGAGAGAGAGAGAGAGAGAGAGAGAGAGAGAGAGAGAATTATAGCTTGTGGGGATGGTAATGTCTACTGAGGGCTTTAAAAGGATGGATCAGTCTTGGATATGTTTGTAGATAGCAGGGAAAGAACCAGTAGAGAGAGGGAAAAAAAGATTAAAGATTAGTGATAGAGAAGGGGAATAATAGTGAGGGCAATCTGTTGGAGAAGATGGAAAGAATGTGATCAAGGGAGAGATCATAGAGAAGTTGGTCCTATGGAGAAAAAACCCCACCCCCTCCCCCTTCATCAGAAATTTGAATGAAGGAGAAGATTGGTGTGAAGGAATTGACAAATGAGAAAGGAAGAAGAGGTAACCCAGGGCAAATAGCTTCCATTTTCTCAGTTAAGTATAAAGTGAGGTCCTCATATGTAAGGGGGTAGAATAGGAAGATTGAGAGGAGAAGAGAAAGTTTGAAAATAGCTATTATGATGACTATAATAATGAATAGGGAGGATTGATACTTCACCTTGCATTGCTTTTAGAATTTTATCCCTTGAATCTTCTATGTTACAGAATTTGCTGTGTTATAGTTGGGTTTTGTTTTTTTTTTTTTTTTTTTACTATTTCTTTTCTGTTTAAGGATAGAAGTGGTGGAAGAATCAAGCCTAGCAAAAATAAGGTGGGTGTGATTTGAAAATGTTGTAGATGAAATCCCCACATTTTGTTCGGGCTCAGAGACAGAATTTGGTCATCTCTCATCTCAGTACCACGCTACTAATTCACCCGTGAATATTCAGACACCTTTCTACTTCCCTCAGCTTCCGCTTCCCTCTGATTGATTGATAGAGGACAAAACCTTCCTTTATACAGGGTAGAAGTTGGACTTTCAGTTCACTTCATTCTCCATCTGTAATTCTTTTGGTTTCAATTCTACAGAACAAAACGCTTCACCCTGCTCCCCTTCCAAATCTTTTTTGCATATTTTTCCCCCTATTACATTATAAGGTCCTTGAGAGCAAGGACTGTTTTTTTTTTCTTATTTTATCCCTAGCACTTAGCACAGTAAATAGCAGGCACTGAGTAAATATTTATTGAATTGAATTGACTCTTGAATTCCATGTATTCCAATGGGGGGGGAGGGGGGAAGGGGGAAGGTGTGAAGAGAAGTGGAAATTCTTTCAGCTTTGACAGGGTATAAGCAATCTCATAACCTTTAGGGAGAAAAGAAGGACAGGAAAAATCCTGTCTTCTTTTTTTTTTTTTAAAGCAATCGGGGTTAAGTAACTTGCTCAAGGTTACACGGCCAGTTATTTTTGTGTGGGTGCCAAGTATCTCAGGCTGGAACCGATCCCAAGTCTCCCGATGCTGGGGCCGGCACTCTTACTCACTGTGCCACCTGGCCTCCCCTAATCCTATCTTCTTTATGGGGGAGAATGGGAGCTTAGAATATAGGACTGAATAGATCTCTTCTAAGACCACTTAGGTGGAAGTGGGGAAGAAGGGTCCAAGACTGAAGTACTAGATTTCTCTGTTGCAGTAGAAGGGAGGTACAATGGAAAGAACACTGAGTGAAGTGAGCAAAACCAAGAGAACATTATAACAGCAATATTGTATGATGAAGAATTGTGAATGACTTAGCTATTCTCAACAATACAATGATCTAAGACAATTCCAAAGGACTCATGATGAAAAATGATACCTGCCTCCAGAGAAAGAACTGATATCACCTGAAAATAGGCTGAAGCACCCTGGTTTTTTCTTTCTTACTTTCTTTTGTTTGAGTTTTCTTGCACAAAATGACTAATATGGACGTGTGTATACATGATTTCACATGGATAATCTACATCAGATTAGTTCCCTTCTCAAGGGAGTGGGGAAAGGAGGAAGGGGAGGACAGAAGTTGAATCTCAAAACTTTATTTAAAGTGTTAAAAATTATTTTTACATGTAGTTGGGGAAAGACAAAATATAACTTTTTAAAATACATAATTCTAAATTTTATTCTCAGAATTGCCCTGCTTTTTTTGCACTTCCTTCTGATCTTCTGTTACCTTCAAAGCCATTTAAAAATATTTCAATGACTTTCTTTTGTGTGTGTGTGTGTGTCTCCACTACTACTACTGTTTCCTCTCCTAACCAACCTTCTCCCCCTTTTAAAAACTGAGAGAAAGAAAACTTCTAACAATAAGCAGAGTAGAGCAAACAAATTTACATAGTGGTTATATCAAAAAACTCAAGTCTGTGTCTTGAATTCAACACTTCTCTATCAGGAGACAAGTAACATTATTTGTTGTAGGTCCTGTGGAGATATGGTTGTTTTTCTTCTCAATGTTGTTCTTATGTAAATTGCTCTCCTGTTTCTGCTCACTTTCTGCATCAGGATTTTCTTAAATTTCATCACCTCTTACTGCATAATAATATCTCATTACATTCATTGATTAAACTTGTTCATTCACTGATGTTTGATAGGCACTCCCTTAGATTCTAATTCATGGCTTTTCTTTTTTTTTTCTCCTTTAATTTTCATGCCCCATCAGGATCAGTAATGTGTTTTACTTAAAACTCTTGACATTCCTGGTCCCTGTAGATAATAATCTTCATTTTAATGTAGATAATAATTAAATAATAAATTAAATAATGTAGATAATAATGAAAATTTCATTTTAATGTAGATAATAATCTTCATTTTAAACCTTACATTCTATCTCTGCTTTTTTATTTTCCTTTTGAGTTTGATTTCTATATCAAGCTGAACATGTGTTCAACCCTTCTTTGTCACTCAGATAAGAGTGATAATCATCTGATGCCTCCTTTCCCTCACCCCTTTCTTCATGTTTATATACTCCATTCACACACTCCAATTATGAGAATTAGCAATGTTCACACCCCTCTTCCTCTTCTCTACACTAGTATAATTCCTTTTACCTTCCCTTCTCTTGTACCTCTTGACATACACAGAACAGAACCAACCCACCTCTAAGGCCCTCTGTTTTTTCATTTGTTTTTATTCCACTCCTTCAATACTCTTTGAAGATATTAAGGTCCTGAAGGGACACTTGTTTCTTCTCGCCTTCTTAAAATGTTACTATTGGTCAAAAAGCTTTGCCTTTATAGTTGTCTCTTGACTGTTTATATTTTATAGTTCCTACTCAGTGCTAGTTGTTTTCATCAGAAATTGTTGAAAGTCTTCTTTTCTATTAAAGATTCATCCTGGGGTGAGCAGGTGGTGCAGTGAGTAAAGTGCCGGACCGGACCCGGGATTGGTTCCGGCCTCAGACACTTAACACCCACACAAAAAAACTGGCTGGGTAACCTTGGGCAAGTTACTTAATCCCAGTTGCCCTCCAAAAGGAAAAAAAAAAGATTCATCCTACACACACCCACCCCATAAGAATACTCTGCTTTTTAGAGTAAGTTGTTGTAACCTATATCTTTTGTCTTTTGGAATATTGTATTCCAAGATCTCTCTTTCAGGTCTTGTGCAATCCTGACTTTTGGTATTTGAACTGGTCCTCTTCTCCGTCTTTCTCTGGATATTCTTTTCTTTGAGTCAGAAGCTCTGGAATTTGGCTACGACTTTTCTGGGATTTTTTTTTTCTTTTTTCTTTTCAATATCAAAGAATTATTCTCTATTTCTACTTTTTCCTTTGTTTCTAATAGATCTGGACCATTCTCATTTATTATTTTGTGAAATATCATGTCTAGGCTTTTTTTTTTAAATCATGTTTTTCAAGGAGGCCAATAATTTTAAACTTCTCTTTTGACTTCTTTCCCAGATCAGGAAGTTCTGGTGTGAGATATGTGACATTTTCTTCTATTCTTTCAACCTTTTGATTTTGTTCTAGTATGTATTGCTATTTCATGAAGTCACTGATTTCTGTTGGTCTATTTCAATTTTCAGAGACTCCATCACTTGGGCAAAGTTACAACTTTCTATTTTTAGCTATCTCTTTGCCCTAACAATCCTTCAGTGCTTCTATTTAATTTTTAAATACACACACACACACACACACACACACATACTGCTTAATTTCTTCTAGGTATTAATATGTCCTTGCGGAAAATACATTTTTCCCCTTGAGTCTCTGTTTTTAGCTGTTATGGTGATACTCTCCTTCTAGGCTAGATATTTGTGGGTTTGAACTTCTAATACATATTTATAGTGGTCAGCTTTCTTGGGCTAACTTACTTCTCCAACTTTAGTTCCTAAATTTGTCAGGGCCAGGCTCTTCTCCCTGTTGCACTTTTGGGTGTGGTGTTTGTTCCTGCTTGTACTTAATCTCATTCTCCTCTGTTTCTGAGCTGACTTCTGTATTCTTCATTAGGCTAGGGAAGGGTAAATGCCTCAGCAGAGAAGTTATTCAAAACTAGATATACATGAACTACTTTACTAATTATTTATGTACATTATAACACAAAAACAGAAATTTTACAAGTGTAAAATGAAGATGAAATAACATTTTATCCTACAGTCAATAGGAAATTGCTATAGTGTAATGCCATGTGCGAGCAGCTTTCCAGAGGACTGCTACTGTGAACAGCTTTTAAGGTTCTGATTACACAGTATAGTGAAGACTCTATTCCATAAAAAATAAAAACAAAACATCCACAGAAAATCAAGGTACAGCATTCACAATATTACAACTTATCACAGAAAATCATAACATAATATCCATGACAGCTTATCGTTAAAATGGCCACATAGTTTTCACCAAAGTGGTCACAATATTTAGAACAAAGAATAATCATCTCAAAGTACAATAGTCAAAGTCTTCCTCCACTCATGGGGCACACTAAATTAACTCAATCAGTCATTTATTCAGCAATCAATTACTATGTATTGTTAGTCACTAAGTACAATCATTAGAAAATACACACTCCACCCCTAGGTTACTAGTAAACTAGTAATTTCATCATTACTCAGTACCAAGGGAGAGGTCTTTTCATCTTGACTTGGGGCCTGTTCTCAGATTCCCTGGATCCCTTTCCATGGTCCCAGATTCTACCTGGATTCACCAGACTGTCACCTGGGTTCAATGGCAGACAGCTCCCAGTTCCTTGTCCAGCTCCCTGGGTAGGTCCTGCTCCACACTGAAGTTCACAGGGTCCAAATCCTTCACAATTTCTGCTCACAGGAATTCAAGGCTCAACCAAGCCGCAAACAAACAAAGTCCCTGCATCCCGGTCATGCTTCCTCAGTCTTCTGCAGCTTGTTCAAAAAATCAGAATCACTTTATCCAGCCTGGGGAAAGGGGCCTCCTGGGTTCCTGGGCTCCTGGACTCCTGGGCTCCTGGACTACTCTTCAGAACAGCTTCTGCCACCAAATTCTTGTCCCAAGAAATTCTGACTGCCTCTCTGGGGCTTTTCTTATATACACACAGCATTAGCTTCCTGTTACATCAGCAACAGGAGACAGGAGTTCATACCTTCTGTTTTCCCAACAGAGGTTTGATCAATTACTAAGTGCTAAGTACCTACTTACTTGCCAATACAAAGGGGTCAAATTACATTACCATTATACATAGTCAGAATTGTACTTTAGGAAAATAACTTTGGTTTCTGTGTTGAAGGATGCATTTGAGAAAAGAGTACTTCAAATCAAGGAGACCGATTGGCACTCTTGCAATTGTCCAGGTGGGCATTGATGGAGAATTGAAATTGGGCATTGGCTAATTGAGTAGAAAGAAGGCGACAAATGTCCTGTGCATGAGCCTGCTTGGGTCATCTATGGGATAACTCCAAAACTGGAAGTATCAGTGCAAGTATAGTGGCAATAACTCCCTTCCTTTATGTAAGCCTCTCCTTTCTTCTCTTCTCTCATCTCTTCTCATCTCCTCTCTTCCCTTCCCCTCCCCCCTTTTTCTTCTTTTCCTCCTCCTTGTCCTCCTCATCCTACACCTCATCCTTCTCATCTTTCTCCTTCTTCTTTTCCTCCTGTTTCTCATTTTCCTCTTCCTTTCTTCTTCCAGACATAGATAGAATTAGGTAGCATTATGTTTATGGGAATAGACACTTTAAAAATTATTTTACATATAAATGCACATATTTTTAATGTCAGCAAATTCAGCTTCCTATGGTCATTATATTGAGGTAAGTGAAGAGTAATGGGGTACAACAAAGTTTCAAAGTTCCTGATGAACAATAACACACAGTTAATATAAATTTTGAACTTAATAAAGACTAACAAATATCATCCAGGATCTGACAATCGCTGAATCATTCACTAATCATTCATTCATTCAATAGATATTTTCTGAGTACGCTCTGTATGTAAAGCACTAGGTCCAGGCAATACAATTTGAAGAATTTGGATAATTGTTTAGATATTTTAGATAATTGTCTAAAACAATTTTGATTATACAAATATATACTACATACATATTATATATATATATATATATATATATATATATAATGTAGTTTACCTATTTTTCTCTTTTGATTAAATCTATGATAGCTTTAACTTTGTCTGAGATCATGATTAATTACCCTGGTTTTTTTTTCCCTAATAAATCCTACTCCTGATCTTTATGTTTGTGTGTATCTCTGATTTCCTATCCCTCCTGACTCTTCTATTTTACTTCTACCTTGCTTTCTTATTATTTAGCCTACCCTCCCCCAAAAATCCCCTCTTTATCCTCTCCCCCAACCCTTTCCCCATCCTCTTATTTCTATCTGAATTTATAAGATTTTTATGATCTTCCAAATATATATGTTATTCCTCCCATTCCCATTAATCTAGTCATCTTTCTGTACCCCCTTATCTTATTCCCTTACCCTCTTATTTCTTTATAAATTTAGACTTTTATTGCCTTCTAAATGTATATATTCTTCTCTCTTTAACCCAGATGGGATGTGAGTAGGGTTCCCTCTAAAAATCTCTCCCTTATCCTCTCTCCCCTCCCTATCCCCTTAGCCTTTTATTTCTTCCTGAATTTAGAAGACTTTGATACCTTTCTGGATACTTATGTATTGTTTCTTCTTTAACCCATTCCCTATGAGAGTAGTGTTCCAGTGCCTTCCTCCCCCATCTAATTCCTCTGTGTCAGTTCTTCATCTTGCATCTCATTTGTATAAGATAATTACTCTTTTTTACCTTTTCCTAAACTGTTTTACATCTTAGAATCACATCATACTCAGACCTACCCCAATTTTTCTTTCGAACTACTCAATTGCTAATAATAATCTTAGATATACATTTTACATTTCCTCATATGAAAAGTAAACAGTCTGTCTTTATAGAGTCCCTTGTAATTAGTCTTTGATGCGAACCTTATATTTCTCATGGTTTTTGTTATGTCAAATTTTCTATTAAGTTATTTAATTTTTCATTTCATTTCAAGAAGTAGAGGGCAAGTTTCCCACCACTGAAGGTATTCCAGCAGAGACTGGATGACCATTTGTCCAGTATTAGCAAGGGATTCATTTTCATCTATGGGTTATACTGCATATGTGTGGAGATTCTTTTCAAATAAAAAATTCTGTGGTCCTATGATCATAGGTTCTCATAGAATCTGAAATCATTTAGTCTAATCCCCTCACTTCTCAGGTGAAAATAAAGAGAAGTTAAATGTCTTGCTTAAGGACAAGTTATCAAAAGACAAGCTGTGAACCCAAATATTCTGATTCTAAACCCACTTCCCTTTCCACTGCATCATGCTATATAGAAAAAATAAACTACAATAAAAAATTAAATTATAAAAAAGGTCAATTTCAAGTTTAATTCTGGTAAGCTGAGAGAAAATAATTTTGTACTGTTATTTTTGTAAAAATAGAAACAATTTTAAAACCATATAACATGAATTTTAAATTGGAGTTACGAAGACAGAGAAAATTAAAATGAAAGAATGCTGATTTCAGCTTCCCTTGCCACTCCCTTTGAAAATATAGCAGAATATTGGGAGTCAATGAGCAGTTGATGACAAGTTCTGTCAGGTTGCAACCACATGACTGGAGATAATTGCAATGATATACTGGAACTGATGCACTCCTCACCCACACGTAGGCTGCTTATCTAAGGGCTCATTTTGGCTTCTCAAATTTTTAATCTCCCAGGAGACATTTTAATGAAACATTCACAATTTTTATTCTTTAATGAGGGTAGAAATGAGCAATGGACAACACCAACTCTATTTTACTTGTAAAGGCTTGTTCTGTGATCACAAAATTCCTTATTGCTCCAAGCAAGTAAAGGAGCAGGTATACTGTTGAATTGTATTGAACCCATCAACAGGATCAGACTTGCTTCTAAAGCAAAGGCCTTACATGAAATATGTACTCAATAAATATTTGCTGGAGGAAAAAAAGGTATTAAAAATAATCCTAGTAGGTAGGTGCTAATATCTCCATTTTATAGTGGGGAAACTAGAAGACAGAGGTTCAGGATCACATAGCTAGAGTGGGTAAGACTAGATTTGAATTCAAGTCTTTTTGACTCTATGGTCAACGTTTTATCCATTGTACCACTTGGATTCCTTCCTTTGAGGACTACTTGTTCATATCCTTTGATCTATTGGGGAATTGTGTATAATTTTTAAATATTTAAAAAGGTTCCTTATATATATCTTTGATAACACACCTTTATCTGAGAAACTTGCTCCAAAGATTTTTTCCCATTTAACTGTTTCCCTTATAATTTAAATTACATTGATTTTGTTGTAAAAAGTACTTTTTCATTTTATAGAATCAAAAATATTCATTTTCTTTCTATGATTCATATATGTATGTGTATTCATAACAGATATAGACATAAATACATTTATGTATATATACACATATATACATGTATATGAATATATAAAAGTATGCACTTGCTTGTATGTGTATCAAAATTCCCTTGTATGGTCAGGGACTGTAACAGTAAGTTCAGAGACTAGTTTATGAAGTCTTTTCTTGAAGTATTGAGGGAAGATGCTAGGATGTGCTAGGATATAGAAGATCCTAGATACCCCACAAATGTTCCATAAGGGCTTAGTGATACACCATTCTCCCCTACTGAACACAGGAATCCATTAAAGGACCCTAGATCTTGCAGAGCTCTGGGAATAGAAAAGCTTCAGTTTGAGAGTGCAGGGTAGAGGGTGGAACTTTTGAGTGGGATCCAGCAGCCCTGTTCAAGATCAGCAGCCACTTCAACATGTGGAATGGCAGAGGGGAAACACCTTGGAGAGAGGAGGAAATCCAGCCTCTACTCTGAACCTGAGCCAAACAGATCCTGAACCCCTTTCAGTGCCTGTGGCTACAGGAGTTGACCTTGAGAGAGAGTAGCCTCAGGCAAGCAGAGAAGGTCCAGCCCAACACTCCTATCATGAGCCAAAAAGAGACTAAACTCAACCTACTGCCTCTGAACACAAGCCAAAACCAGCTGAGAACAGCCTTGGGCTATTCCAGGAAGGATCTAAATGTAACCAATTGCCCCAGTCCAGCTGCAGGAGAAAAGCTCTTAGCAAAATCTCAGCAGTAATAGTCCCTAAAACCAGTAATGGGAACCAGCACGAACAGTTCCTGAAATCAGTGGTGGGAACCAGCATGAGAGTAGGCCATCTATTAGGAAGCAGGAGGGAAGGCCCCCAGGTAAGGAGAGTTCCTGGAGACCTGTGAGAAGAAGGAATTCCCAGAAATAGCCCATCACTGGAGCAATCTCAGAGTCCCTTGAGGGAGGGCTTTGTCAGATCCACCATACTCAGGACCAGGCAGGTCATGCTCATACCTTTCAGTTTTGGAACTTGGATCATATGCAGCTTTCTTTCGTCCCTCTCCACCACCAACCTAGATACTAAGATCAAACCAAGAAAAACTTCAAAGAGATGCCTGGGTGCAAGGTAAATCCTTAGGAAGTAAGCAAACCCCACAACAAGTTCAGGTAACAACTCTGAGAGAAAAAAATCCTCAATACAGGGACTATAAGAATCCCTGGAAGAAATGAAACAAGAGATACAGAATAGAAAGAATGTCAAAGAAAACTAACACTTTAGAACAGACCATGGAAAACATCATAACTGAACATCCTGAAAACTCATGATAACCAAACAGAAAACAATGAGTCAATAATAAAACAAAAACTACCAAAACAAAGCAAAAATTCTAAAATAGGAGAAAATTTAAGAAATATGTTATTAGAGAGTTGCTAGTCACCTGGCAACTACCCATCAGCTGAAGTCAATTAAATTTTTATCTTATTAAAAAAAAGAAATTTAATATTTAAAAAACAGACCTAGAAAACAGGTCAAGGAGGAACAAGCTAAGAATTAATAGTATATCTGCAGAAACACCTGGCCATGAAACCTTGAGCAAGTCACTTAACCCCAATTGCTTAGGGCTGGCCAGGTGGCTCAGTGATTAAGAGCACCGGTTCCAGTGTCGGAATGACCTGGGGATCAAATCCGGGCTCAGATACTCAGCACCACACCCAGCAATAACTGGCCGTGTAACCTTGAGCAAGTTACTTAACCCTGATTGCTTTAAAAAAAAAAAATAGTATATCTGAAAACCGTGATTTTTAAAAAAGGTCTGGATTCCATATTTTTAAAAATTATAAATGAAAAATTAACCAGAGCTCTTGGAATCAGAGGGTAAGACAAAAACTAAATGGAATCTATTTGTCACTACCAGGAAGAAAATTCTGAACAAAAACACCAGAGAATATCATAGCCCAAATTCGGTGTTTCCATATCAAAAGAATATTTTAAAAAAAAACCATCTACCCAAAAAACAAAAAACATGTTCAAGTACCAAGGAGATACAACAAACATTAACAAAAACATAGGTGTCATTATAAAGGAAAGGAAAACTTGAAATTTAATAGCATAAAATGCAACATGAAAGTTTACAACCAAGAATAAGTCATCTAACAAAACTAAGTAAAATCATATGAGAAGAAAATATACTTTCAATGGAAGAAATTATATCCAAGCATAACTGAGGAAAAGACCAGAGATGAGAACACATTTTGAAATGGAAATGCAAGTATCAAGAGAAACATAGAACAGTACACATTTATATATTTGAAAGGGAATATGTGGGGATGGTAAGAAACAAATGTCTTCTCACAATCCCAATAACTTTAAGGGTCATAAAAAAAGATTAAAATAACAGTCTGTGGGTGGTTTTATTCTGGCTTTTTTTAAAAAAAAGTTTTCATTGATGTCTTCTGTTTTATTTTGCGTTTTACATCATTATTGTTATTCTCAGTGTCCTTTCTTCTCCTCCTCCTAGAGAGCCATCCTTTATAACAAATAGTATTTTTCTAGAGGAAAAAAAAATCAGCACAACTGATCAGTACATTGAAAAAGTCTGATAATATGTGCAATGTATAACACATGTAAATTCCCCACATCCTTGTGGTGGTAGGTTGGGGGCACTTCTCATATTTCTTCATTCCAGTTATGCTTGCTCTTTATAATTTTGTTATATTTAGTTTTGATTTTTTGTTGTATGGCTATTCTTTCCAGTTTATATTGCTGTAGCAATTATGTATATTGTTTTCATAACTCTGCTTACTTATCTCTGCATTATTAGTTCATGTAGACCTTTCAGAGTAAAAAGAAACTAGTTAAGCACTTACGATGTACTTATGGCACTCTGAAGGCTGCTTTAGCTGCATCCCAGAAATTTTTTTATCATTATCATCTTTCATATGGAAATTATTTTTATGATTTGTTTTTTGATTCACTCATTATTTAGAAAGTAATTGTCACACCTCCATTTGGGTCTATGTCTTTTGTTTTTGGTCCCTGACCACAATGACTATTTTTACTATGATATGATCTGTAAGTGATGCATTGATTATTTCTTCCTTTTTACATTTGTTTGCAACATCTCTGTGCCTTAATATATAGCCAATTTTTGTAAAAGTTCCATATGATACTAAAGAAGTATGTAAAAAAATGTTTTTGCTCACCCATGTAGAAGGTGCCATAAGTCTTTTATCCACAGTTTCTCCAGCAATTTGCTCAGTTCCATATTTTCCCTTCTGTTTATCTTTCTGGTGGACTTGTGCAAAACAAAGGGATAATGAAGTCTCCGGTTACTATTGTGTTACTGTTTTTTTTTTTTTGGTAGTTTATTTAATGTTTCCTTTATGAATCTAGATGCTAAGGAATTTAAAACATATAAGTTTATTACTTCTATTGGTTTGTTCTTTATGGTTCTCTTCAGGATAATGTCGTTTCCTTGTTTATCCCTTTTAATATTTTGATTTCTTTTTGGTTTTGCCATATCGCATGGTTAAAATTCTTGTTTTTCTGGATTCACTAGCTACATAAGCAAAATTCCCCACTCCACCCCCATTCCTTCAGAGTTATTTTGTGTCTTTGTTTTGTTAGCTGTTTCTTTTAAGCAATAAATTTTAGGATTTTGTTTTGTTATCTAAACTGTCACTTATTTTTCATTTGGATTGTGTAATCTATCACATTTTAAATTATGATTTATGTTTATATTTTCCTCTGGTTTTCTCTAAAGTTATGGTTTTCCTCCTTTTGTTTTCATTCAATTACTTCAGCTTGTTATTTTTTAAGGTAGTCCTATTTTTAATAACTCTCTTTCCTCACTCCTGATCCCTTCCCATTAGTTACCATTTTCTTTTGGGATTTTTCTTAATAGGTATTTTTTTCCATTTTTATCTAGTTATTTCATTATTCTCCTCCACTTTTTCTCTCCCAATCAAACAGATTCTCTCTTCCTCTCCTCTTTCCTCTTCAACTAGTCTGGTTAATTCAGTTTGTTTTAACTTTATTTTATTTTTGTGGCTTTCCAGAGAGGGTGTTTCTCACTTTCTTCTGTCTTCTTATCTGTCTTTTTTTCTTTCTTTTTCTTTTTTTTTTCTAGACCCTGACACTCTGATTGTAGAACCCTATAATAATCTAGTCTATCACAATTTTCTATATTCCTTATGGTATCAAAACTTTCAAGGTATTTATTCTGGGCTCTCTTCTCTGCATTCTAGTTTCTGCCACTGCTTTGTAGAGCGTGTCCTAAGGATTCCTTTTTTCTTTTGTGCCTCATTCCCATAACAATACCTGTTTCCAAAGGTGACAAAAGTAGGATTCCAGGGTGGGGTGAGAGAGGACTTAACTGGTAGGACTCCAGTTTTCACCAGGTCCCTAAATATACAGTCCACCACTGATCTCTGCTCTCCCCCTGGTTATTTTTTTCCATTTGCCTCAAAACCTCCTCCCTGGATCTATGCTATCCCATTCTCCCAGGTGCCAATAGCCAGTAGGAGTTCTAACTCCTCTTATTTGTAAATAGGATATGGTCTTTTCAAGCACCAAATTCTGGAGAACACAATCCAACACAAGATCCCTATTTCCCTTTACAGAACATATCTCTTCACCCCTATGAGCATTCATCAATGTTAATCCACATCCATCCTACTACCAAAGAAAGGCCTCCCTCTTTCTCCCTACTTTTCTATCCTCTTCCCCTCCTCCTCCCCAACTCCTCTATAAATTCTTCTCAAGAGACCATAGGGTCTTCCTCTCATTTCTAGCCCTTAATCTAATCCATGTATATCACATATTCCCTTCTATCTTCCTTTTCTCTGCCCCCCCTTTCCTGCTCCCTCCCAAATCTACTGTCATCCCACCAAAACAAACAAACAAAAAAGCACCCAAAACATTGATTTACCTGCCAGTAGGTTATCTCCAGGTTCTGTCTGTAATGTCCCAGACCTGCCTCTTCACTGTTACTTCCATTTGACTTCTGCCTTCAACTTTGTCTCTTTTGCATACCATTAGAAAGAAGTCTTTTACAGGTCTTTCTGCTGTCATTTTATTTCTCTTGCTTTCCTTGGCTCTTACATTCATTAGCCAGTCACTGATTTCTGTAGTCTATGGTGATCAAGAAAAAATTATCACTTCAGGTCTGGTTTTCTTTCTAAGAATGTTTCAAATACTTCTTCATAAATGAACATTTATCTTTTTTTCTTTTATGGTAAACCTCAGATCTGTAGGATAGGTTACCATGGGCTGCATTTAGAGCTCCAATACTCTTCATAAACTCATTATTCCATCTTTTCCAGTGTTTTCTGGGAGTTGTCAAGGGGCATTGTATTATTCAAATTTCCTTTCCTTTGTATTTAATGATCTTTCTCCAGAAAATTGTTTGCAGAATTTGTTTCTGAATTTAATTATTAAATTCAATCATTATGTGTCTTTTTTTTCCACATTTTTTTAAGTTAACAATCTTCAGGATTAGTTTGTTTTTTTTCCCTTAGAGGCAAACTAGAAATTCTTTCAATTAGTATTTCATTTTCTATTTTCAGAAGTTTTGAACAGTTCTGTTATTTACTATATTATGTGTAACCCTAATCCCAAAGTCTATCGGTATGAGACTCCTTATTTGTGGGGATGATTGCCCTGATCTATGTGAGGGTACAGCAGAGTTGGAGAGATGTGAAAGATCCAGCCTTAACCAATCCCCCTTCAAGTTCTCTTAAGCAGGAGTCTCCCTTCCAGCCTCCTCAAGCAAGAGTCTGAAGATTCCTTCAAGTATAGCATCAAGTTGTCTTACAAAGAGATGATAACAAAGGCCCACCTAACTTAGATTGTAGAAGGAAAAGACTCTGGAAAGACATGGGAGGAATAGGTTTTCATTGTTATGTCCCTATTCCCAGCCTGCTACTCTAGAGTCTTCAGGAAATGAGTTACCTCACTCACAATGGGAGAGCTCCGTAATTCTGTGTTATCTGGTATGTATTCTCCTACATATACCTCGTCTAATTTCTGTTTTATTATTATTTGAATAAATGGACTTGTTTACTACTTACTCTGTGTGTTTATTGTGGAACTGGTATGAGATGGAAAAGGGATCAAAACTTGGATATAGAGCTTGGGCTCTCCCTCTCCCTAGAAATGACAAAACAATCAAAAGTTAGATGGAAATTCATGGACAAACAATATTAAGGGAGCAGACAGATGTGCTTCTAGTCTAGTACCCCTTCTCTCTGGAGAGAGCAGAGTGGTAGCCTCTGGTCCCCAACTTCTGCTTCTCCTCCTGCAGGAATAAAACTCTTTCTTGAAGAATGGTATGGGGAGAAGGGACTAGAGATGTCTATTCTGCCTCCCTTCAAGGCACATAGTGATAGTCCCTCACCACCATATGTACACCCCTCTCTATGTGTAGGACTTGCCACATACCTATTACTTACCTATGGTTTTAAAAAATATTTTATTTTTCCCAATTACATACAAAAACAAATTTTAGCATTCATTGTTATTTTTTTAATTTTGAGTGACAAAATCTCCCTCCTCCCTGAGATAGTAAGGAATATGTTATACATAAGCAATCATGTAAAACTTCTTGCATAAAATGACTAATATGGAAATGTCTTACATGATTGCATATGTATAACCTATATAAGAAAGGAAGAAAGTGAGAGAGGAAGGAATGAATGAACAAAGGAAGGAAGAAAAGAAAGAAAAAAGAGAAAGAGAAAGGAAGGAAGGAAGGAAAGAGAGAGAGAAAGAGAGAAAGAAAGAAAGAAAGAAAGAAAGAAAGAAAGAAAGAAAGAAAGAAAGAAAGAAAGAAAGAAAGAAAGAAAGAAAGAAAGAAAGGAAGGAAGGAAGGAAGGAAGGAAGGAAGGAAGGAAGGAAGGAAGGAAGGAAGGAAGGAAGGAAGGAAGGAAGGAAGGAAGAAAGGAAGGAAGGAAGAAAGAGAAGAGTGTAATGTTAATGGGATTTAAGATCTTCCCTGTCCATTAATAGGCCTCAGATGGAGCCCATTAAGGGAAGCTTGCTTGTAGGAAGGCTTTCACACCTTTTGCTAATTTCTAACTAGGCACTGAGTCAGAGGGTTGTGATGCCTTCTGACTCAGAAGCGTATATATACTCTGAGTTGGTATTTCACTTTGGGGGCTAACTTATGAGAAGGAGATTCCCTGGTTGAGATTCTGAGTGGCCATATGTTCAGAGTTCCCTGATTGCACAGATGTAAAGGCTTCTCCATCCAGGGATATATGTAAAGTGTATAGCAATATTGCTTTGATTCAGACAGTCAGAGCCCTCTCTGTTGGTCTTTATGTCTCTGATTGTATTTTCTGTTTGTATTTTCTCTGAAGTTCAGGGTGCTGACTTTTCCCCTGAACTAGTGAATGTAATTATAAAAGATTAAACATCTTAAACAGCTATCTTTCCTAGTAAAGCAGACCTAAGAACCTCTGCTAGCAGCCATCCTGAGGATGCTAGTGTGGTTGTTACTAGAGGAAGGAAGGAAGGAAGGAAGGAAGGAAGGAAGGAAGGAAGGAAGGAAGGAAGGAAGGGGAAGGGAGGGAAGGAAGGAAGGAATGAAAGGAGGAAGGAAAGGAGGGAGGGGAGGGAGGAAGGGGAAGGGAGGAAGGAAGGGGAAGGGAGGGAGGGAAGGAAGGAAGGGAGGGAGAGAGAGAGAGAGATATTATGCTTTGGTCTGTATTCAAACTCCTTCAATTCTTTCTCAGGAGGTGGATAGAAGTTTTCATCATGAGTTCTTTGATATGTCTTGGATCATTGTATTGGTAAGAATAGCTAAGTCATTCACAATTCTTCATCATACAATATTGCTGTTACTGGGTATAATGCTCTGGTTTTGCTCACTTCACTCTATTAGTTCAGGTAAGTCTTTCCAGGTTTTTCTGAAATCATCCTTGTCATTTCTTACAGCAAAATAATATTCCATTACAACCATATATACCACAACTAGTTCATCCATTCCCCAACTGATGGACATCCCCTCAATTTTCACTTGTTAGCTATCACCAAAAAAAAAGCTGTTATAAATAATTTTGTACAAATAGGTTCTTTTTCCTTTAAAAAAATCTTTAATAGGGATAGAGACCTAGTAGAGGTATTGCTGATTCAAATGGTATACATGGCTTTATAGCCCTTTGGCCATAGTTCCAAATTGCTCTCCAGAATGGTTGGATCAGTTCAAAACTTCACCAACAGTTCATTAGTGTCCCAGTTTTCCCACAAATATTTTTCCTGTTTTCTGCTTTCTCTCTAATTTGAACACAATTATACCTCTCCACTTACCAGAAATATTTTAGCAAAGAAATGTAATAACCTCATAGGGAAAGAAGAGGGAATAGAAACAAGAGAGGGATAGCAAAAAGAGAGGGCAGGATAACTAAGGGAAATGCCATAAACAAAACATATTGGAATGTTAGAGGGAGGAAGATAAAGGGAAAATTGAATTCCTCTCCAACATTTATCATTTTCCTTTTCTGTCATATTAGCCAATCTGATAGGTATGAGACAGTACCTCAGAGTTGTTTTGATTTTTATTTCTCTAATCAACAGTGATTTAGAGCATTTTTCATATGACCATAAATAGCTTCAATTTCTTTATCTGAAAACTGCTCATTCGTGTCCTTTGAGCATTTATCAACTGGGGAATGACTTGTATTCTTATACATTTGACTCAGTTCTCTATATATTTTAGAAATGAGGCCTTTATCAGAGATACTTTCTGTAAAAAAAAAATCCCATTTTTCTGCTTTCCTTCTAATTCTGATTGCATTGGTTTTGTTTATGCAAAAAATTTCTAATTTCATACAATCAAAATTATCCATTTTACATTTTGAAGAGCTCTTTAAATTCTTCTCTCATCCAAAGGCCTGACAGGTAAATTATTCCATGCTCTCCTAATTTGCATATGGTGTCACCCTTTATTTACATATGGGTTTTATTTTGGAGGGGATGTCCTGGTGTGTTCTTTTAGGAGACCCATGATACTCCATATTTTACTCTATGTTTCCTATCCTTGAACTTGGTATGTTTTGCTTGCATAGTGAGCACATTTTGGTTTAATGTTATTGGGATTTTTGTTTGTTTGTTTGTTTCTCTTGTTCTAGATTGTCCTCCATTTCTGTGTATTTACATTCCCATTCCATTGTTCTTTCTTTGGTTTCTTTGGTGAAACTTGCCATTTGCAGATTCCAGTTTTCCTATTCTATTATTTTTGCTGTGTAGGCCATACACTTTGCTCTCATAATTCTTATTTCTTATTGTGGCTTTATATTCTCCTCAAATTCAACAGGGTCCTCTATCTCATCAAGTGTTTGATCACTTCTTTGTTTTGCTATATTTATTCATAGATGCCTGAATTCATTTACTAGATATGGAGAACATATTTTCTTCTATTGTTAATGTTAATTTATTTGTTTGTGTTTAAGGTCTTTGGATCTTCCTGAAATCTTTAGCAATTTAATTTTTTTCCCTTGTTTTTTCCCCCTATTTACTGTTCTATTTCCTTTCTTCTGATGGTCATTTTCTTGAGACCTGGATCTCAGAGCATCTCAGCTACTATCCACATTGAAGTTCACCAGCCTAGGACTCTGCCCCAAATGACATTTAGGAGTACAGAACTAACGTCAAATGAATGTTGGGATCTTTCCTTCAGGTTTAGTGGAGTGCTGAACAGCCCCTACTGTGTCCTGTCCCAGTGTCCTGGCCTTTTTCAGTATTGGCTCAACATTGATAATTCTGAATGCTGGTGCTATTGGGTTGATTTTTTGTAGTTTGGATTTCTGAGACTCCAAGAAGAGGGTGGAGTGTAGCAAGGTGGGGTTTTGAGCTCTATTTCAAGCTTGGAGCTCATTGAAGCACAAGCAAATTTCTACAGGGTGGAGATGGGATTGCAAGACCACTGGAAAAAGGGAGGGGAGCCTGAGGTTTGGGTTTGGGTTTTGTGGTGAGCCCCTGTACTGGGTCTTTGGGTCAGCTGAATGCAAGCATGGGAGGGTGGGAAGACAGGGGTGAGTTCAATGTAGAAGTTAGTTTCTGGGATTTTTTCACCTTTTTTTTTTGCTCTAGTATCCTAAATTACAGAGACAGCTGTCATTGCTTTATATTCATCTTATAATTTCTGTTTTGAAGATGTTTGGGAGGTCAGGGTACAGTAATCAGAGAAAACTTCTAATCCTTCATCTTATTGGTCATGTGACCTGGAAGTCAATATTTTTCTGTTTTAATAGTCTGGGGAGAAGACAAAAATGAGAATAAATGGGAAAGATATGGGGAAAAAAGGGAAAATATGGGAAAGGATGAAAAGAGGGAATGAAATCAATGTTTCCTAAAAGAGGTGCTTAACAAAGATAAATAGAAGTTCATAATGGTGATGAAAAGTACATAGTTATAACAGAAGTCAGGGAAGTGATAGACATTGTATAAACCTCAATTTATGTGACTTGAATAAATAAAGACTGAATACAATTACATCCCCCTTCCCACATATATTTTGGCAGAGAAATGCAATAAACTCACAGAGAAGAAGGAAGGAACAGAAACAAGAGAGGGATAGCAAAAAGATAAACTTGGAAGGCAGGATAACGAAGGGAAATGACACAAACAAAACATATTGGAATGTTAGATATTAGAGGGAGGAAGATAAAAGGAGGATTGGAAGGAAAGGAAAAAAGTAAAAATCTGGGATCAGGTGTGAGTTAAGGGCAAGAGAAGAATTATAGAGATAGGAAAGAAGCTGTTTCACTTATAAGATAACAAGTGTCAGGAAAATTCCTCTCCTCTAATACCTTGTTTTGTAAAGAGTTAGGTGAGAAACAAAGGCGGGGGAGGGGACGGGGGAGTACAAGAGGACAACATGGAGGGAAATAAACAATTGACAATCATAAATATGACTATGAATGGAATGACTTCAACTGTAAAACTGAAGAAAACAGCAGATTAGATTGGAAAGCAGAATCTGACAATAAATCGCTTACAAGGAAAACATTTGAAGCATAAAGATTCACATAGAATTAAAACAAGTAGATGGAGGAAAATCCATTATGACTCATTTCAATATTTTTAAAAATAGAGGTGGTAATCATGATTTCTGATAAGTCTACAATAGATATAAATAAAATAAAGAGAAAAAGGTGGGATTATATTATGGTTATAGTCACCACAGATAGTGAATCAATGTCAATATTCAACATATATGCATCTAATAATGAAATATTTGTCATTGAAGGAAAAATTAATTTAATTAGAGCTGAAAAGATAGTAAAAATTTATATTGGGTGCCTTAATATATCCCTTTCAGACTTAGAAAAATCCAAAATCTAAACAGGAAAAGAAATTAAAGATTTGAATAGAACTTAAGGAAAAAACTGTGATGACAGCAAATAATAGAGAGAAAAATAGAAAGAACCTTAGAAAAAACAAATCTCTGCCAATTACTGAATGGAAATATAAATAAATTTACATATTTCTAAGCTGTGCATGGCACTTTATAAAAAATTAGCTATGTAATGTGACATAAAGATCTCATCAAATTAAGTAAATAAGCAGAAATGCTAAACACAAATTTACTGTTCATTATCCTGTAAAAATTCAATAAAGTGTCCTTAAAGAAAGTACTTAAAAGTATCTGGAGACTAAATAACATAATTCTAAAGAATTGGCAGGTCAAATAACAAATTGTAAAAACAAAAGAAAATTTATTAAAGAAAATGACAATAGTAAGATAACATATCAAAATCTATGGGATAGAGCTAAAGCAATTTTCAAGGGAAAAATCTATGTCTCCAAATGCCTTTCAAGAAAAGAAAGAACAAATCAATGAATTGGACATGCAGCTAAAAAACTGACAGATAACAAATTCAAAATCCCCAACTAAATAATGTAGTCATCATGAAAAATAAAGAGAAAAACAAAATTGAGATTAAAACACCATTGGACTGATCAATGTCTTTAGTGGAATTTTTTGTTTGTTTGTTTAAAGAAAAAAATTGTCAACTAACCTGATTTTTAAAATAACAGAGAAAAATCAAATTGTTTATATAGGAACTGAAAATGAAAGCTCACCATTGAAGAAGAAATAATGGAAATTCTTACAACTGTTTTACCCAATTATATGCTAATAAAATTTGTAACTCAGAGGAAATATATGTATATATGTTGCGGGCGTTTACCCTCGCAACAGATCTAGACGACTAGCCCCACGGCCCTCTTACTTACCCATCCCGGGTCTTCGGTCGTCAC
>NW_027187374.1:11943763-12001000 GCF_028583685.1 Petaurus breviceps papuanus | reverse complement strand
GCCAAAATCTGTTGCGGGCGTTTACCCTCGCAACAGATCTAGACGACGAGCCCCACGGCCCTCTTACTTACCCATCCCGGGTCTTCGGTCGTCACCGGCCCCTCACGGGGAAAAACACCAGACAGAAGGCGGAGGAGTGAAGCGGGGTGGTTTATTCTTCAACAGTTACATGGCGGAGAGGGAGAGAGAGCGCCCTCTCACACAAGAAAATATATAGCGAATCCAAGCCAATCACATCGCAGTTTTACATTTATGGCCTTATATGGTGATCACCCCCATGGCCTTATATGGAGATCACCCCATATTCATTCAAAGCAACCATGGCACCACCCAAAACCCCTCCCCCTCCCCCATCATATATACATATTTAGAAAATATTTATAAAAATGTAAAACAATCAGGTGGCAAAAGAAGAAACAACTATTAGAAAACTTAGAATCAGTGAAAGAAAACAAGCAATAAATGAAATCCTAAGGGAAAAAATAACTCCATGACCAGATGGATTCACTAGTGAATTCTACGAAACAAATAAATTAATTCTGATAATACACATATTGTTTGCATCATTCCAGTCTCTTTCAGTGATACAAATATTGTCTTAATGTCTAAATCAGCAGAGAAAGAAAACTATAGACCAATATTCATAAAATAAAATATTATCAAGGCTACAATAAGATATTAGAAAGATTATACACTATGACCAGCTTAGATTTATATTAGGGAATTCAGGGTTGGTTCAACATAAGGAAGAATATAAATATAATAAATCATGTTAATGATGTAAATAATAAAAACCATGTATATCAATGTATGCTTAAGGATTTTAAAGAATTTTGAAAAACATCCAACAGCAATTTCTTTTTGAAACTCTAGAAACCAAAGGCATAAAAGGACCTTTCTTTAATATATAAAATATTATTTACATAAATCCAAGAGTAAACATCATATCTAATCAAAATGTATTAGTTAGAGACCTTTCCAAAAAGATCAGGGTAAAGCAAGGATACTAATTATCACTACCACTATTTTAAAAAATACAAAGTACCCAAAGATGACAACAGAAGAAAATAACAAATATTGCAGAGTCTATGGGGATCAAGCATTTATATAGAACCTACTTACTATGGGCCAGGTATTGTGCTAAGCATTCCACAACCCTGTAGGTAAGTACCATTATCACCCCCATTTCATAGTTGAAGAAACTGAGGCAAAGAGTTAAATGACTTGCCCCACAGCTGGTAAGTGTCTAAAACCATAATTAAACCCAGGTCTTTCTGACTCCAAACCTAGCCCTGTATCCATTGCACCACCTACTTGCCTTAGAAGGTAATACTGATGAGTATTAGTACTGACCAAAGACTCAGTGACCACTACCAAATGTAGCCAACCACAGGAGAACCTCTATGAAGAAAATGTAGGAGAGCTGAAACCAGAGGCAACTAATGACGAATCTAGGACCTCAGTTGTAGAGGGAATAGAAGACACCCACAGATACTGTGATAACCAGACTGAGCCATCCATAAAATTAATATTTGGACTAGAGATTCAAAGATCTCTAAATGTTGATAGTGAGTCATCTACAAGGTCAGGAGATCATAGTAGGAGGGCCTGGACTATTTGGTCAATAAAGAGACTTACTCGTGATTAAAGAAAAATAGAAATTATTATTCATATAACCAGATGAAATTCACTAATTAAACTTGCATGTTTCACCACCTCACATGAACCTGCCTAATTAATGTGAATGAAGTATTGATATGCATGTTGGTATATAGAGTATTATATTTACTACTGATATGTTCCTCTGAAATGTATTCTAGAATGTAATGTTATTATAGACTATGTACATATGTTCTGCTCCTGTATGTGACCTATATACTTAGTTTCTGTGTACAATTCTATTATATATATATATATATATACCATAAATATGCATGGCTTTGCATATATGCAAAGTTTTCATGTAGACTCTGAATATCATTTATTAGATGCTAGAACTTAATCTATTAACTATGCTAGTCTTATAAATAGTATCAATTACATGGAATGCAATTTTACATATTCATAGACATTTTGTTATTTACCTAATGATTTGCAGAGACTGCAAATTTTTCGCTAATGGAAGTGTTTAACAGGGCATTGATCAGAGGACTCCTGACAAATTGAGTTTACTCAAACAACTTGATAAAATTACTGGATTTAAGGGATAGTGGCAAGATAATGAGTTGTTATGGTTTCTACCCTTTCAAACTTGATTGCTACTTTGTAACTTGTAAAGTTCATGATACCTTGAGTGGTTTACATACTGAGTGAACTATTTGTAAATTGTAAAGGATGTGAAACTAGGAGAGGCATATTCATGCATGAGATTTTTATGGGCCTAGGTAAAGTAATATTATTTATTATCTTTATTCTTTTAGGAGGTATGAAGTAATTTCTCATTTAACTTGATAGATTTAATCAAACTAGGGTAGCTAGACACTGACTGTCTGAAGGACCAGCTATGCTCCTGGTAGTTTTTAAAAAGCAAGCTAGATAGATTTGTAATGAGTTGAGAAAAAATTATTGCATGTAGTTAGTCGGAAATTGAGCCGTGGGGACCTGGACCTAAGCCCAGGCCCAGGTAGCAGAGATGCTATACCTGGAAATAGTAGCATGAGCCAAAAAAAAAAAAAAAAGACAAGTAGTAACTTCAGTATTAGAGGTATAAGATGCCTCAGCACATTCTCTACATGTGCACTGCTCATTTCTCTGGGTCAATAGATAATTAGGGAATCCCCAAATTAGGAAAGCTTGCTAATACCATCTTTTAAAACAGAACATTTTAACTGACGGCTGTAGGATGATTGTTATGATGGTTTCAGGGTAACCTAGAAGATGGAACCAAGGAGAGGCAGTGATTAATCCTCCCACAGAATAGCAGAGGGTGTGATGAGAAATAATCTTGATTACGTGATATCATCAGAATGTTATTCAAGTACAAGTCATCTGCCTCTCCCACATAAATAGGTATGGACACCAGTAGGAGGACAGGCCCCTTGTTATAAACAATAAGTTATCTAACTGGGAAGGTAGTCATAGCTCATTTTTCAAAGTCAGCTTTTTTTGTAAACCAAAGTAGGTGGCCACCTATACACCTATGGTGAAATATTTATGGTATTTAACTGTGCTCCTCCCTGCACTACATATATAAACTTTATAAAGGTAGAATTAGGGGCATCAGTAGATTAACATGTATATGTATGCATAATATGTGTGTGTGATTTGCATACATGTGATTTATATACATGTACACACATATATATATTAGGGATCCATGCCCTAACTCAAAATAATAACTTTATAATGGTAGATTAGGGGGCATCACTAGATTAACATATATGTGTGTGTGTACCTCCTATATATGCATATATATGCATATGGGGCATAAATAAACTGATATATGTACATAGGGTTGTGTGTGTGTATATATATATAATATACATATATACATATCTATTAATCTATTTATGCCCCATATATATCTATATGGATATACATGCATGGATATCAACCAATAACAATATGTATATGCACACATACATATATCTATTAACCTATTGAGGTCGCCAATCCTATCATTATAAAGTTATTACTTTGAGTTAAGGGATGGTTCCCTATTTAAATGCAAATATCCTATGGGAGGAGTAATACAATAAACCACTATTTCTCATTTGTGCTTTAATGTGAATTGGCCTGATCTGTGAGGATAAAGTTTTCAAAGGAAAGTGAAAGACAATTGTTCTTATTAGCAAGTTGAGGTCCTAGATTCTGAGCTTTCAAAAGAGCTCAAATCCCTGCAATGACTACTAGATAGCTCAAACTCTTGCTTTAGGACTGGTAAGAAGACAACCAGCAACATTAAAAACAAAGCTCACACACACACACACACACACTCACACACACTCACACACACTCACACACACACACACACACTCACACACACACTCACACACACTCACACACACACAGTCACACACACACTCACACACACACTCACACACACACACACTCACACACACACACTCACACACACACAGTATACTCTTTGATGATATCTTTTTCCACCTTCTTTTTCCCAGGTAACACCAGGAATCCCAAGAATATTCCAACACAAGCCTAATAGACTGACAGTTTTTTGAGGTCATTAACTTCATTTTACATATGTAACCTTTATTGGATGAGTTAAGAAGACTGACAAATTGAAATTGCGTCAATCATCCTATTGTTCTCTATATCTCATCTCACTATAATAGCCAAACTCCTAGAAAAGTTTGTCATTGACTCACTTTCCCCAAGGCATGGAAATTGTTTCTAGCCAGGTCATCTATGATGTCTTTATTCTTAAAATAATTTTTATTGACATATTTTACATCCCAAAATTTCTTCCCATCTCCCTCTCCAAAGGATCACTAGATTCAACAAATAATTTCTTCTTCTTTTTATTTAAAGTAATTGGGGTTAAGTAACTTGCTCAAGGTTACACAGCCAGTTTTTTTGTGTGGGTGTTAAGTATCTTAGGCCAGAACCGATTCTAGGTCTCTCAACTCCAGGGCCAGCACTCTTACTCACTGTGCCACCTAGCCGCCCCCACAAATAATTTTTTTTAAAGAAAAAGGAGAGAGGAGGCTAGGTGGTGCAGTGAATAGAGCACTGGCCCTGGAGTCAGGAGGACCTGAGTTCAAATCTGGCTCATGAATGTGTTGGAATATTGCTGCCTCATAAGAAATGATGACAATGAAAGAATTCAGAGAAATACGGGAAGACTGATTTAAACTGATACTGAGTGATATAACAGCAAAACAACATTCCCAATGATTATAGTTATTTAAATGAGAAGAAACACCCCCAAAATGAAGCTGAATGACAATGACAATCAATAAGCTTATATCTGACTAAGAAATTACACACACACACACACACACACTCCTACCTTGTTTGAAGAGGTTCGTGGTTATAATTACAAGATATGTCACATAGTCTCACAAATAATGTCACTGTGTTGATAGAATAGAAAAAAACTCTGCTTCCTTCTCTGTTGTTCTTTAAAACAAGAGATGGCTCACTAGTTAAGACCAGGGGAAGGGATGTGTTTGGAAATGAAGGTGATATAAAAATAGAAGATATCAGTTTCTAAAAGTTTTAATGTCATATAGCTTCTCATAAAGGCTAATGTCATGTTAGACTATATCAAGAGAAGTAATATCATCTGGAACTGAGCTATGTCTAGAACATAGTTCCTGATGTACTCTGCCCAGACCACATCTGGAGTGATGCATTTAGTTCTGGATGTCATAATATAGGAAGGGCACTGATAAACTGAAAAGGATGCAGAAGAGTACCTTATTCAATCAGGATGACAAAGATGATGATGATGATGATGATGATGATGATGTAACAGAGGAACTGGGGCATGTTTAGCCTGGGAAAGAGAACACTGTGGGTGTATCCCACATGAGAATGAGAACTTCTTGAGAGCAAGGACTATATTTTGGCCTTTCTCTATATCCCCAAAACATAGCATCCTGTGTGGCATATTGTAAGGGCTTAAATGCTTGATGAATGATTGACCAGAAGAATTCTTGACCCCCAAAGGGTAGAACTATGGAACAATGGATGAATGTCTCAAAGCAGCATATTTAGGTATAAAGGACTTATTATTATTATCATTAAATCTGTCCCAAAGGACAACTGTTTGGGAAAAATTGTGTTCTCCATCCCCAGAGCTCTTCATGAAAGGGTTAGAGGGGTGGGTAGGTGGCATAGTGAATAGAGCAGCAGCCCTGGAGTCAGGAGGACCTGAGTTCAAATCCAGCGTCAGACAACACACACACACACACACACACACACACACACACAAAACTAGCCATGTGACCTTTGGCAAGTCACTTAACCCCAATTGCCCTCCAAAAAGAAAAAAAGGGAGAAAGGGTTAGATAGCCACCTGCTGGATACATTTTAGAGGGGATTCTTATTTAGATTAGACTAGATGGTGTCATCTACTAGGAAAATTCTGTGATTCTGTTTCCTGCTTCTGTAGGTGACATCCTTTGGGAGCTAGGGGAACTGATCCATGTTTCTTTTACTTTGGGGACCAGTAATTGCTATTTCCCCTTTTCTATCTTTTCTTAAATTTTGGACTTAAATTTCCCATCTGAAAAGCTTTGCCAGGATAGGAACAATATGAGTGATAAGAATAGAAAGACAGGATGGCATAATCACTATACTCAAATAGGTGCGGAAGATTTTTTTTTTCAAATATCACTACATATGAATCTGAGAAAAGTAGACTCTGAAAGAAGGAAACACCCTAAATATGAAATGACAACCCTCCACTTTGATGGCTAAGAATCTAAGACTTCCAGGTTTCTTTCAATGGGAAATGAATGCGGAGGAGGGTTGTAGACAGTCTTTGACAGGGCAAAAAGTGTACACTAGCCTTTGATCTGTCAATCTATCATTCAATCAGAATTTATTAAGCATCTTTCATGTGTCAGGCATTATGCTAGGTCCTGATAACACAAAGACAAAGCACTTGCCTTCTGGGCCCTTACACTCTATTGGGGCAAACAACAGGTATACATTTAGTTCCAAATGCATGTGGGGGAGGAGAGAAAGAGGTGATGGGTTTTAATTGATTGAGATATTTCTTTTAATTCAAAAGAAGAAATATCAAATGACAAAGGCAAGCTGGCCATCATTACAAATTAACTAGAAACATATTCATTTGAAAAGTGAGATTGAGGGGCAGATAGGTGGTGCAGTAAATAGAGCATGGGCCCTGGAGTCAAGGGAACCTGAGTTCAAATCTGGCCTCAGACACTTAACACTTACTAGCCATGTGACTTTGGGCAAGTCACTTAACCCCAATTGCCCTACCTTCTTCCCTCCAAAAAAAAAAATTCTAAAAAAAAAAGTGAGATTGATTGATACTTCTTGTTTTCCCTCTTACTCATTTCTAGATATGCTTCCCTCCCCTTGGAGTGAAATGCTTGCTTCTAAAAAAGAAAAACAGCTAACAAAAACAACTCACAGATTTTGACAATATATGCAACATTATGTCCCTGTGGTCTCCTGACTTTATGCCAAGAGGAGGGAAGTACTAGAAAAATGTTTTGAAGACTTATAAAACCGAGATATTTGCTTTTTAAATTTTAAAGATCTATTCTCTTAATATCTAGTAAAAACCATAATGGAATCTGAGGTAGAGAGAAGTAAAGGGATTTATTTTGCCCATAGTCTCACAACTGGTGTCTGCTGCAGAACTTGAACTCAGGTCTTCCTGACTCCAAGTCTAGTGCTCTGTCCACTACATCAACTAGTTGCCTTAATTAAGACACACTTCAATGATTTTTTTAAGGAAAGAAAATGATTGAGGTTAGGCATAACAATATTCAGGGTTCATTTTTCATGCTTACAAAATACTGAGCAAAATAAATACCAGGGGGAAATATGTATGTACATTTAATCCTTTTATTTGGTATTGCTAATTAGAAGAGACAGTCACACTTGGAGTCAGGTAGAGCTTGGACTCAAATCAAATTTTGCCTCTGAAATAGACTATTTCAGGACCATGGTCAAGTCTCTTAAAACCTCACTGCCTCCAGGCACTTTAGGCTGAGCTGCCACTGAATTATCTGCATTTTCTAAGAGAGTGTCCATACCTAGAGTTATTTACACTGTGGAAAGGGAGGGAAAGAAGAGGAAAGGAAAGAAGGGAGGAGAAGGAAAATTTATATGGTGCTTTAAAGTTTACAAAGTACTTTGTATACATTATGTTATTTAAGCTTTACAGCAGCTCTGTGAAGTAAATAGTTAAGGTGTTGTTAGTCCCATTTTACAGATGGGGGAACTGAGGATCTGGACATAACAACAACAACAACTAGGATTTATGTAGACCTTTAAGGTTATTTTATGTCCCTGAAGAGCCTGATATCATCCAAAAACCCATGAATAGATTAAGTATTGTTAATCTGAAGAAATTATGGGAAAATGTGTTTCCTTGGGTGGGGGGGGGGGGGGGGATATTGTGTCTAGGAAGGAAAATAGAGAGCAGAAGTACTTGTTTTTAGAATGTTCTAGTCACAATTTGGTTACTCTGCCCCAGTAACTATGGTTTAATCAATCCCCTACCTCTACATTTTTCTCTCCTCTTCTCCCCCTATACCATCATCTTTCAAATCTACCCCACCACAAATTTATCCATTATCTTCTCAATCTAGTTGTAAAATTATAAATTGGACAGTTTGGGAGTAGATATGGCTGTTTGCTCCATTTGTTTATCCATGGTCCAATTCTTTTTCTCATGTATGTAAATAATAAAAAAAATGCCTTTGGCTAAGCCATAAAATTGCAGGGTGGTGAATTTCATCTACATCCTATCTAGATGGCACAATGGGTATAGTCTGGAACTTTGAATCAGGAAGACCTGAATTCAAATCCTGTCTCAGATATTTAACTAGCTGTGGGACCTTAGGCAAGTAATTTCACTCCCATCTGCCTCAGTTTCTTTATATGGAACATGGGCATATAACATAAAAGCACCAACTCCCAGAGTTATTGTTAGGATGCAATTCAATAATTTCATCTGTGAAGCCCTTTGTAAACCTCAAAATTTTTTGTAAATGTTTGCTGTTATTATTTTTATGAAGTTCTCTTTGGTGCATTTTAATTTTAGAGTCTTCCCTCTCTGTTATTTCCTATTTATTGCATGTATGTGCATATGTATATTTTTTATACACAACTTTTTGTATGCTGTTTTACTTAGATTGGGAGCTCCTTGAGGGCAGGGATAGTCTTTTGCATTTCTTTGCATCTTGAGGGCTTAGCACAGTAGTAGGTGTTTAATTAATGCTTATTAACTGGTTGATACACTATAACAGCAGTGGTGGAAAAAAGACACCCATTGCATAGGAAACGGGGGTCTTTTGACTGGGTGTTCTCGGGGTAAAGTTTCATAATCAATGATATACAAAAGTGTCCTTTCTAAGTATTCAGTCCTAAAGATGTAGAATTCAGCCTATGATAAATCAGTTATTGGAGCAGCTAGGTGACAATGAAAATAGTGCCATGCCTGGAATCAGGAAGACCTGTGTTCAAATCTGTTTTCAGATACTTACTAGCTGTGTGACCCTGGGCCAATCATTTAACCCTGTTTGGCTCAGTTTCCTCATCTATAAAATGAACTGGAGAAGGAAATAGCAAACCCTTCCTGTATCTTTGCCAAGAAAACTCCAAATGGGGTAAAGAAAAGTTGTATATATGATTGAAATGACAAGACAATAAAAATCAGTCATTGACTGGAGAGTAGTCGTGTTCTTTGTAGGCTGGCCTGTATGACCACTCTCTGTGCCATGACTTTCAGGCTGGAGGGACAAAACCCTAAACCTGATAAGAGCCTGTTCATCCACAACTCAGCTCAACAGCTATTTACAGTTGCAAGTGTCTTCTGAGACTAAATGGAAACCAGCAATAGGTACTACATAGAACCCTGAATATGTCATATTGCAATAATTAATATGTCTAAGGATGATATTGATAAATTGCACGCACATACACACATACACACAAATTACAGAATCACAGATTCTCTGGGTTAGGAGTGATATTAGAAATGACCTGGGGCAGCTAGATGGTGCAGTGAGTAGAACGCTGGCCCTGGAATCAGGAGGACCTGAGTTAGGTTCCGGCCTCAGACACTTAACACTCACACAAAAAAACTAGCCGTGTAACCTTGGGCAAGTTACTTAACCCCAATTGCCCTCCAAAAAAGGCAAAAAAAACAAACAAACAAACAAAAAAGAAATTACCTAATTCAGCCCACACTGGGACAAGAATCCCTTCTACAGCACCGTCCCCAAAAGTTGGCATCTACTCTTTGCTTAAAGATTCCCCCTATGTAGTGAAGGGGAACCCAGAACCTCTATAGGGGTAAATGTTCTAAAGACTCAATGTAAGTTCTCAAGAAAGCAACTTCTTTTGTAATATACCACCACCCAAAGTTCTAAAAATAATAATTAAAAACATTTGTTTCTCTCCCTCCTTTCCTCTCCTTTGTCTCTTTCTCTGTCTTTCTTTATCTGTCTGTCCATCCAGGTTTCCCTTCCTGCCTCCCCCCTCCCTCTTCATCCTTTTTCTTCTTCTCAACTCTAGCAGTCTGTGTTCCAAACATGCCACATCAAAAAAGGAACTTGGTCTCATCAATCAAGGAAAAAAGAGCACTTCCATGTTGGAACGGAATAAACAAAAACAACACAATTCATTCTGAGCAGGATTGTCCCCCTGATCTGCTTTTAGAATTTCCTACAGTTAAGAGAGTAAGATGAAAAGGATTCTGAAAAGATTAATAAAGTACCCCTTCTATAATACTGCTTCCTGTGTCAATAACTCACATGTATTGAATGCTTTAGATGTTAAAGTTGAAGGTTTACAAGGCACTCCCCTAATCTCAACTTTACAGAAAGTGCTGGGGCCAGCCACATCTCCACTCTTCTCCACACTTTCTTCGCCATGACACAGCCGCATCCTCTGTCCCTATGTCCCCTTCTTCTTATTGCTTGGTTCCTTTCAGATTCTCCATTCTAAGGAAAGTTTCTAGGTCAGTCCAGTTATCATTTCTATCCCAGTTCCATTCCTGACTCTCCAAACTTCCTCTGGCATTCCTCAATGCAAGTCCCTTCTGCCCTCTTCCCTTCTTTTCTAGATTACTTTTTTCTGTGCTGTCTTGCCCCACCAGAACGTAAGGTTCTGAAGGGGAAGGGACTGTCTTTTTTCATTCTGCTTATATTTATATTCCAAGCACTTAGCACAGTGTACAGTACATAGTACGTACTTAATAAATGTTTATTGAATGACTAACTTTCCCCACAACAGCATAAATGAAACTAACAGAGGTTAAATAGTTCACTGATGGTCACACAGATAGTAAATGTCCAACGAAGGATCCAACTTAGATCATTGGACTTTCACGTATTACATACTTTCCATCAAACTCTACCACCTGCCAAAATTGTAAAAATCTTATTCTTTCAGGAAAACTCTAAATAAGTGTATTCATCTTTGTCCTAGTGGAGACTTGATGGTGATACAACTTACAAAAATATGTCACATGTTCACAGAAAGTAATTTATTTGTCAGGAGAATCTGTTCCCATGGCCACATTGATCAATAATCATTGCATCAATAACTAGTGTCATCCCCCCCCCAAAAAAAACCTTATAAAAATGTTAGATAAAACACATATTTATAGAATTTTCCCTCATCACAATCTTCAGTCCAATAATTTATCAGATGACATGAATAAGCCTTTTTATATTATCTCATACGGTTCTGTATTTGGCATGGAGCCCAGTCGAGGGTCATGTCTTTATAATGATTGAAAATATAAACTCTAAAATATATTTAGGGATTGCCATCAAACAGAGAAATCATGGTTCTGGAAAGGACTGCACATAGTAGGCATTCTTTAAAGAATCTAAGCTGATTGAGGGCAACCATTTTATCTTGGCAGGTATCAACTTTCCAAGTATTAAAGATTATGAGGAATGGTGGAAGGAAGGAGGGTTATTTATGCATGAAATACCGCCTGTAGACTTTGAAACTCTGGGCATATAACTCAGCTACTGACTTTATCAAAAACTTCACATAGAATTTCAGAGTGGAATTAGAACATGTAATCTAATCTGTACCTGTAAGAAAAGTCCCAGTACATCATCAAGGCTTCATCCAACCTCTGTTTCAAGACCTCCAATGAAGGGCTGCCTGAAGCAGTCTATTTCACTTTTGCAGAGCTGGAATTGTTATCAGTGTTTTCTTGACATAATGGCTAAATTTGCCTATTTCTAATTTATACCTTTTGATCCTGGTTTTACCTTCTAGAACCATACAGACAATTGTCAATAAGCAACATTTGTTAAATGCTTACTATGTACAGGCATCATACAAGAGATCAAGATCAAGTCCCCGAGAGAGACAGAGAGAGAGAGACATAGAGAGAGAGACAGAGACAGAGAAACAGAGAGACAGAGACAGAGAGATAGAGAGAGACAGAGAGAGAAAAAAGGAAGGAAGGAAGGAATGAAGGAAGGAAGAAAGAAAGAAAGAAAGAAAGAAAGAAAGAAAGAAAGAAAGAAAGAAAGAAAGAAAGAAAGAAAGAAAGAAAGAAAGAAAGAAAGAAAGAAAGAAAGAAAGAAAGAAAGAAAAGAGAAAAATCAGTGAAACTGATCAGCACATTGAAAAAAAAACCCTGAAAATATGTGCATTGTACTATACTTGTGGACCTCCCAAGGACTTCATTCTCATATCTCTTTTTTGGAGCTTTGCTTATTCTTTGTAATTTTGCAACAGTCATTTTTTTTTGCCTCATGGTTATTCTTTCCATTAACATTGCTATAGTCATTGAGTACATTATTTCCTTGGTTCCATTAATTTCATTCTGCAAATGTTTCCATGCTTCTCTGTATCCATTATAGTCATCTATATACTTCTTACAACACAATAGTAATATTTCATTGAGTATTATTTTATTATGTTTATTAATATGGTACCATTCATGTGCAGGCAGCTAGGTGACTCAGCAGATACAATGCCAGGCCTGGGGTCAGGAAGACTCATCTTCCTGAGTTTAAATCTGGCCTCAGACACTTACTAGCTGTGGGAGCCTGGGCAAGTCACTTAACCCTGTTTTTTATCCATAATATGAGCTGGAGAAAGAAATGGCAAACCAGTGCTGTATCTTTGCCAAGAAAACCCCAAATGGAGTCACAAAGAGTCAAAGCTCAGAAAAGAGTCGAGAAAACCCACAAAGGTGGGTTTCTAATTGGATGGGACAAGATATTTTTACATTTTATGCACCCTGGAGTTTTAACCAAGGAGGTTAAAAACTTTGGGCTCTCCCACCTTCCCTCCCCAAAACCTATTCAATCTAGTCTTCATATAAGTGATTTTGTAAACATTTCCACATATTATGTAATTTGAGTTTTTGTCACCAGGTTCTAAGAGCCCAAGGATGGTTTCATTGATCTCTTTGGGTGTTTGTCTCTTTTATTTTTGCACAAGTGTTTTTAGATTTTTCCAATAATTCAATGGAGCTAGCATCATTTTTTTAAATAGATTTCTAGCTGATTGACCCCACTTCTTAATGTAAAGCAAAATGTGAGTCTTAAATCCCTGAAGATGTCTGTGGATTGGGGAAAATTAAAGTACCAGATGCAACTAAAGTTGTCTTGACAAGACTCTAGCCCTTATTCCTTGGCGTTATCAGTCATGTTATAGAACAAAGAATTAAAAAAACTTCAAACCACCTGGTGTGAGAACAAATGGCATATTTAGGTTCTTAGGTTGAACATGTCAAGCATCTAACCCACTCAGATGCCTCAAGAATTCATCTGTATGCTGCTGTCTCAGATAAAACATAGTATTTATTTTTTACAATGCATCAATGATTCCTATAGGCATTAGACTCTTTTTTCCTTATGTGTAATTATGTTCTAAAATCTACATGTTGACTAATGAGCAATATTAAAAATCAGCCCCTGGCATTTTTCCAAAAAAAAAAAAAAAACAAAACAACTGAACAACAAGCATTCACATACTACAATTTGTTTACCCATTTCCCAGCACTGAACATTGGGTCATCCATGGTGTTTCCAGTTCTGTGCTATTACAAAAAGTACTGTTTTGGTTTACAGGAACACATTCTTCTTTTCAACCAAAGCCTTTGGATATATACCTAGTTGTGGCATCAGATACATGGTCATGGAGTACAGACGTTTTAGTCATTTTATTTGCATAATTCCAAATTGCTTTCCAAAATTATTGTACTGATCCACAGCTCCACTAATAACACATTAATGTGCCTATCTTCTCATAACACTTCCAAGACTATTCACATCTTTTGTTAATCTTTGCCAATTTGAAAGGTGTGATATGAAGCCTCAGGTTTTATTTGATTTAATTTGTCTATTATTAGCGATTTTGAGCATTCTTTTAAGTGACTGTTCATATTTTGTAGTTTTGAGAACTGTTTCTTCATCCTTGGTCTAGAATACATCCCTTAGCTATGAAGGGCCTATGACCTTATTCTTATCTAATTTTTCTTTGTTGTATGATCCATTTGATTTATTGATGAATATCATTTAAGTTGTTGATCTAAGCTTAATTTATGCCAGACTGCTTTTCAGTTTTCCCAGTAGTTTTTCTCAAATAGAAAGTCTTTTCCTAAATAATTCAAGGGTTTTTTTTGTTTATCCAACACTGTGCTGTGAAATTCCATTCTGATTCTTTTTTTTGGCTAGTCTGTTTCACTGACCAATAACAAATTGTTTTTACTGTAGATGTCTATAATACTCTACTCACATGTTTACAAACTCTGAAATTCCTTTATCTGATCACAATCTATTGCCATCCTACTTCTCCCTCTGCTTTACAACCCCAAACCCTATTCTGAAATCCTCTTACGGCTACCAAGCCCTCAGTTCTTTCCCAAGTAATCACCCCAGCATTGACTGTACTCTCCTTTCTTTCCCAATTTGACCCTTTAGCAAATTAGTTCAACTCTACACTTTTTTCTCTTGAATCACTTGCCTCCTTATCCTATCCCCAATCTTGTCCTGCCATACCTCGGTCCTGGATCATTCCCACCATTCCAGCCACTGCCTTCATACTGAACAAAACATCCCATCCATTGCCTGCATACTGAACAAAACAGAACCATCTTGACTAAAAAATTATGTTACATTATCTCTACCAGGCCTTCACTACAGCAAGGCAATCATTTTACATCTCCCTAAATGATTCACTATCCTACACACCATAGCAGTTTTTGTGAATCTTTTCATCTCTCTTAATATCTCAATTGGTTTCTACTCCCTCCACCCTCTAAGATGAGAAACATCTCTTATTTCACTAAAAATTGAGGCCATCTGTCAAGGTTTCCTTTTCTCTCCTTCTTAATGCACCTCTCCCAGTTGCATAATTCTGCCATAATTCTCTGCTCAACCTCTATTTCACATAATGATGTGGCCCTCTTCCTTACCAAGGCAAATCTTCTATTTACACAAGGGATCCAAGTGCATCCATCTGCTCCAGCAGATTTTTGCCCTCTATTATCCCCATGCTCTCATTTATTTTCATTCTCTCCCTATCTACTTGCTGCTTCCTTACATACCTATGTCTCTCCCACTCTCAAAAAACCTTCACTTGATGCATCCATTCCCACTATCAATTTTTGCATATCTTGTCTGCTTTTTTGTGGCTAAATTCCTTGGAAAGGTCATCTGTAATATGTGCCTCCACTTCTTTCCTCTCAGTCTTTTCTTAACTCTCTAGAATCTGGCTTCTAAATTCATCATTAAACTGAAATTTCTCTCTCTGAAGTTACTAAGGATCTCTTAATTTCCAAAACCAATGGGTTTTTTTTTCTATCCTCATCCTTCTTTACTTCTCTGTAGACTTTTACACTGTTGATGACCCTCTTCTCCTTGGTACTCTCTTCTCTTTAGGTTTTTGTGATGCTACTCTCTCTTAGTTCTTTCCTACTTATTTGATTTTTCAACCTCTCTCACCCCTCATATCCAATCTGTCTTCTCTTGAATTTCTTGCCTCCTTATCTTATCACAGATTCTGGCCCATCCAAGCCTGAGCTTGGATCATTCTCACCATCCCATCCAATGTCACTGCTGATTCCCTAGGTCTGCCACGGTCTGTCAATTTTAGCTTTATAGTTTCTCTGGGACACGCCACCTTCAAAGAGGCATGTGACAATGCTACCTCTCTGATGCAAGCCTAGTCATTTCACACCTGGACTATTGCAATAGCCTTCTGGTTGGTTTCTCTGCCACAAATTTCTCCCTGCTTCAATCTATACTCCCTCCACCAGTTGCCCAAGCAATCTTCCTATAGCTTAGATCTGACCATATCATTCCTCTAGTACATAAACTCTAGTGGCTTCCTATCACCAGTAGGACCACATATAAGATCCTGTTTGGTATTCAAAGGCACCTACCCCAGTTTCTCGTCATTTTACCTTATACTCTTTGTCCCCCCATGTACACTTGCTTATTGTTCTTCCTGTAAGTCCCTCTATATCCCAACTCTGGGAACATTTACTCACTGTCTGCTATGACTGGAATGCTCCCCCACCCTTAATTCTAGTTTTTTTTCTCTTTTGATTATCTCCAATTTATCCTGTAGTTAGCCTTTTTATATACAGTTGTTTGAATGTTGTCTCCCAACTTAGATTGTGATCACTTAAAGAGCAGTTTATTGGGTTGGTTTTTTGGGGGGGAGGGGGAGTTGCATCCTCAATACTTTCCATAAGTGCCTGGCATATTGTAGGTACTTAATAAATGTTTAATGACTGACTGCTGCTTTATAATATAATTTGAGGTCTGAAGTACTAGTCCCCCTTCATCCACATCTTTTTTCCCATTATTTCTATTGATATTTTAGATCTATTGTTTTTTTAATATTATTTATTATTTAATAGAATTCTGTAAAATCTCTCTCCGATATTTTGACTTGTGTACCATTAAAACTACAAAGTAACTTTATTTGTATTTTATTATATTGGCACAGCCCAGCTATGAATACTGAATATTTCTTCAGCTCCTTAAGTTTAATTTTTAAGGCAAATTATTTATGATTGAATATATATAAGTATTATGTATGATTTGACAGATTCATTCCCAAATAATTTATGCATAGTATAGCTATTTTGAATAGCATATCTCTTTTTTGATTGCTTCATGGATTTTGTTTTTATTGTGTGGAAAGGCTGTTCATTTTTTTAAATTTCATAGCTTTTTTAAAAGCTATTGTCTGGGGGGGAGCCAAGATGGCAGCATAGAAGCAGGAAAACTCCCTGCGCTCCCCCCTATACCTATAAAATATGACTCTACACAAATTTTAGGGCTACAGAACCCACAAAGTGACAGAGAAACAAATCTCCTGTTTGAACACAGCCTGGCAGGCCAGGAAGGCTCCATCACAGCATGCTGGGAGCAACACCCAGCCCTGTGTGAGCCCCTGGTTTTAGCCCCAGAGCACCCCAACCAGCCTCTGCTGGAGATACTTGGGGAGAGTGGATCACCAGCAGCTGTGGCACTCTAGAATTATCAACCCATAAATGCCAAAGACAAAGTGAGAGGTCAGTGTGGACTTTATGGGAACAGGGGGTCTGGGAGTGCCATTTGGCCTCTGTCTGCAGAGGGAGCAGCAGCTGAGGCATTGCCGCTTCAGAGCTCCTGGCCTGCTGATTGTAGGGGGACCAACCGACCATCCTGAGGGGTAATCACTCTTGCTTTAACCTGCATATGGATAGCTACCTAGGGTGGAGGTCCTGTGGTGTGTGACCAGGTGCCAGAGCAGGTGGAGGCTTCAAAGAGGGCAGCCAACTAATAGCTCCAGCAGCTGCAAAAACCCCAGCCATTTGGGACAAAGCTCTCTTCTGCAAGCAGAATTCTATTGTGCCAAAAAGCTCAAAAGTCAAGTAATTGAGTGGCAACATGAGCAAGCAAAGCACGCACAACAACCCAACTCTAGATTCCTTTTTTAGGGACAAAAAGGATCAAAGCATGGAACAGGAGGAAGACAATGAAGTCAGAACTCCTGTACTAAAAACTTCCAAGAAAAACATGAACTAGTTTCAGGCCATAGAGGAGCTTAAGAAGGATTTTGAAAACCAAATAAGAGAAGTGGAAGAAAAATTGGGAAGAGAAATGAGAATGATGCAAGAAAATCATGAAAAGAGAGTCAACAACCTGATTGAAGAAAATAGCACCTTAAAAAGAGACTAACTAGGAGCAGAAGGGTGGCGTAGTGAGTAAAGTGCCAGCCCTGAAGTCAGGAGGACCCATGTTCAGTTCCAGCCTCAGACACTTAACACCCACACACAAAAAACTAGCCATGTAACCTTGGGCAAGTTACTTAACCCCAATTGCCCTTGAAAAGGCAAATATATATTGGCTAACTCAGATGGCAAAAGAGACTAAAAAAACCAATGAGGAGAAGAATGACTTAAAAAGTCGAATTTGCCAGATGGAAAAAGAATCTCAAAAGCTCACTGGAGAGAATCATTCCTTCAGAATTAGATTGGAGGAGCGGCTAGGTGGCACAAGTGAGTAAAGCACCAGCCCTGGAGTCAGGAGGACCTGAGTTCGGTTCTGGCCTCAGACACTTAACACCTACACAAAAAAAAACTAGCCGTGTAACTATGGGCAAGTTACTTAACGCCAATTGCCCTCCAAAAGGTAAAAAAAAAATTAGATTGGAGCAAATGGAAGATAGTGACTTTATGAGAAATCAAGATACTATTAAACAGATCCAAACAAATTTTAAAAAATAGAAGGCAGTGTGAAATATCTCATTGGAAAAACCACTGACCTAAAAATAGATCAAGGAGAGATCATTTAAAAATTATCGGACTACCTAAAAGCCATGATCAAAAAAAGAACCAAGAAATCATCCTTCAAGAAATTTTCAAGGAAAATTGCCCTCATGTTTTAGAACCAGAGGGCAAAATAGAAATTGAAAGAATCCACCCATCACCTCTTGAAAAAGATCCCATTAATAAAGCATTTAAAAAAAATAAATTGGAAAAAAAGAAAAAGATCCCAAAAAGAAAACTCCTAGGAATATCATAGCCAAATTCCAGAGCTCCCAGATCAAGCCAAAAATATTACAAGCAGCCAAGAAGAAACCATTTGAATATTGTGGAAACACAAGCAGGATAACACAGGATCTAGCAGCTTCTACATTAAGGGATCAAAGGACTTGGAATATGATATTCTGGAGGGCAAAGGAGCTAGGATTAAAACCAAGAATCATCTACCCAGCAAAACTGAGCATAATTTTTCAGGGGAAAAGATGGTCAGTCAATGAAATAGAGGACTTTCAAGCATTCTTGATAAAAAAAAAACAGAGTTGAATAGAAAATTTGACATTCAAATACAAGAAGCAAGAGAAGCATGAGAAGGTAAACAGGGAAAAGAAATCATAAGGAATTTATCAAAGTTGAACTATTTACATTCCTACATGAAAAAATGATAATTGTAACTTATGAAACTTTTCTCAGTATGAGGATAGTTGAAGGGAACATAAATGTGTGTATATGTATATGCATACATATATATATAGGAGGGTATATGTGCATATGAATACATATGTGAGTGTGTGTATATATGTGTACAGGTATACATAGATAGAGGGCACAGGATCAATTGAATAGAAAAGGAAGATATTTTAAAAATAAAATTAAATGGTGAGACAGGACTATAATGAGAGGAGATGGGGAGAGACAGAATGGGGTAAATTATCTCATACAAAAGAGGTAAGGGAAAACTGTTACAATGGAGGGGAAGAACAGGAAGGCAAAAGGGTCAACCTTACTCTCATTGAATTTGGCTTAGGGAGGGAATAACATACACACTAAATTAGGTATCTTATCCTACAGGAAAGTAGGGGGAAGGGGGTAAGAGGGGTGATGATAGAAGGGAGGGCAGATTGGGGAAGAGGGTAGTTAGAAGCACACACTTTTGAAAAGGGACAGGGTCAAAGTAGAGAATAGAACAAGTTAGGGTGGGATAGGATGGAGGGAAATTTAGTCAGTCTTTCACAATATATCCACTATGGAAATGTTTTGCGTAACTATACATGTACAACCTATATTGAATTGCTTATCTTCCCAGTAAGAATGGTTGATGAGGAAAGAAAGGAAAGAATCTGGAATTCGAAGTTTTTAAATCAAATGTTTAAATATATTATATATATAATGTTTTCCCATGCAACTGGAAAATAAGATATATAGGCACTGGGATATAGAAATCCATCTTGCCCTACTGGAAAGTCGAAGGGAGAAGAGGAGAGGATATAGGAGAGAGCAGATTGGGAGAGGGGGTATACAAAGGGATCACTGTTTTGGGGTTGTGGGTAGGGGAAAGATGGGGAGAAAATTTGTAACTCAAAATCTTGTGGAAATGAATGATGTAAAGTAAAAATATACATAAAATTTAATTTAAAAAATAAACATAAATAAATAAATTTTTAAAAAGCTATTATCTGCATTAGTGTCACTGCTCATTCCCTAGGATTTTCTAAGCAAATAGCAGGGAGAATAGGTAGATATATTTTTTTTATGATATTCAAAAGGTCTTTATATTCCTAACCCTTTGGGGGTCTTTTTGTTTGTTTGGGTTTTTTTTTTTTTAAGTATAAGTGAGTGTTTTATTTTGCCATAGACGTTTTCGACATCTATTGGGTTTTGTTTTGGGTTTTTTCTTTGTTTTTAGTTGAATTAACTATGACTATTGATTTCATAATATTGGATGATCATTGCATCCCTGGTATCAATTTGGTAATAATCAACTTGATAATAATGAATACATTTCTTGGATGAATTGCTGTACTTTTTGTAGAATTGACAGGATTTTATTTTAAAATTTTTATTTAATATTAATTAATGTTACTGGTTTATAGTTTTTCCTCTGTATTCTATTCTTCCCTAGTTTAGGTATTAGAACTATATTTGTCCTATTTAAAGGAGTCTCATAGAGTGTTTCTTTTCTGAATTTTTGAGAATAATTTGTGTAGTGTTGGCATGAAGTGTTGTTCTTTAAAAATTTGATATGATTTGCTTACAAATCTGTCTGAACCAGCAGGCTGGTTTTGTCTTTGTTGTTGTTGGCAGTTTCTTTACATATAGATACACTTCTTTTTTTCTAATATTGGACCTTTTAACAACTCTATTTGGTCCTCTGTTAGTTTGGATATTTTTTAAAGGTATTTATTCTGTGTACTCAGTTATGTTGGCATACAACTTTGCATAGTGATTCTGATATTTTTTATTCTGGTTTTGATGTGATTTCCCCTTGTCCAATTTATATTTGTTGATGTGAGTTTCTATTCTCTTATTTTTAGTCAGTTTGACTAAAGTTTTATCAATTTTGTCTTTTCAAAGAACCAACTTTTAGTTTTACTTATCATTGCCATAGTCTTTTTGGTTTCCACTTTATCTTTTTCTTTACTAATGTTTAACATCTCCTCTGTGCTTGTTTTGGGTTTATTATTTGATAGTTATATATTTTTATAATTTTCTTTCAGATAATTGTTATATGATTTGCTTTTTAACACAGTCACAGTTTGTGTTAATTGGAATTGTCTTTAACATAATTTTTTGTTCCTTTATTATTATATTTATTGTGCAATTATCTGTGCTTACTATTTTTACCTTTTTTAATTTAATTACAATATTTCAGTGCTCTTTATAAAAGTCCCACATAGCATAGAGAACAATGTATATTTTTAGCAGCTGTATTTAACAAGTAGCATGGTTCTTTTGGCTCTAGTTTCTCTAGAAATTTGTTCAATTCTATATATTCTCTTTTGTTAATTATTTATCCTTTTTCTTTTGTAATATATTCATAATTTTTTTTAAATCTTATTTTAGACTCAAACACCAGAACACAAATACAGAATAGAGAAAAGAAACAAAAACATATCATAAACTTAAATATTTGAACTTAAATCCAATCCAAAACTTAAAGTCTTATGGATAGTAGAGCAAAAGAGAGAATTCAAAATATGTAACAGTAAACCTTCATTTCAAGAAAGCCTATAAGATAAATGATACTTGTATTGAGAATTGCCCATCTTTGCTTCCTTGTGAGTTTTCTTTTGTTCTCTGCTGGGCACTTTTTAAACTGTTTTTCCCTCCCCCCTAATCTCACCCCCAGAAGGCCACAATAAGGTTTAGATATGTTTCTCTAGAGCTGTAAATATATACACACCCTCCCACACTCCCCTGAGAAGGCTACAATAAAGTTTAGATATGTTTCTCCATAGCTATAGATATATACATATATATATATATATATATATATATATATATATATTAGAAAGACATATACTTTGCCAAACCTATTCTACTCCTGGTCTTGATTTTGATGTAAGTGTATATATCTTGTTTCCTATTCCTCCTGTCTCCTCTACTTTAATTTTAACCACTACCCTGCCCTCCTGTAACTTGCCTATCCCCCTCCAAGGATCCCTCTCCTATCCTCCCATTCCCGCAAGTCTAAACATCCTTTTGTACCCATATTTACCAATTCTTTCACCCTCCCCTCTAAAAATTCTTCCCTTGTCCTCTCCCTGCTCCCTATGCCCTCACAGTTTTATTTCTTCTGAATTTAGAAGATTTTTATACTCTTTTAAATATATATGTATTGTTCCCTCTTAAAGCCATTCCCATTTAAAGTAGATAAAGAGAATTACCAGCCCTTCTCCCCCTTTTAATTCCTCCATATTAATTCTTGCTCTTGTACCTCATTTGAATAAAATAATTACTCTTTCAAACTGTTCCTAAATTATTTTACTTTTTAAATTTTTACCTCAGTTTTACCACAATCTTTCTTATGAACTGCCCAAATATTAATAAAAATCTTAGACATACATTTTACATATACAAAAAGTAAACAGTCTGTCCTTATGGATCCCTTATAATCAGTCTTTGTTATGTACCTTATATTTCTATAGGTTCTTTTATGTTGAATCGTCTATTAAGTTCAGGATTTTTTTTTAATACAGTCTTGAAAGTCTGAGAGTTTATCATATGTCCATTTTTTCATTCAGGATAATACTTAACTTTGCAGGGTATGATATTTTTGACCAGAGCCCCAGTTCTTTTGCTCTTCAATATGTTGTGTTCCAACACCAGAGGTCCTTTAATGACTCTGCTGCTAGGTCTTGTGTAATTCTAATTGTGCAACCATAATATTTAAATTGTTTTAATCTTCAATAGGGGGTGGAGCCAAGATGGCAGAGCCTTCCCACGCCTCTGGCTTCCACCTTCCCCAATCCATGTAAAAAGGGGATTCTAAACAAAATTTGGAGCTGCAGAACCCACAAAATGACACAGAGAAGCTAACCTCCCACTGAGGACAACCCAGAAGGCTGGCAGGAATCGACCAGCACAGTGCTCTGGGAGCCAAGCCCAGCCTCACACCGAGGCTTTAGCCCCAGGGTGGGCCTGACCAGCCACCGGCCAGAGGGCATCCAGATCAGCAGCAGCTGTGGCCGTTTCCAGATTTATCAACACATAGATGCGAAGGACAAAGTGAGAGGTCAGTGAAGTCTGGACTTCGGGACCCAGTAAGTGGGAGTGTGTGGCTTTTGCCCCCCAGGGCGAGAAGCTGCTGAGACACTGGCACAGCCAGCCAGTGCCACGTGGCAGCTTCAGCTCCTGGCCTGCAAAGTGTAGGGGGACCAAGCACCAGTCTGAGGGGTAACTGCTCTTGCTTTAACCTTCTTGAATCTGGATTGCAGTCTAGGGTGGAGGTCCTGGGGTGTGTGTCCAGCTTGCCAGAGCATGTGGAAACCTCAGAGAGGGCACCCATCTAATACCTCTGGCAGCTGAGAAAACCCCAGCATTTGGGACGAAATCTCCCCTGTCTGGTGGCAGAGTACTACTGTGGCAAAAAGCCCAGGGGTCAAGTGACTGAGGGGCGACATGACCAAGCAAAGGAAACAAAGCAGACAGACGATTCCAACATTAGACTCCTATTTTGGGGACAAAAAGGAGCAAAGCATGGAACAGGAGGAAGACAGTGAAGTCAGAACTCCTGCACCCAAAGGTTCTAAGGAAAATACAAGCTGGTTACAGGCTATAGAGAACCTTAAGAAGAAGATAAGAGAAGTGGAGGAAAAATTGGGAAGAGAAATGAGAACAATGCAAGAAAATTATGAAATGAGAGTCAACAGCCTAACTGAGGAAAACAATACCTTAAAAAATAGACTGACTCAAATGGCAAAAGAGGCTCAAAAAGGCAATGAGGAGAAGAATGCCTTAAAAAGCCAAATTTGCCAGATGGAAAAAGAATCTCAAAAGATCACTGAGGAGAATCATTACTTCAGAATTAGACTGGAGCAAATGGAAGCTAATGACTTTATGAGAAATCAAGATGCTGTTAAACAGATCCAAACAAATGAAAGAACAGAAGGCAATGTGAAATATCTCATAGGAAAAAAACACTGACCTGGAAAATAGATCCAGGAGAGATAATTGAAAAATTATTGGACTACCTGAAAGCCATGACCAAAGTAAGAACCTAGAAAGCATCCTCCACGAAGTTCTCAAAGAAAATTGCCCTGATGTTTTAGAATCAGAGGGCAAAATAGAGGTTGAAAGAATCCACCAATCACCTCCTGAAAAAGATCCCAAAAAGAGAACTCCTAGGAATATTATATCCAGGTTCTGGAATTCCCAGATTAAGGAGAGAATATTACAAGCATCCAGGAAGAAACAATTTGAATATTGTGGAAACACAATCAGGATAACCCAGGATCTGGCAGCTTCTACACTGAGGGATCGAAGGGCTTGGAATATGATATTCCTGAGGTCAAAGGAGCTGGGATTAAAACCAAGAGTCACCTACCCAGCAAAACTGAGTATCATGTTTCAGGGGAAAATATGGTCATTCAGTGGAATAGAGGACTTTCGAGCATTCTTGCTGAAAAAACCAGAGCTGAATAGAAAATTTAATATTCAGATACAAGAAGCAAGAGAAGCATGAGAAGGTAAAGAGGGAAAAGAAATCATAAGGAACTTATCAAAGTTGAACTATTAACATTCCTACATGGAAAAACAATAATTGTAACTTATGAAACTTTTCTAAGTAGTTGAAGGGATTTTATATATATATATATATATATATATATATGTGTGTGTGTGTGTGTGTGTGTGTGTGTGTGTGTGTGTATGTATGTATATATATACATATACACACACATATATATGAGCATATATGTTCATATGAATACCTATGTGAATGTGTGTATATATGTTTACAGGCATACAGAGATAGAGGGCACAGGACCAATTTAACAGGAAGGGATGATACTTAAAAGGTGAAATTAAGAGGCGAGAGGAATATAATGAAAGCAGATGGGGACAGATTGGTGTAAACTATCTCATACAAAAGAGGCAAGGGAAAATGGTTACAGTGGAGGGGAAGAATAGGAATGCAAAAGGGAATGGGCCAACCTTATTCCCATTGAATTTGGCTTGAGGAGGGAATGAAATACACACTAAATAGGGTATATCACCCTCCAGGAGAGTAGGAGGGGAAGGGGATGAGAGGGGGGATGATGGAAGGGAAGGCAGGCTGGGGGGTAGAGAAGTTGGAAGCACCCACTTTTGAAAAGGGACAGGATCAAAGTAGAGAATAGAACAAGTGGGAGGTGGGATAGGAGGGAGGGAAATATAGTCAGTCTTTTACAATATATCTACTATGTTATTGTTTTGCATTAGCCACACATGTACAACCTATACTGAACTGCTTATCTTCCCAGTAAGGGTGGGTGACAAGGAAGAAAGGGAATGAATCTGGAATTGAAAGTTTTAAAAACAAATATCCAAATATATATATATGTGTGTGTGTGTATACATATATATAAACACTATTATTAATACCATCTCACATGTAATTGGGAAATAAGATATACAGGCACTGAGGCATAGAGATCCACTGGAAAATTCAAAAGGGGTATGGGAGAAAATATGGGAGAGAGCAGATTGGATGAGGAGATATCCTGTGGGACTGCTATTTTGGGGCGGTGGGTAGGGGAAAAATGTGGAGAAAATTTGTAACTCAAAATCTGGCCGAAACGAATGATGTAAATCAGAAGTTAATAAAGCATTTTTTAAAAAAGAAAGACAAATTCTTTTAATCTTGACACTTTTAAAATTTTATACTTGACCCAGGGTTTTGGAATTTGACTATGATATTCCTATGAGTTTTCTCCATAAGATCTCTTTTAAGTGGTGATCAATAAATTTTTTCTATTTCTACTTTCCCCCCCTTGTTCTAATGCTTCAGGACAATTTTCTTTAATTATTTCTTGTATTATTATATCAAGATTCTTTTTTTTTTATTGTAACTTACAGTTAGTCCAATTATTTTTTTATTTTCTCTTCTTGATCTATTCTCCAACTCTGCTGTTTTTCTTACAAGATATCTGACTTTCTTTTCTATTTATCTCATTATTCATATTTCATTTAATCATTTCTTGATCTCTTATAATTTCATTGACTTCACTTTGCCCAATTCTAATTTTCAAGGTGTCATTTTCTTCCTTAAGAATCTAGATCTCCTTTTCTTTTCTTTTTTAATATTTACTTATTTTTAGTATTCAACATTCATTTCCACAAGATTTTGAGTTACAATTTTTTCTCTCCCTCTCTTTCCCCCACCCCCCAACCCAAAATAGCAAGCCTACTGAATACCCCTTCCCCCAATCTGTTCTCTCCTATATCCTCCTTCTTCACCCCCCTAACTTTCTAGTAGGCCAAGATGTGTTTCTATACCCCAGTGCCTATATATCTTATTTCCCAGTTGCATGTAAAAAAACAATTTTTAAACATTTGTTTTTTAAAAATTTGAGTTCCAGATTTTTTTCAGTTCTTCCCTCCTCACCCACCCCCACTGGGAAGACAAGCAATTCAATATAGATTGTACATGTGGAGTTATCCAAATCATTTCCATAGTAGTTATATTGTGAAAGACTAACTATATTTCCCTCCATCCTATCCTGCCTGCCACTTATTCTATTTTCTCCCTTGACCCTATCCCTTTTAAAAAATGTTTGCTTCTAACTATCCTCTCCCCCAATCTGCCCTCTCTTCTATCCTCCCCCTACTTATCCCCCACTCCCCTATTTTCCTATAGGGTAAGATACAAATTGAGTGTGTGTGTTATTCCCTCCTTAGGCCAAATTTAATGAGAATCACATTGTCCCATTCCCTTTCACCTTCCTGCTCTTCCCCTCCATTGTAACAGTTTCCTCTTGCCTCTTTTATATGAGATAATTTACCCAAATCTATCTCTCCCTTTCTTCTCCTAATAAATTCCTCTCTCACCTCTTAATTTTATTTTGTAGATATCATCCCTTCATATTCAACTCATCTTGTGCCCTCTGTCTTTGTATACATGAACATACATAAATGACCACATTCACATATATATTTATATACTCATACGTACTCCTATACATACATATATATGTATATATACATATATATTCCCTTCAGCTATCCTCATACTGAGAAAAATCTTATGAGTTACAGTTATTGTTTTTCCACATAGGAATGTAAATAGTTCAACTTTAATAAGTTCCTTATGATTTCTTTTTCCTGTTTACCTTCTCATGCTTCTCTTGCTTCTTGTATTTGACAGTCAAATTTTTTTCATCAAGAATGCTTGAAAGTCCTCTATTTCATTGAATTACCATATTTTTCCCTGTAGCATTATGCTTAGTTTTGCTGGGTAGGTGATTCTTGGTTTTAATCCTAGCTCCTTTAACCTCTGGAATATTAATCCCTTAATGTACAAGCTACTAGGTCTTGTGTTATCCTGATTGTGTTTCCACAGTACTCAAATTATTTCTTCCTAACTGCTTGCAGTATTTTCTCCTTGACCTGGGAACTCTGGGATTTGGCTATAATATTCCAATAAAATTCCCCAAAAAATAGGAGTTTTATTTTTTTATTAATTTTTTTGTTTACTTTTAGTTTACAAGATTCAATTCCACATTTCCTTGAGTTTCGAATTCTGTCCCCTTCCCTCCCCTCCTCCCCATGGCGGCATACAATCAAGTATAGGATCTCTAAATACTTTCACATTAGACATTAATCAGGTTATAAAGATGGGTTGTATCAGATGGAATGAAAAATGGTAAAGAGGAAATAAAACCAAACAAGAAAAAAAAAATCAAGTAGTTTGCTTCAATCTGAATTCAAACTCAGTTCTTTCTCTGGATGTACACATCTCTCTCCATCATGAGTCTTTTGGGATTGACTTATATCACACTGCATTGCTGAGAAGGGTCCAGTCTATCAAAGTTGGTCATCACACATATGTTGTGTCTGTAATTGTGTACAAATTTCTCCTGGTTCTACTCTTCTCACTCAGCATCAGTTCGTGTAAGCCTCTCCAGGTAAACATGAAGTCCATCTGCTCCTCGTTTCTTATAGCAAAATAATATTCCATAACATGCATATACCACAACTTGTTCTGCCATTCCCCAATTAATTTTTAATCACCCCCTTAATTTCCAGTTCTTTACTACCACAAAAAGAGCTTCTATAAATATTTTTGCACATATGGGTCTATCTCCCACTTCTATGATCTCTTTGGGATATAACCCAAGAAGTAGTATTGCTGGGTCAAAGGGTGTGAAATTATTTATAGTCCTTTGGGCATAATTCCAGATTGCTCTCCAGAAAGGTTGGATCAGTTCACAACTCTAGCAGCAATGCATTAGTGTTCCAATTTGCCCACATCCTCTCCAGCATTTGTCATTTTCCTGCTTTGTCATCTGAGCCAATCTGACTGGTGAGATGTGGTACCTCAGAGTTATTTTGATTTGCATTCCTCTAATCAATAGTTATTTAGAGCATTCTTCATATGCTTATAGATATCTTTAATTTCTTTCTCTGAAAACTGCTTGCTCATATCCTTTGACCATTTATTAATTGGGGAATGACTTGTATTCTTATGGATTTGACTTAATTCTTGGTATATTTTAGGATGAGTCCTTTATCAGAGACATAAGTGGTAAAAATTCTTTCCCAAGGGGCAGCTAGGTGCCACAGTAAGTAGAGTTCTGGCTCTGGAGTCAGGAGGACCTGAGTTCAGATTTGGCCTCAGACACTTACACACAAACAAAAAATCTAGCCGTGTGACCTTGGGCAAGTTACTTAAAACCTAATTACCCTCCAAAAAGCAAAAAAAAACCAAAACCTATATCTTCAGGGTGGCCAGGTAGCACAGTAAGTAAGAGCACTGGCCCCAGTGTCTGGATGACCTGGGGATCAAATCCCAGCTCAGACACTTAGCACCCACCCAGAAACACCTGGCCATGTAACCTTGAGCAAGTTACTTAACCCCAATTGCTTAGGGGTGGCCAGGTGGCTCTGCAAGTAAGAGAACCGGCCCCAGTGTCAGGATGACCTGGGGATCGAATCCAGGCTCAGATACTTAGCAACACACCCAGAAATAACTGGCCGTGTAACCTTGAGCAAGTTACTTAACCCCAATTGCTTAAAAAAAAATTCTTTCCCTATTTCCCACCTCCCTCTTAATCTTGGTTACATTGGCTTTGTTTGTACAGAAGCTTTTCAATTTAATGTAATCAAAATTATCCGTTTTGCATTTTATAATGTTCTCTAATTCTTGTTTAGTCATAAAGTCTTTCCCTGTTCACAAATCTGACAGGTAAACTATTCCTTGCTTTCCAAGATTGCTTACAGTATCAACCTTTATACCAAGATCATGCACCCATTTAGATTTGATTTTGGTATATGATGTTAGATAATGGTCTATGCCTGGTTACTGCCATACTATATTCTAGTTTTCCCAGGAGTTTTTGTCAAATAGTGAGTTCTTATCCCAAAAACTGGGGTCTTTGGGTTTATCAAACAGTAGATTACTATAGTCATTGACTGCTGAGACTTGTGTGCCTAATCTATTCCATTGATCCACTTCTCTATTCCTTAGCCAGTACCAAGTAGTTTTGATGATTGCTGCTTTATAATACAAATTAAAATCTGGTATAGCTAGTCCACCTTCCCTAGCATTTCTTTTCATTAATTCCCTTGATATTCTGGACTGTTTGTTCTTCCAAATGAATTTTGTTACTATTTTTTCTCACTCTATAAAGTAGTTTTTTTGGTAAATTGATTGGTATGGCACTAAATATATAATTTAATTTAGGTAAAATTGTCATTTTTATTGTATTAGCTCAACCCAGCCATGAGCAATTGATATTTTTCCAATTAGTTAGATCTGACTTTATTTGTGTGAAAAGTGTTTTGTAGTTATGATCATATAGGTCCTGGGTTTGTTTTGGCAGGTGGATTCCCAAATATTTTATAATATCTACAGTAACTTTAAATTTGATTTCTATTTCTATCTCTTGCTGTTGAATTTCATTAGAAATATATAGGAATGCCGAGGATTTCTGTGAGTTTATTTTATATCCTGAAACTTTGCCAAATTTATTTATTGTCTCAGGTAGTTTTTTCAATTGATTCTCTAGGATTCTCTAAGTATATCAATCATATCATCTGCAAAGAGTGATAGCTTGGTCTCTTCTTTGCCTAATTTGATTCCTTTGATTTCTTTTTCTTCTCTAATTGCTACTGCTAACATTTCTAGTACCAGATTGAATAAGAGGGGTGATAGTGGACACCCTTGTTTCACCCCTGATTTTATTGGGAATGCTTCTAGCTTATCCCCATTACATATAATACTTGCTGATAGTTTTAAATACATGCTACCTATTATTTTAAGGAAGGCTCCATTTATTCCTATACTTTCTAGTGTTTTTAATAGGAATGGATGTTGTATTTTGTCAAAAGCCTTTTCTGCATCTATTGAGATAATTATGTGGTTTCTGCTAGTTTTATTGTTGATATGATCAATTATACTGATGGTTTTCCTAATATTAAATCATCCTTGCATTCCTGGAATAAATTCTACTTGATCAAAGTGTATTATTCTTGAGATAAGTTGCTGTTGTCTTTTAGCTAATATTTTATTTAAAATTTTTGCATCTATATTCATGAGGGAGATTGGTCTATAATTTTCTCTCTCTGTTTTAACTCTTCCTGATTTAGGTATCAGTACCATATTTTTGTCATAAAAAGAATTTGGTAGGACTCTTCTTCACTAATTTTCCCAAATAGTTTGTAGGGTATTGGAATCAATTGTTCTTTAAATATTTGATAGAATTCACTAGTAAATCCATCTGGCCCTGGAGATTTTTTACTAGGGAGTTCACTGATGGCTTGTTTGATTTCTTTTTCTGAGATGGGGTTATTTAAGTAATTTACTTCCTCTTCAGTTAATCTGGGCAACTTGTATTTTTGTAAATATTCATCCATTTCCCTAAGATTGTCAAATTTATGTGCATACAATTGGGAAAAATAATTCCTAATTATTGTTTTGATTTCCTCTTCATTGGAGGTAGATTCACCCTTTTCATTTTTGATACTCATAATTAGTTTTTCTTCCTTTTTTTTTATCATATTGACTAAGGGTCTATCAATTTTATTGTGTTGTTTTTTTTTTTTCACAAAACCAGCTCTTAGTTTTATTTATTAATTCAATAGTTTTCTTAATTTCAATTTTATTAATCTCTTCTTTGGTTTTCAATATTTCTAATTTAGTATTTAATTAGGGATTTTCAATTTGTTCTTTTTCTAGGTTTTTCAATTGCATGCTAATATATTGACCTCCCTTTTCTCTAATTTAATCATGTATGCACTCATGTATGTTTTATATAGAAAACATTCCCTACAAATTTTGGTATGTTGTCTCATTATTATCATTCTCTTGAATGAAATTACTTATTGTTTCTATAATTTCTTGTTTGACTCACTCCTTCTTTAGGATTAAATTGTTTAATTTCCAATTAGTTTTTAGTCTATCTTTCCACAGCCCTTTATTGCATATAATTTTTATTGCATCATGATCTGAGAAGGATGAGTTTAAGATTTCTGCCTTTCTGCATGGAATTGTGAGGTTTTTATGCCCTAGAACATGGTCAGTTTTTGAGTATGTGCCATGAACCACTGAGAAGAAAATATATTCCTTTTTATCCCCGTTCAGTTTTCTTCAAAGATCTATCATATCCAGCCTCTCTAAAATTCTATTCACCTCCTTAACTTCTTTCTTTTTTATTTTGAGGTTAGATTTATCAAGTTCAGAGAGGGGGAGATTAAGGTCCCCCACTAGTATAGTTTTGCTGTCTATTTCTTCCTCTAATTCCCTTAACTTCTCCTCTAGGAATTTGGATGCCATACAACCTGGTATATATATGTTAAGTAATGATACTGCTTCATTCTCGATGGTGCCTTTTAGCAGGATATAGTTTCCTTCCTTACCTCTTTTAATTAGATCTATTTTTGCTTTTGCTTTATCTGAGATAAGGATTGATACCCCTGCTTCTTTTTTACTTTAGCTGAGGCATAATGTATTCTACTCCAACCTTTTACCTTTACCCTATGAGTATCCCTTTGTTTCAAATGTGTTTCTTGTAGACAGCATATTGTAGGATTATGGTTTTTAATTAATTCTGCTATCCACCTCTGTTTTATGGGAGAGTTCATCCCATTCACATTCACAGTAATGATAACTATCTGTCCTTCCCCTCCATCCTATTCCCTCCCCTGCTTATGTTTTTGTTTCTTCCTTCTCCCTTCCCCTCCTTGAGGGTTTTGCTTTTGACCACTGCCTCCCTCAGTATTCCCTCCATATGACCCCCCCTTTACCTACCCTCTCTCCTTACTACTATTTCCCTCCCCTCTAATCCTCCCCTTTTTATCCCCCCCTTACCCTCCTACTGCCTATAGAACACAATAGATTTTTATACTTAGCAGAGTATGTTTTTCCCCCTTTTACCCCAAACCAATGAGAGTAAAATTCATACAGTGCTCCTCTCCATCCCTCCTTTCCCTCTATTTAATGAGTTTTTGTGTCTTTTCACATTAGAATCTTAAACTTAATTGATTATGTTGATCCCTCTTTGAACCAGAACCAGTGAGAATAATGTTCAAATGATGTTCCTCTCCCTCTTTCCTTCCCCTCTACTATAGTGTGTTTCTATGCCTCTTCATATGGCATAATTTACCTTTTTTTGTCTCATCCTTTCCTTTTATCCCATTGCAGTCCCTTTGACCCCTTTTATAAGGTTTTTTAATTTGTCATCAGATTAGTTCATTTATACCCACACCCTCTATCTATGTATAACCCTTTAAAGGGTCATGATAATCATATAAATTTCAACATTGACAGTTATCAGCTTCTCATATAGGGATGTGAATATTTTGCTATTATTGCATCCCAAGTTATGTGCATGTGTGTGAGTGTGTGTGTGCATATGTGTATGTGTGATTGTGTGTTTTCCTTGTTTACCTTTTTATGTCTTTCTTGAGTCTTGTAATTAGAGATCAAATTTTCCATTGAGCTCTGGCTTTTTTATCAAGAAAGTCTGGAAGTCCCTTATTTCATTAAATGACCATCTCCTTACCTGAAATATTATACTCAGTTTTGCTGGGTAGTTAATCCTTGGATGCAGTCCTAGCTCTTTTACCCTACGAAATATCATATTTCCAATCCCTCTGATCTTTGTATGTAGAAGCTTCTAGGTCCTGTGTGATCCTTACTGTAATTCCATGATATTTGAATTGGGTTTTTTTTTTGGCTGCTTGCAGTATTTTCTCCTTAATCTTGTAATTCTGGAATTTGGCTACTATATTTCTTGGAGTTTTCAATTTGGGATCTCTTTCAGGGGGAGTCCGGTGAATTCTTTCGATAACTATTTTATCTTCTGATTCCAGGACTTCAGAACTGTTTTCTTTGACAGTCTCTTGGAGGATGTTGTCCAGGCTGGTTTTTTTCATCATGGCTTTCCAGTAGACCAATAATTCTTAAGTTATCTCTCCTGGATCTGTTCTCTAGGTCAGTTGTTTTTCCAGTGAGATATTTTACACTTTCTTCCAATTTTTCATTCTTCATGTTTTGTTTGATTGACTCTTGGTGCATCATAGAGACCTGAGCTTCAATTTGAATGATTCTGTGTTTTAGTAAATTATTCTCATCAGTTAGTTTTTGAAGGTCCTTTTTTAGGGAGGTATTTTTTCCAATTCACTAATTTTACTTTTTAAAGATTTGTTTTCTTCAGTGAAATCTTTTTCCAATTTGGTCACTATAGATTTAAATTTGTCTTCTGCCTCCCTAATATGGCCTTTAAAATCTTTCCTGAGCTCCTCCAAGAATGCTTTTTGGGCTTGAGACCAGTTCATATTTCCTTCTGTGGTCTCAGGTGTGAGTATAGAGTCCATGTTGTCCTCTGTATTTGGTTGTTCTTGCTCACTATAATAAGCTCTAATAGATTTACTTGCCTTCCCCTTCTCCTTCTCAGCTTCCTTCCTTCCCATTGTAACTTCCTATTTCCTAATTTCTCAGGCTGGGAGCTAGGTGCCTGATTTTTGGCTTTGTGTGCTGTAGCCTCTGGGTGTGTAGACTGAGGCCAAGGCAAGGGCTCTCAGTGTTTCTGTTAAGTTATGCTGAAGCTCATAGAATACTCTGTGGAGGAGGAGTGGTCTGGCTTCAGATTTCTTCCTCTATGCCCCTGGGCTACTGCTCAGGCAGGCTTTTGCTGGTCAGGTGAGGTAGGGCTTGTTGGACCCCTCCCCCTCTTCTTTTCAGACTCCTTGCTGCCTCAGTTACACCCCTTCTCAAAGACTCCCAAGCCTGAGACTATTTCCACTATCTCAGGATTTCACTCTGGGTGGGACACATCTCTGGGTTTTCTAGGTCATGGAGAGGGAATTGGAGCAGCCAGAGTTTACTTTGTCATCCTAGGCTCTGGAAAGTCAGGCAGGAGGTTTCTAAACTTCCAGGCTAGGGGCTGATAGCCCCAGGAGAAGCTGCTGTCTCTGCTGGGGGCCCCTGAGCCCTCTCTTATCCTGTTCCAATGAATCCACCCATCCTGTTGTGAGATGCTGGTGAGATGGCTGTGAATTTCCCTTGGATTGGGTGAGTCCTCTGGCTGGGGCTGCTTCTCTATCTGCTGTAGTCTGCTCTCTCCTCCAAGCTGCTGCAGCCCCCATGTGCTCTGCTCTCTCCCTGCCTGGACCCATGTGGGCTCTTTCCTAGGCTGTATTCTGCCACACTCTGTCTCCCAGTGGATTCTGACACTCCAAAATCCGTTCAGATTTACTTTTTAAAGTTTAGAGACTGGATTCATGGAGGAGCTTAGAAAAGTTACTGCTTCCATTCTGCCATCTTGGCTCCACCCCCAGGAGTTTTCTTTTGGAGATCTTTTTCAAGAGGTAATCAGTGAATTCTTGCAATTCCTATTTTACCCTCTGGTTCTAGAATATCAGGGCAATTTTTCTTGATAATTTCTTGAATGATGGTGTCTAGACTCTTTTTTTGATCATGGCTCTCAGGTAGACCAATAATTTTTAAATGATCTCTCCTGGATTTATTTTCCAGGTCAGTGGTTTTTCCAATGAGATATTTCACATTGCCTTCTATTTTTTCATTTGTTTAGATCTGTTTTATGGTGTCTTGATTTCTCATAAAGTCATTAGCTTCCAGTTGCTCCAATCTAATTTTGAAGGAGTTATTCTTTTCAGTGAGTTTTTGAAATTCTTTTTCCATCTGGCAAATTTGGCTTTTTAAAGCATTCTTCTCCTCATTGGCTTTTTGGGCCTCTTTTGCCATATGAGTTAGTCTATTTTTTAAGGTGTTATTTTCTTCAGTGTATTTTTGGGTCTCCTTTAACAGGCTGTTGACTCTCTTTTCATGTCCTTCTTGCTCATTCTCATTTCTCTTCCCAATTTTTCCTCCACTTCCCTTACTTGATTTTCAAAATCCTTCTTGAGCTCCTCCATGGCCTGTAACCAACTCATATTTTTTCTTGGAGGCTTTGGATGCAGGAGTTCTGACTTTACTGTCTTCCTCCCACTCCATGCCTTGATCCTTTTTGTCCCCAAAAAAAGGTTCTATCATCTGTTTGTACTTCCATTGCTTGCTCATATTGGCAGCCAATTACTTGACTTTTGAGCTCTTTGCCACAGCAGAACTCTGCTTCCAGAATGGAGAGAGCTTTGTCCCAAATTGCTGGGGTTTTTGCAGCTGCCAGAGCTATTAGATGGGGGGCCTCTCTACAGCCCCCACATGCTCTGGCTCACTGGTCGCACCCCAGGACCACCACCAAAACCACGATCCAGATCCAAGCAGGTCAAAGCAAGAGCAATTACCCCCTGAATGGTTCCTTGGTCCCCCTGCAATCTGCAGGCCAGGAGCTCCAGAAACAGCCACCGCACCTCCTCTGCTCCTCACCCTGGGGGTGGCAGCCAGGGGTAGCAGCTGGACCATGCTCCCCCTGTTCCAACAAAGTTCCACATTGACCTTTTACTTTTTCTTTGGCATTTGTAGATTGGGAAGTCTGGAAACCACTACAGCTTCTGGTGATTTATTCTTGTGAAGTCTGCTCCAGCCACTGCTGGTCAGGGCTGCCCTGGGGCTAAAACCATGGCTCAGTCAGGACTGTGCTTGGCTCCCAGCGAGCTGTGGTGGACTCTTCCTGCCCACCTGCCGGGCTTCCTTCAGTGGGAGATTTGTTTCTCTCTGTCACTTTGTGGGTTCTGTAGCTCTAAAGTTTGTTTAGAGTCATTTTTTACATGTATTGGAGGAGCCAGAAGTCCTGTTTCTATTCTGCCATCTTGACTCCTCCCTGGATATCCTTTTCTAGTTGGTTGACTTTTCTTTCATACCCTTCTTGCCTTTCTTGGATTATTATTTTCTTTCTTTAGTTTTCCCTCCATCTCTGTCATTTGATTTTTAAAGTTTTTTTAAGATCTTTTATAAATTCTTCTTGGGCAGGTGACCATTGGACATTACTCTTTGGGGGTTTCTTTACTTCAGTATCCTCCTCTGAAGATGAACCTTGGTCATCTCTATTCCCATAATAAGTTTCTATTCTCCTTTGCCTGTGCATTTTTTGTGGTGATACTTTAATTGTTTGCAGTCACCCCTAGCCCTGGGGTATGGGAAATCGTGCCTCTTGTTCCAAATCTTCAGTTCTTTCCTTTAGCCTGAAACCAAAGCCAAATCTCCAACCTCCTGTAATTGCTCACATCCAAGGGTTTTCTACCCCACTGCTTCTGCACTTACCAGGGGTGTACTGGTTTGTTCTCACCCCCACCCATCTTTGCAGCACAGCTGGGTCTAGTGTTCCCAGTCAGCAGAGTTTCCTTCAATCTTCCTGGACTCAGACACCCAACTCCCCTCACTATCCCAGTGGTAAAAGTTCTGGTGCCTGGGGTCAAGGCAGCCTCTCCAACCAACTAACCCAGGGGTTTGAAGCTTGCTGTTAAAACAGAACCTAGCTTAGAGGTGTTTACTCTTCACAGAGAGCAAATCTCATCCTGGGATTTTTTTTTGATCTTCTCAAATTGTCCCAGGAGGACTCCAATTATGCCCCTATTCTTATTTATCTCCATTCACACTTTGTTCACCCTAAGGTACTATTTTAACTCTTTTGTGGGGGGAAATCTTGGGATCTTGGAATTTTCTGACCAACTCTGCCATCTTCCCAGAATCCTCTCCCCTAACCCTTTCAAAATCTGAGAGTACTTTAAAGTCTCCTACTACTGTTCTATTGCTATAATTGTCTTGTACTTCAGTTGATTTTTTCTTTATGAGTTTAGATGCTAAGGCATTTGGAACTTGTTAAGTTTAATATTGACACTGATTTGTTGATTATGATATAGTTTCCTTGTTTACCTTTTTATGTTATGAATTACTGTGTCTTCTTTTTCTGATAGCATAATTGTTATTCCTGTTTTTTGCATATTAACCTGATAGTAAAACTTCTCACTTTTTTTGACCTGTGTATCTTGGGGGGGGGGGGTCTTATTTATGATTCACCATTTCCTTTATTTGTACAAAACAGTGAATAATCATACCCTGGCTGGGAAAAAAGGGTGGTTTTAGTTTTAAACAAGTCCTTCTGTCCTGAAGCATCTATTTTTAAGGCTTGGGACTAGCAGCTTTCACCCCAGCATCTTTCGGTTTGGACTCGGCAGGCTTAGCAGCCTTAGAATCAGACTTGGCTGCCTTGGGATCAGACTTGGCGACCTTAGCATCAGATTTGGTGGCCTTGGGGTCATATTTGGTAGCCCTGGTATCTGACTTACTGACCTTAGTGGCAGACTTGGCAGCCTTGGGGTTAATGGGCTTGGCAGCCTCGGGGTCAGTGGACTTGGTAGCCTTGGGAGTATCTTTGTTTTTCAAAATGTGTTTCTTATAAGTAACAAATGACACAGTTTTGTTTTCTTTTCCAATCTTACTTCTTTATTGTTTTATTGGATTGTTAATCCACTCATATTTAAAGTTATGCGCATCAGGTTTACATTTTCCTCCATTTGCCTGAAATATTTTTTCTCTGAATTAGGATTGTTTTTGTTCTTTTTCTTTGTAAAGAAAGTTTTTCAGCACTTCAGTTATTTTTGCTTAATCTACTTTAACAGAACCCTATTCCCACAAGCTCTTTCCATGACTCTTAATGTTCTATCTTTCATTTGCCACCATTTTGGCTAGTTTTAGACTTTTGCTTAAATTATTAATTATTTCCATTTTATCCAGTTATCTAATTATTCCCTCCTTTTTTTCCCCTCTCATTTAATACAGTCCCCTTTCTTCTCTTCCCCTTCACTCTCTGTCTGCAGAACAGTCTCAGTAGCTCTGAACCAACAGAAAGGTTCCCAGACTCCTGCAACAACAGCAGTGTCCTTCACCAGTGGACAGTATTCACTCTCTGTCTGCAGAACAGTCTCAGGAGTTCTTAACCAACAGCCAGGCTGCAGAACTTCTGCAACAACAGGACTGTCTTTCACCAGTGGACAAATATGGCAAAACAACATCAAAACAGACAGACAAAGTACCAGCAAAACAGCCATGTCTCCTCAGTCCTTGGCAGCTCCGGGGGCAGGTCTCAAAAGTCCAGGGCAATTCAAAGTGGCCCTCAGCAATCCTCTCAGTCTCTCTCTGCCTCCAAAGGTTCTGCCTCTCTCTTGTGTTTCTCCAAATCTATGTCACCAGCTCCTCCCAGTCCAGCCCTCTCTTTTCACGTCAACAAGTCCATCCCACAAGTGGGATTAACAAGCTCTGAGTTTTAACACAATCAAACCAAAAACCAGCCAATACAGGGGAATCTTTAAATGCCATTACTATTACACATGCCCACCATATTACAATTTTGTATTCACTGAAAACACACACACACACACACACACACATCACAGCTGGAGATAAGGTTAGATGGCAAAAGTTGATTGGTTAAGGTCCCTGTTACTAAGACTCAAGGTTGTTCTGGTGTAATAACCTTTTTATTCAGTTTCAGGGTTAGGCTTTTTTGCATAACAGGATGTGAAGGGCTAAGATGTTTTTGAAACAGGTTGTACAACAAGATACCATAGTATATCTTATTTTAAAGGTTACTTGCATTGCAAATTCTAATGGGAGAATCAAATAATTCTTAAAATGGAGTAGCTCTGAATACACAATTACCTCTTTTGTGTTATGCAAGCACAACATCCTGACTAAACTAGGAGCCATTAATTATATTTTTACAAATGGGTTGGGGGACTGGGTAGTTGTAGAAGGGGGTGGTAAGGGATGCTCTTAGAGGTTAGGGTTTCCAAAGATTTGACAGTCACAGAGTAGTCAGGAATCCAAAGTTGGCAGTAGTCAGTCATCCTGAGGAGGACATGAAGAGCCTTTTTATTTTCAAAGGTGATGAGTCAAGGGATTTACACTTACACTAGAAAAATAGTGTACTGTGGCCATAAATATCACAGACACAAAAATTATAATTCCATGCATCCTTCAACGTCAGAAAAGTTGAACTTTAGTTAAAACTTAGTTAATCAGAATCATAATTTCATACATTACTTAAAGAGACAAACCTCCTTAAATGGATTCTATAATAAACTAAGTAAGATGACAGATTAAACTACCAATTTAGAGGGTTCACAATGATTTGATTGAGAAGGGAGATTTACATATCACTAATTAGCTAGGGTAGCTGACAAATAACTAAATCACTTAGGAAGCCCAAACTTTCCTTTGGCTTCTATTTAAAGAATGTCAAACAGTTAATGTTATTATTTCCATAAGTCAAGTTTTGGTCAGGTAAAATTAATATAATAAAAGACAGACTTTCAGTTGGCCAAAAGTTGCAGGAGGAACAGCCCTGATTCCCAAAAAGAATTTGGGTATACCCCTTTTGCGGGTAAATACAAACACCATGAAACGTTAAAGCCAAAGTAACACAATAATGATAATCAATATTAAATAACATCAAATCTCCTTGTTATTGCTAAACCATCTCGATGTGCATATAATCAGAAGTTATACTTTGAGTCCCATTTGTCCCATGTAGTCATGTGGTCCCTGGAAACATCCTACCTTGGAAATTCTCAAATAGGGGGACTCCTCCTAAGAGGTCCATTTCTCTGTTTCCAGGTCACTTGCAGAGATTCCCAATTTAATACTGCTATAGTTGCCAGTTATAAGACTCAATATAATTACAACAATTTGGTTTTCCATAAACAGTTCAAGTGGTGAAAACTAGTTCAAACCTTATGTAGCTAATCATTAACAACAGAACTGTAAAACATCAAATTTCCATAAGTCACCTGAAAGTTCAGAGAATTTTAGTTTTTACATATTACTTGCTCTTACTATCTTTACATGAACCCTGTACCAGATATGGACAATGCCATCAACAGACTGAAGGAAGAATTTTATAAAGGATCCGTGAAGGCCTGACCTAGAAAGTAAGTTTCTTATTATTATCAGGAAGAGGCTTCAAAAAGGAAAACATCATGATTTCAAAATTTCTTAATAATTTTTATGCACTCTCACATGTAAAATCCTGAATCCAGTTTTGAGTACTTATTACTAAACTATATGCAAAGCTTGTATATATCCCTTTAGAACATTTGGAGATATGATTGGAAGTCAATGTATCATAGTTCCTAGAGAAAACCATCTAATGTTGCTTTCTTAAAGTTTACTACTTCATTAAAAATTCAAAACTTTTGCATCTTTATCCTACATCCTTCTTTTGAGGATATATATGTATGTATGTGCATGTGTATGTATTTATACATATATTATCCTTATATCATCCTTAAAGAATGAGATATTTTAAGGAATTAATCTTATACATGAATCTATAGCTATTAGCAAGGGGATGGCAAGCCCAAGAACTAATTAACCTAGTTGCATAGGATGTGGAGTTGACCACAAATTCATATTAAAAACATAAAGATCTTTCATACTTTTATCCTACTACAGAAATTCAGAGATGTTTCAGTATTAATCTGACTAGATTTAGCATTCCAATGAAAAAATTCACCCTTTTCCCCAGCCATAGAAATTTTCTATGAAAGGAACAAGGATGGATATGGTTTTAACAATGTAAAGACTGTCTTGTCAAGAACACAAACTGACCTGACATAAGTATAACAAGGGAAAAAAGAAACCCCTTAGTTCTGTTTGGTTCCAAGTAGAAGTCACAGACTACAACAATACAACAGAGTTCCATGTTATTCACAGAGTGTCTGTAGCACCAATGCAATATTTACAACACTCCTGATCATAATAAAGACCATGACTATAAGTATTGCTTGACGTTCGATTACAAAATATACCAGATTCTCCAGATAGAGGATCGAAGTGAAGGACTTATTTAGAGACCAGAAAACCAAATCCCAAAACCAGTAAGCTGATTCCATCATAGTTCCAAAGATATTCCAAAGATATAAAAACACTGAGAGCCATGCCATCCTTTAGCCTTCCCACAAACCAATACAAGATCAATATTTACTCACAAAACTCTCTATCTCCTTGCCTGAGCTCCTCTGTCCCCCACCATCTGGCTAACTCTGACCCAACTTCCTCTGGGCTCTGCTGCACCCTTCAGCAAATTTCCTCCATCACAGGCTCCATGTGATTACATTCAGCCTATTAGGGGGCAGAGTTTACTTTCAAAGCAGGAGGGTTCTTCAAACTACCCCTAGGTCTATTAAGGGGCAGGGAAGATTTTCAAATTCCCATTCCCATTACATTTGGCCCCAAGATCTTTCATGTCCCTTACGTAGCAAAAAATACCTTAACAATAAATGAGAGTTTAGGGATAACTGGTGGAAAAACTGGTATCAACAGAACTTTGTAACAATATAACAGGGATAACAGAAAAACTCTACACATAAAACAATGGCTTAGGGTGAGGACTTGGGCACAAGCACCCCATCCTTCCCCCCTCGAATAAATGGGACTCAAAATCTTGGGGTAAGGGGTAAAGGTCTCTTCTCCAGAGCTACTTCAAGCTGAAATTGGACATAGAGCTGTCCCTGCCCCAAGAGGTCCCATTTGAGAGTTCAGTTCTTTAGCTGTTATCTGGAACTTGGTCGACACCAGGTCCAGAAGTGGCACATCACAGTCATGGATAAGGATGACATCTGACTTAAGCAATCAGACATCTGCAAGTGGAGGGTACCAATCCTGCAGAAAACAAATCTCATAAACAAGTTTAACAGACAAAAAGTCAAAAAAAAAAAAGACAAATATAGGGTAAACTGTACTTCTGGAGTCTGTGGACTCACTATCATCACCTCATTCACAGTAGAATACATGAGTTAAGAGTACAATTTGGCAATCATCTTCTCCTGAATAAACAATAGTTATGGTACTGTCTTTCCCATGTGCTATAATCTCTGCAGCCTTTGGAACATCATCTGATTTCTGCTTTACCCATACTTTAGCTCCCAATTTTATTCTATTAGTAGAACCAAATTCTTTAGTTCCTCTGATAGTTATTTCAGACAGAAGATCAGTTTTCACAAGTTACTACTTTGTTTCACAAGGAATAGTAATCACTTGAATTATTCTATCATTTAAAAAAAACTGTATGTGTTCTTCACACAAATTTTGCAATGTTAAAACAATTTCTCAGTGATAATTAGAATCTATTACTCCAGCCAATACGTGTGTACTTCAAGGTGCTAAACCTGATTTAGGTAATATCTATCCAAAATGATTTTTCGGGATTATCATACATATCCCAGTAGAGATGTTTCCTATTTCTTTTCTATCCAACCAAAAGTCTTCTAAACAATGTAAATCATATCCTGAACTAGGTGTTCCTAGATATGGAGCTGGGACATCTTGCCTCACAGTCCAGTACTCAATATGTGGGATCTTATGTGTCTGCTGTTTTCTAATTTGCAGATTTGGGGTCATCATTCTGGCTAGAGGCAGACTTTCTCCCAATGGTCTATTATTCAAATTACATAAAGCAGTGAACAAATTATCTTTCCAATGTTGATATGAATTATTAGAACTTAACTTCCTTGACTGTTTGTAGCAGCAAGCACCCCAGCATCCCTAGGGTGGCTGCCAACACAGGTTCTTGGATCTGCTTTGATAAAGGAAAGCAACTCAAAATGGGTTAACAAGCTTACTTTAATCAGTCAAACATATGTATCATTTACCTAGTTCAGGGGGAAAAGGTCAGCACCCCGAACTTCAGAATATACAGACAGAATAATCAAGACAGAGAAACAGATCAAGTAGACAGATTTCCAAACTGTCCAACCATTACATCCATACCAAATCAACATCTGGGTTTTTCAAAGCTGGGGGACTCTCAATAATGGCTTCCCAGAGTTTCATCTGATCAAATCACAGAACACTTCTCAAACTGAGCCCCCAAAACAAAGCTACACATCAGGGCTTATATAGCCTTCTCCTGGCTCAGAGAATGTAATAACAACCTTATTGACCCACTGGCCAATCAAAAAGTATCAGCTGAAAAACAAGCCTCCCACCCCAGGCTCCAGGTGTACTTTATCCTAGGGGCAGGAAAGATCTTAAAAATTTACATTCCCATTACACTGTTCTTTCAATAATCCATTCATTCTTTTAACCCAGATGCTTATGGATAATATTGAATATGATATATCCATTCTATATTGTTTAATATACAATCTCTTCATTTCATTACCTTTGAAATGTGACCCATTATCACTGTGAATTTGCATTTGAGTTCCAAATTATGAGACCTAGAGTTTTACAGGTGTTTTTCTGGGTTGCATTCTTATAAGGACAAGCCACCAGTACACCTGTTCACAAGTACATATAAATTTGCATCATTTTTCTTGGAGGGGGGACCAATGTAATCTATTTGCCAGATTTGGGCTGGGACTCTTCTCCTTGCTATTTTGTAGCAGCAAGCACCCCAAGCGTCCTCAGGGTGGCTGCCTATGCAGGTTCTTGGATCTGCTTTGATAAAGGAAAGCAACTCAAAATGGGTTAACAAGCTTACTTTAATCAGTCAGACCATATATCGTTTACCTTGTTCAGGGGAAAAAGGTCAGCACCCCGAACTTCAAAGTATACAGGCAGAATTATCAAGAACAGAAACAGATCAAGTAGACAGCTTTCCAAACTGTCCAGCCATTACATCCATACCCAATCAACATCTGGGTTTTTCAAAGCTGGGGGGGCTCCAGACAACGGCTTCCCAGAATCCATATCAAATCACAGAACACTTCTCAAAGTGAGCCCCCAAAACAAAGCTACACATCAGGGCTTATATAGCCTTCTCCTGGCTCAGAGAATGTAACAACCTTTTGGACCCACTGGCCAATCAAAAAGTATCTACTGAAAAACAAGCCTCCCATCCCAGGCTCCTAGGGGCAGGGAAGATCTTCCAAATTTGCATTCCTTTTACAAGGGGGGACCAATATAATCTATTTGCCAGATTTGGGCTGGGACTCTTCTCCTTGCTATCTCCCCATTTACTACCCAAGAAATAGTTCACTCCTTTTCCAAATGACATATATGACATTCTTCTGCTGTTTTAACAATGAATGAGAGGGATGGCTAGGTGGTGCAGCCCTGGAGTGAGAAGGACCTGAATTCAAATCTGGACTCAGCCACTTGACACACTAATCATGTGACTTTGGGCAAGTCACTAAACCCCAATTGCCCTCCAAAAGGCAAAAAAAAAAAAAACAACAACAACAACAAAAAACAATGAATGAGATGGCCAGCCGTTTGGTGGACCCATTTTGCTAATACTGGATCATCAGTTGTTGTCAAAGTAGGGACAATATGTTGAGTAGCAATCTTTGCTAGTCAATAAACATGTGCATTGTACTCATGTTCTGGTATGGTGAGGGCCACGTGAGCATCTACATGAAAAACTGACAAATCAGTAATCAAAGACACATTTCATACATCTTCCCATAATTCTTTGCCCCAGACTTGTTTACCATGAATTTCCCAATTTTGATTTTTCCACATGGACATCCATGTAGCTAACCCATTAGCTACTACCCGTCAATCAGTGAATATATAACACTGTCCTCCTTGTTCTGTTTTGATGACTTGATGTACTACCATAAGTTCAGCATATTGACTACTTCCACCTGTCCACTTTCCAAAGTTTGCTTAGTACATGGGTTATAGGCTCCTGCTTTCAATATCTTTTTGGCCCAAACATTTTGCTGTCACATCAGTAAACCATGCATGTTTCTTCTCTTCTTCAGTTAGTCCATCATATCCATCATTCCATCTTACCAAGGACTATACCAACTATCGCCTTGGTTCTGAGGATATATCATGTCCCTCAGTATCAATGTTAGCTATAGATTCATGTAGGGCAGAAACTCCACTTTTGCCAGTTTTAGCTCTATTTTGAATATATCACTTCCATTTAATTATGCTGGCCTCTTGGACATGTCCAATTCTGTGAGAAGCTGGGGTACTCATTACCTAGGTGATAATTGGGATTCCGGGCCTTAATGTCGCTTCATGGCCCAGAATCAGTTGTTCAGTCTCTACCAAATCCCAATATACAGCTAACAGCTGCTTTTCAAAAGGTGTATATTGCACTCCAGATGAAGGAAGTTTTCTGGACCAAAATCCTAAAGGTACATTTTGGCTTTGTTGCTTCTGACATAAACTCCAGTTTGTATTCTGCATAGGCCATAAAGCTAAAACCAATTGTATAGCAGCTTTAGCTTCCTCAACTCCTTTACTCTGCTCAAGTACCCAATCAAATTGAGATTGCTTCCTGGTAACTTTATATAATATAGGTTTCAAAATCTGTCCCAGGTGTGGAATATGATGTCGCCAATATCCAAATAATCCTATAAATTTTGGGCCTCTTTCTTATTGGTAGGGATAGGAAAATCCTGAATCTTTTGTTAGACTTGCAGCAGAATCTCTCACAACCCCTTATTCCACTGTGTTCCCAAAAATTTTACATTTTGAGCTGGTCCTTGAATCTTTGCAGGGTTAATGTCCCATGCTTTGTTTTTCATATGTTCAATCAAAAGTGTCAAACTCTTCTCTACTTCTTTTACATTTTTCCCTGTATCATAATGTCATCAATGTAGTTGGTAAACTTTACACCAGGTAGCTCTATTTCATCCAAATGCTCAGCCACAATCCTATGACAATATATTATTTCTTGAGTAACTGTCCAATTTTCATAGTTAGTTTGACTTGTCTGGCTGATATTTCAGCCCCTCCTAGTCCTGATGGCAATAGGAGTTCCATGCTTGAACTTATCAGGGTTTCCATAAATGAGGGAGGCCTCCACCCCATTATCTAACAAGGCCCTGGTCACAGTATTTGATCCATTTTTCCAATATATAGTCAGATTAATATGTGGTCTGCAATCTCATTTGTGTATTCCTTTGAGCTGGGGCTTGGCCAATATCCTATTCTCCCTGAAGTTGGGATGAACTTGGATACAATGGTTCAGGAGCATCTGTAGGGACAGCCCTTACTTCTCTATTCCATCTGACATTAAGCCCCTTATCACAGTATATTTTATATAGTTCATTAGTTGGAATACCATAAATTTTTCTAAAATCAACACCTGCTCTCAACAGAATAGTAAACAATTATTTTTTTGGCAATGTATTCTGGCTTTCAATCCTCTGGCCATTTACTTTTCTCTCACAAGGAAATTTATCTTTTTCCTATTCTCCTAAGTCACTTAGCTGTGAAATCTTATCCAGAACTTCTGATGGAAGGTATCCTATTTCACCAATTAGTAGAGTCAGAAGTAGGTGCTTATAAGCAGGAGGAGCTGTCTTCACCATGATATTTCTATGAGGAACTGCTAACGGGATTCCATGATACATATCTGTATCTCCAACCATGATAACAGTTTCCATTACTTCTTTCAACTTTCTCAGACCAGGGTCTGTCTCCACTTGGTCACAATTCTATTGCATCCATCAGCAGCTAAAGCTGATAGATTGGTTGTATTGCTACTTCCTGCCAAATGAAAATTGCTAAAAGCTTTCTGGACAAAAGGATTCTGGCAAATACTTATAAATTTCAAGCAGTCCACTTTATCTACCACTACACTAGCAGCTCCTTCATCAATGATTCTTACCATCCAAGATACTAAGGATTTGGGTGAATCTGCTCAAAATATCAGTAATCTGTTGAGTGAAATCCTCAAGCATCTCCTTAAACAAGGCTTGCCCTCCCTGACTCCCTTGCCTTCTTCTCAGTATAGGGCAAGCTTCTGCCTCTGTAAAAGTTTCACCATGAAACAATGTATCATTCTGTATTGTATCACTTGCTTCCAATGCACTCCCTTGGGAGTTATTGTCAAAGCAACTAGGCTCAGACTCTACCAAAGCTGTATGGACTTTCCTCCTGTTACTCTTTTTCTTCTTTTTCTGAGCCAAATTTACAACAGCCCTCTCTGCTTCCAGAGACTCTCCAGTTCTCTTTCCTACCATCTGAGACTCAGCTTGTTCTTCTAAAGGGAGACTCAAACTCTGGCACTTAGCCAACTCTTATTGATGAGGGATGGCTCCCAATAGGTTCAGCAGGAACTCTGATCTTATCTAAGACCACAACCTGTGATTCAGTCTGGAAAGAATTCAGCTCAGGCTTAATTGGAGTCAGAGTTGAAAAAGTTTATTATATGCTTTACAGCGGGCAAGGATCCTTAGGGGACATGCAACCTTAAAGGGGTAGAATTAAGGTTTATATAGAATCATCCATAGTAGAACCTGTGCCAGTTATGCTAACTAGGTGATTAAAGGTGGGATTAGGCAGGAGTTAAGGTGGGGCTAAGGTAGAGTCGGTGTTTAAAGGGGCATACATGCTTGATGTAACTGTGCAGTCATAGTACCCATGATTCACTGGGAAAAATCCCCGAGGGTGGGGGGGGCCCTACCTAGAGGTATGATTTTAGGCTTGAAATGTCACTAAGTCAGGTAGCGGTCAAGGGCTGATGGAGAAGTGCCCAGTCTGCCACCCATCAGTGTCATGCTTGACAGGATTGATGTTTGGGAACCAAGCTTAGGGAAAGATAATGGCTTAAGGAGTTAACCTAGAAAGGGGATATTGAAGGATTCGTGGGGGCAAGGAGGCACTATGCAAAGGGGGAGATAATAGTCGCCTAAGCTAGAATGTTTATAGATACTTTTTGAAGGATTGATAGGTATAGCTTGTTAGTGTTTCAAGGCTGAGATAATTCATGAGTTTGCTTCTGGGCAGAGTTAATGCTTTGAAGCTAGGGGCAGGGGGAGAAGCTACAGAGTTAATGTTCTGAGACTGGGGATGGGGGGGGGAGGAATGGAGTGTGATTTTACAAACTGGTTTTACAAATTGATGTTATGAAGTTTTACAGACTGATGTCACAAATATAGATCTTAAGCACCCCATCATTCCTAATGTTACAAATTGGTATTACAAATTGAGTTTACAAATAGATTTTACAAACATAGATCCCAAGCACCCCACCATTATAACAGCTCATCTCTGCTTTTACACACAATTCTACTCATTGCCTCTAGCTCTCTCCCAGGTCTTATTGGTATTCTTTGCAAACATGTTTCTAAATCTCTAGGTTCTCCCTACTACAGTCTCTGTTCCCAGTTTTAACAGAGCTCTGTACTTTTAGACCACTTTCTTGCTAGGGAGGCAAAAGAGAAATCCTCCCATCTTGGGATAGACATTTCTTATTCTAAATAACTTCTGCCTCCAACTAGAGGTCTGATATTTCACGATCCCATCCTCACCACCAAATGTTGTGCTAATGCAATATTTATAGCACCAATAATCACAATAAAGACCATGTCTTTATTTAAGTATTGCATGACGTTTGATCGCAAAACATACCAGATTCTCCAGATAGAGGATCCAACTGAAGGATTTATTTAGATACCAGAAAATTGATTCCCAAAACCAGTAAGCTGATTCCATCATAGTACCAAAGATATTTAGAAGCCATAATAACATGGAGAACCATGCCATCCTTTAGTTTTCCCACAAACCAATACAAGATCAATATTTATTCACAAAACTCTCTATCTCCTTGCCTGAGTTAATCTGTTCCCCACCATCTGACTAATTCTGACCCAGTTTCCTGTGGGCTCTCCTTCATTCAGCCTATTAGGGGGGGGCAGAGTTTATCTTCACAGCAGGGAAGCTTCCTGTGGACTCTGCTGTACCCTTCAGCAAATTCCCTCCATCATAGGCTCCATATGATTACATTCAGTCTATTATGGGGCAGAGTTTACTTTCAAAGAAGGGGAGGTCTTCAAACTCCCCCCTAGGTCTATTAAGGGACAGGAAAGATCTTCAAATTCCCACTCCTATTACAGTATCATAGAGAATCTCAAAGTTAACCAAGTGGTAAAATTTCCTGTTCAGACACGGAATAGCATAATGAGGAAACTGAATCAAGAGGCATCTACCTTCACCTATGCAAGGTTGTCTCCTCAACCTTCATAGGCACAAACAGATCTCAGACTTCACTTCCTTTGGGCAGCACATGGCATTTCTCTTTAATTATCTTAATGACAATTTAGACAATCATACCTGAAATAAAAACTCAGAACTAATTACAATAACCATTGTACACATAAGGTTGCAATAGCCATAAGCACATACAAGGTCTTACTAGTTTACACCCATCCTGCAGTAGAAATCAAGCATTTAGAAATTAAAAGTAACCACATTCTAGAGTATCACAATACTGTGAACACATGATAGTTGATTAAAGAAAAAAAAAAAGAACCAAAATTTAGCTGCTATATACTTCCTCATTAATAGATATCCATATAGCCAATTAACCACCAAAGCCAAATAAAATCTCTAAATCTAAGGCCAATTATTGCTAAATTGGCTCAAAGATAAGACTTCAACATGAACTCTTAATTAACTGATACAATTTAGTAATTTTCATAAACAATGGTAAAACAGTCTATCAGATATTACTCACTCTTTACTATAAACAAACTTTGACTAGGAGTAGTCTTAGTTCCTCATCAAACCATTTTGCTATTTTTGCACTTCTTTCACAGGGTTTAAGAGATTTTATAACCCTGCCCAAACAGAAAGTCCCAAGGAAGCTCACAGACAGGGACAACCTAAGAAGTCTGTGGTACTCTTTTTCCAAACAGGAAGTTATGTTAAAGCAAAATATACCAAATTAAATATTTAAGAGTTTTAAACTTTGTGACCACATTCTTCCCCTGCTCTATCCATAATCCAATATAATCTAGATGAAAATAATAGGTACTTTTCCAAGCATACAATTCTATCACCCTCAGGGTATCATTTTTCTCAAAGTGACAGCAGGACTTATACAATGATGCCCCAAAAATCACAATACAAGAAAAATTAGAATTTTAAAACATAACATAAAAATTTCCCCCAGTCAAATATCAAGTAATTTGAATGCATTTCTGAATATTCTTGTATATAAATCTATTCATCTATCATTTTGGCACACTATGTCAATTACATTTAAAAAAACCCAGTATATGGGGTGGCCAGGTGGCTCAGCAAATAAGAGCACCGGCTCCAGTGTTGGGATGACCTGGGGATCAAATCTGGGCTCAGATACTTAGCACCACACCCAGAAATAACTGGCCACGTAACCTTGAGCAAGTTACTTAACCCTGATTGCTTAAAAAAAAAAAAAGGATGAATACAGTCAATGAAGATAATAATAGCTTTTATATAGCACTTACACTGTGCTAGGCACTGTACTAAGCATTTGACAATTACTACATCATTTGATCCTCACAACAACTCTGGAAGGTAGGTGCTATTATTATCCCATTTTACAGATGAGAAAACTAAGGCAAAGAGAGGTGAAGTGACTGGTTCAGTGTTATACTGCTAGTTGGTTTATGAGACTGAATTTTAACTCAGGTGTCCAAGCATCTCAGTCTTCAAGCATCTTGCCTTCATGCCAAATATCAAATGTATTTTGCATTAAGTTCTGAGTTACTTCAACCTTATATTCCACTGAATCTCTCCCTTATACAAATTTCTGTATAGATGTCCTTATACAAAACCAATTAATTGCCAAACTTTTACTTCTTGAGTTGAAAAGTCTATTTCAATTTACTAATTTACCTAAACAATTAAATTCCCTTGAATTACTTAAAACTAGCTTCAGGGGTGGCTAGGTGATGCAGGGAATAGAGCACTGACCCTAGAGTCAGGAGGACCTGAGTTCAAATGTGGCCTCAGACACTTAACACAAAACTAGCCATGTGACCCTGGGCAAGTCAACCCCAATTGCCTTACCTCTCCCTCTCCAAAATAAAAGCCAAAAAAAAAAATCTAGCTTCAGTTCTCTTTATTCTCTAAAAGGTGAAATCACATCCTCCTATGACAAGATAACTATCGCCTAATGAGAGAAGCTTGAACTGTTTGCTCTTAATCTTAATCCTAGCTGCATACTTACAAAAATCCACTGATGTTTATAACAGTAACAAAAACCTTTAAACTATGATACAGAAATTTACAGGGAAAAAATGACATTTCAGTTACAAACTCTTGTTTCTAATTAGTTCATAATGCCACAAATTTCTATAAACAAGGAAAAAGACTTCCTTTCTTTCATCTGTCAATCTCTGCAATTTCCAACTTTTTCATATGAATTGTTAGCTAATCACATCTCTTTGATATTGTGAATGTTAAGTTTTTTTAACCCTAATGCTAAGCTGTATTAAATTTTGTCTTCTTCAATTAAATTCCAGACTATTGGCATACTAATTTAATATTGATGGAGCTGTGAATTGACCCAATCTTGCTAGAAAACAATTTGAAGTTATGTTTTTAAAAAGAAACTAAAATTTCTATTCCCTCTGAAGCAGAAATCTCACTGCTAGAATACACCATAAAGAAGAATATGCTGGAAAGGTAGCATGTTTCCTAGAATATTGATAGCAGCACTTTTCATGGACAGAAAAAAACCATAAGCAAAATAGTTGTCCACCATTTGAAAAATTGAAATCTAGACCTTATTCACACCTGATGAGCAATCAAAGATACTTTTCATGTAGATATAATAGCATCCAATTGCTTGTTTTAAGTAGATTGGGTAAATTGTATTGATTGATTCAAATTGCACTCCCTTTATCCTTTAACAAGAAGTTAGTCTAGCATGACCTTTGCTTACTTAAACATTCTTATTAATGATCACTTCACTTTCTAGATGTTCATAAACTATCTCTTTAAAAAACATTTTTTCTAGTTGTCAGTCAAGTTGATTGGCTATAATTTCTAGATTCCATTATCTCCTCCTTTTTGAAAATTGGGGCCCAATTTACCCTTATCCAGCATCACAGCAATTCTATTGTTCTCTGTGATATTTTTTCCTCTTTTCTGTCCTTCAATTTAAAAAAAAAATTAATCTTTAAGTCAACAATTTGTCCTCTCTCCCTCCTACTTCCCCCAAGCTCTCTTGAAAAAAAAAATTAGTTTAAAGCCCTGCAATACATATGCACAGCAAAGGCAAAACACATTTTCACTTTGACCATATTTTTTAAAATGCCTCATTCTATGCACATCTATATGCACAAATATATGTATATCTAGTCCATCACCTCTTTGGTGGGCAGCATTCTAAATCATCTGTGCTTAGTAATTCTGGTCGATCACTGCATTAATCAGAATTCTTAAATCATTTGAAACTATTCTTTTTTTCTTTTCCTTTTATGATGTTATCATAGTATAAATTGTTCTGGTTCTCTTCACTCTGAACCAAGTCAAAGTGAGATTCAAGATCTCTGCATCATGTGACCAACCGGTGGTAAAGTGGATATTTTCTCTGATCTTCACAATCCTTTAAACCTCTCCAAAACAAAAAATATGCACCAAAAATAAAGCAACTTCATCTGTCTTCATCATCTAGGACACCCAGAATCTGAAGGAAAGTTTTTAAAAAAAACTTTATGATGGGGTGGCTAGGTGGCGCTGGGGGCGGCTAGGTGGCGCAGGGAATAGAGCACCGACCCTGAAGTCAGGAGGACCTGAGTTCAAATCTGGCCTCAGACACAACACAAAAACTAGCCATGTGACTTTGGGCAAGTCACTTAACCCCAATTGCCCTCCAAAAAAAAGTGAAAAAAACAACTATGAACTGATATGAACCCTGAGCTGAGTGCAACACCCTCTGTGACTGCCCAGGAAGACACACAATGAGGTTGTATGAACTGATCCAAAGATTCATCGCATGGGCTTGCACCAAAATCCAAGATCCCAACATATTCCACAGCCCAGTCCTCCCTTGTCCCCTTCCTTCTTTCCAGTGCTGTAGATACATAGGCTCCAGACTATATGAGACTATGACAGATAGGCAGCACTGGGGCAGGAGCATTCTGTGCTGCAAAAGATGTACTCTCTGCAGGAGAGTGAAGAAAAACTGAGAAAAGGGCAGGACATGTGTCTGGACTTGAAATAACTCAACCCCACTCCTCGTTGTCCCCCTCTCTTAGAGCTTCAGAGACACAAACCACAGATATCAACCCCGTAGGACCAGTATGGCATTTTCTGAGTTGCCATTGTGGGGCCTGAGAACTGAGGAACAGAGGGAGCGGGACAGCACACTGAAATAGGACTCTGTGGGGAGAGGAAGCTATGTGGCACTACACTAAGCCTTGGAGAAAGAGTCTAGAATCACTTTGGGTCAATCCTGTCCCCCAAAAGTCATTTGGGCCAGAGACTTAAGTTGGAGAACTGTACATTGCCCAGCAGAGGAAGAGGCTGAGATGCTTTGAGATTTAGTAAATAATTGCTGGATAAATATTCAGGTCTCATGGTTGGACTATGCCAATATAATAAAAATGCTAACACTACCCAAATTATTTAAAACTTTAATGCTATACCATTCAAATTATCACAAAAAGATAGTTTACAGAATTTAATGTAATAATAATAAAATTCATTTGAAAAAAGATCTAGAATTTCTAGGGAAATTGCGAAAAGAGATAGAGATGAAGGAAGAATAGCATTTCCAGACATTTAAACTATATTTTGAAGTAGCAGTCATTAATGCCATGTGGTATTGCTTTGAAAAACAGAAAGATCTATGGAAGAAACTAGACAAGGGAGAATCAGAAAGAATGGAACTCAATTTCTTCAGTGTCCGATAAACCAGAAAAAAATAAATTACTTAGGAAATAACTCCCTGTTTGGTAAAAACTGGAAAGTTATCCATATTTCATAATACATTCTAAATTAATGTCTCCTCATTTTGGAAAATAATTTGAAATTATGCAAATAAAGTGATTGAAGTATCACTCAAAAAAATATTTTGACTCAAAGATTCTATTACTGAGCATAAGCCCCAAGAAGACCATTGATAAGAAGAAAGTCCCCACATACACCAAAATACTTATAATATCACTGTTTAGAATAGCCAAGAATTTGCAAACAGAAACTACTGATTGGCTAGAGAATGTCTAAATAAATTATAGCATGTGAAATAATGGAATATCATTGTGCTGCTAGAGGTGATAAATATGATGAATATAGTGAATTATGAAAAGCTCTAAAGGAACTAATGTGAAGTAAGAATAGCCAAGAAATAATAAATACAATTACTTTAACTTAGTATAAACAGAAAATACAACCACACACACAAAAAAGTGAATGTTGCACAATTATAAAGAACAAGCATGGCTCAAAAGAAAATATATGAAATTATACTCCCACCCCACCATTTTGCAGAGGTGTAATGTCCACAAATACTGTTTATTGCATGTATTTTCAGATTTGATTGATAGATCAGTTTTGCTGATATTTTCCTCTTTTTTCTTTTCTTTTAAAAAATTATTATTTGTCACATGGGATAGGGAGAAAGATACTGAGGAAAACTATGGTGGCATAAAAAATATATCTATAAAACTTATTTTTTTAATTTGTTTTGCTTTTTGGAGGGCAGTTAGGGTTAAGTGACTTGTCCAAGGTCATACAGTTAGTTTTTGTATTAAGTATCTGAGGCAAGATTTGAATTCAGGTCCTCCTGACTCCAGGACCAGTGCTCTATTCACTGTGCTACCTAGCTGCCCCTAAAGCTTATTAAAAAAAAAAAAAAAGATCATTGGTAATTTTAGACAGAAAAGTTTTAATTGGAAAATAAAATCAGAAATTGGATTGTTTCTCCTTCTTCCTGTTATAGGAATGTAAATTTTTAAGATCTTCCCTGCCCCTAGGTTAAGTGCACCTGGAGCCTGTGGTGGGAGGCTTGTTTTTGAGAAAGGCCTACACCTTGGTGCTTTGTGATTGGGCAGTGGGTCAAGAGGGTTGTTACATTCTCTGACCCAGGAAAAGGCTATATAATCCCTGATGTGAGACTTTGATTTGGGGCTCACTTTGAGAAGTGTTGTGTGATTTGACCAGATGAAACTCTGGGCAACCATTGAGAGCCCCCCAGCTTTGAAAACCCAGATGTTGATGCTTCCCTCTCTGGTAACTGTAATTAGGTATGGATGTATGTAATGGTTGGACAGTTTGGAAGCCTGTCTGCTGAAATGTTTCTCTGTCTTGTAACTTCTGCTTGTAACCTCTGTATACGCCGAAGTTCAGGGTGCTGATCTTTTTCCCCTGAACTAGGTAAACGATATATGTTTGATTGATTAAAACAAGATTGTTAACCCATTTTGAGTTGCTTTCCTTTAGAAAAGCAGATCTAAAAACCTGTGTTGGCAGCCACCCTGGGGACACTGGGGTGCTTGCTGCTACATTTCCCTTCACCAAAATTTTTAAAGAGACCTTAGAGGTTATCTGATCAGATATCTGAATAATATACTAATTCCTTTCTTCAATATCCTCAATTAGCCTTTGTTTTAATATGCCCCCCAAAATAAACAACTTAGTAACTTCAATTTTCAATTATATTTTTCTTTTATATTCTTTTTTTTTTTTAAAGCAATAGGGGTTAAGTAACTTGCTCAAGGTTACACGGCCAGGTGTTTCTGGGTGGGTGCTAAGTGGCTGAGCCCGGGATTCGATCTCCAGGTCTTCTCAACACTGGAGCCAGTGCTCTTACTCGCTGTGCTACCTGGCCGCCCCTCAATTATATTTTTCAACAGTTATAATCATTAAACTTTTCCCTTACCTTCTGAACAAGCCTAACTCTTCTTCCATATGACAGCCCTTCAAACTCTTTTTTTCCCCTTTTTGGAGAAGGAAGATAGGGAAATTGGGGTTAAGTGACTTGTCCAAGGTCACACAGCTAGCTTTTGTGTTTAGTGTCTGAGGCCGGATTTGAACTCAGGTCCTCCTGACTCCAGGGCTAGTGCTCTATTCACTGCACCACCTAGCCACCCCCTTTCAAACTCTTGAAGACAATAGCTATTTTCTCTCTTCCAGGTTAAACATTATTGATAGGTGTGATAGTAATGGCAATTAAAGATTCCCCTGTATTGGCTTGGTTTTCAAATTGATTGTATTAAAACCCAGAGTTTGTTAATCCCACCTGTGGGATGGGCTTGTTGATGTGAAAAGAAAGTCCTGAATTGGGAGGAGCTGGTGACGTTGATTTGGAGAGACACTGGAGAGAGGCGGAAGATCTTTTTTTTGGAAGCAGCACCTCGTGGAGAGAGAGAGAGACTAAGAGGATTGCTGGTGGCCGCTTTGAATTGCCCTGGACTTTTGAGACCTGCCCCCTGAGCTGCCAAGGACTGAGGAGACATGGCTGTTTTGCTGGTACTTTGTCTGTCTGTTTTGATGTTATTTTGCCAGATTTGTCCACTGGTGAAAGACTGTCCTGTTGAAGAAGTCCTGGAACCTGGCATTTGGTTAAGAAGGCCTGAGACTGTCCTGCAGACAGAGAGTGAATACTGTCCACTGGTGAGGGACAGTACTGTTGTTGCAGGGGTCTGGAGACTGTCCTGCAGACAGAATGAATACTGTCCACTGGTGAGGGACAGTACTGTTGTTGCAGGGGTCTGGGAGCCTTTCTGTTGGTTCAGAAGCCCTGAAGAAGGATTTTCTTGTTGTATGTTTACAGAAATCCTGGGAGAGGGCTTTGCTAATGTGTTCAGGGGTTCTAGGGCTGTTCTACAGACAGAGGATAAATTCATGAAGGGACTGGCAATGTATCTTATGGCCTTGCTAAGCCTTGTCTCTCCAGGAACTAAGATTGCTGAGAACTTGCCTCGTGTCAAGATGAAGAAAAGACCTCCATTTGGGTATTAAGTGCTGTGTTTAAACTTGATGTAACTCTGGGGTAGATTCAATTGTGATCCAGGGGTGGGGAACTTTTGACCTT
>NW_027187374.1:11936123-11943363 GCF_028583685.1 Petaurus breviceps papuanus | reverse complement strand
AAAGGAGGGGTTTGGAAGTTTAGCACTGCTAAATTTCACCCTGCTAGTATTTACAGAGTAAACTCTTACCTCCTTATTTCTCAGAAGTTTGACAGTTCACTTGTAAAAAGACTAGCTCCAGGGTGAAATTTAGCAGTGCTAAACTTCCAAACCCCTCCTACCTACTTGTAGTTAAATTCACTTTTAAGGCTATATTGACACTGGGGAAGTTGAACTAAGACAATTATACGGATAACCAATGCCCCAAATGGAAAAAATTTGGAAGGATTTTTTTTTAACCATCTGAATGATGATATAAATTTGTTATTCCCTGAAATACTAAAAGTTATGTGGGTCCTCCTTTCACTGATCAGTCAGCAAATCAACAAATATTTACTAAGGGCTTTCTATGTGCTAAGCACTAAGCTAAATGTTGGGGATATGACAAAAATTAAACAATAGGGCAACTAGGTAGCTCAGTGGATAGAGCACCAGCCCTGGAATCAGGGGACCTAAGTTAAAATCTGGCCTCAGACACTTAGTTATGTGACCCTAGGCAAGTCACTCCCTGATTGTCTCCAAAAGGATAAAAAATAAAAATGAAACAGTCCCCATTCTCAAGGAACTTAAATTCCTCACTGGGAAACAAAATGCGTAGTAGGATGTACATAGGCGCAATGTGTTTTGTCCTTGGGGGTTATGTGTCCATATGGTCCATATGCCTTTGTGTGGTTTGCAGGAAGGAAAAAATAAATGTATCTAGAGCATTAACGTTGACCCTTCTCCAAGGGAGACTTTGATCCCTGCTAGAAGGTAAGAAGGGGGTTGGGGCCAAAGACTGGTTACTTTGCTCTCCTCAGAGAAAGTGGGTATCAAGTTAGAATTATACTTATTTACTCCCTTGAATATCTTTAGTCTAGGGAAAATATTTTTCGGGTTCAAGCTATGTTCCTAATTACTATCACTTAACAGCAAAAGTCACCCAAATTATATATCCAAGACTTGACTCCTCTCCAACCAAATGACAGTTCCACAATGAATTTATATAGTAAATAGTAAATAAACCCACTTATCCAAGTCAACAGCAAAACAAAAATCAGAGAAGATATGTGTATTGTACATATACGTGTGTGTGCATGCATGTATATGGGTGTTAGGGAAGACAAGTACCTCTGGTGTGATGGCTGTGGAGCCCTTTTCATGACTACTTTCCACTTTTGGTGTCCACCTGCCACTCAGCTCTCACAGAGGCTCCAAGAAGTTGTAGCATGAATAGTGGCCCAGCTTGGTAAACCATTTCAGCATATGGGCTATACCAGGTTGAGAGTCACCTAGGGGTTTCAAATCCATCAATGAGTTATGGCAGTATCTACCCCAAATATGTGAAAACTTCCTCTGGCAGAATGGGTAGACATGAACAATTTGTTCCAACGGTCTATGAAGGTGGCTGAAGCCGGTGCTGTGGAACCCTTAAAAAGCTTGGTCAGGCATCAAAGACACCAAAGTCATCCACTGAATCTTGAATCATAACCAGTCATCTTTACTTTTGTCTTGCCACTGCATTTTGATGAGTCTGAAAAGACAGTGAGGCTGAGTACAAAACTCTGCCTCATTTAAACCAAATTTATGCACACGTCAAAAGATATTTTCCACACAATTTTGAATCCCAACATAGAGAAGTCATTTTAGTCTTCTTCAAGCATGAAGGATAACATATACATATATAATTATAAATATATATGTATATATGAGAGGGGGGAGAGAAGCAGAGAGAGAGAAATCTGGAAGCCAGAAGAACAGTGAATAATTAATCTTTGCCAATTAGGAGAGACTCATGAAAAGGGGCTTTGAAACAGGTATTATGCATACATATAAACATATACAAAAGAAATACAAATCAGGAATAGCTGGAAGAATTAGAAAAAAAAAGCTTTGCCTAAAACATGGCACTTGAAGTGAATCTTGAAAGAAAGTGTGGCAGTTTCCGGAATTATCAATCCATAAATGGCAAAAGCAAAGTAAAACGTTAATATGGACTTTGTGGGAACAGGGGGACTGAGAGCACAGTCCGTTCTCTGCCCCCAGGAAGAGAAGGCAAGAAGTGGCAGAGGTGCTGCAGCCATGAAGCCACCACCACATGGCTGCTTCAGATTTCCTGGCTTGCAGATCATACGGGTCCAAGCAACCATTCTGAAGGGTAATTGCTCTTGCTTTAATCAACTTGAATCTAGATCACTGTCTTGGGTGGAAGTCCTGGGGTGTGTGACCAGGTGCCAGAGCCTGTGGAGGCTTCAGAGAGGGCACCCAACTAATAGCTCTGGCAGCTGCAAAAACCCCAGCCATTTGGGACAAATCTCTCCTCTCTGGAAGCAGAGTTCTATCTACTGTGGCAAAAAGCTCAAAAGTCAAGTAATTGAGTGGCAACATGAGCAAGCAAAGGAAAGAAAGGAAGCACAGCAGTCAAACGTTAGATTCATTTTTGGGGGATAAAAGGGATCAAAGAATGGAATGGGAGGAAGACAGCGAAGTCAGAACTCCTACACCAGAAGCTTCCAAGAAAAGAATAAGCTGCTTACAGGCCATAAAGGAGCTCAAGAAGGATTTCAAAAACCAAGTATGAGAAGTAGAGGAAAAATTGGGAAGAGAAATTAGAATAATGCAAGAAAATCATGAAAAGATAATCAACAACCTAACTGAAGAAAATAACACCTTAAAAAATAGACTAACTTAGACAGGACAATGTGAGTTCCAAGCGCCTCTTGTCTCATGGGAAATCAGGAACTGCCTTGGGGCCTCTTGGTTCCGAGGCCGCTCCGTGCCCATGGGAGATGAGGAGGTGCTGAGGGCCACAGTCCAGTTGCTGGCTCACAAGGAAGTCTCCCACGAGACTGCTCACTTGATGAGCAGCAACTGATATGGCTGGTTCAGCCCCCCTCCATTGGTTCACATTCCCCATGCACGAGAAAATTATGCCTGAATTGTGCTCTCTTTAAAAGTATATAAGGAGCCAGTTTTCTTCCTCCCGGATGCTGCCCATGTGCCCCACCATCTTAGAATAAATGGTAAGTCATTTCTCTCCCTCGTCTCTGGTCTCTTCAGTCCCTCCAAAGAGCACAACCTAGGGCTGGCCCCTGGGTTAGCAGAGTTAGGGGCCGCTTACACTAACTCAAATGGCAAAAGAGGCCCAAAAAGCCAATGAAGAGAAGAATACCTTAAAAAGCTGAATTTGCCAGATGGAAAAGGAATTTCAAAAACTCACTGAAGAGAATAATTCCTTCAAAATTAAATTGGAGCAAATGGAAGCTGAGAAATCAAGATACTATTAAACAAATCCAAACAAATGAAAGAGTAGAAGGCAACGTGAAGTGTCTCATTGGAAACACCACTGACCTGGAAAATAGATCCAGGAGAGATAATTTTAAAATTATTGGACTACCTGAAAGCCATTATCAAAAAAAGAACCTAGGGGCGGCCAGGTAGCACAGTGAGTAAGAGCACCCGCTCCAGTGTCGGGATGATGTGGGGATCAAATCTGGGCTCAGATACTTAGCACCACACCCAGAAATAACTAGCCGTGTAACCTTGAGCAAGTTACTTAACCCCAATTGCTAAAAAAAAAAACCAACCTAGAAATCATCCTTTAAGAAATTTTCAAGGAAAATTGCCCTCATGTTTTAGAACCAGAGGGAAAAATAGAAATTGAAAGAATTCACCCATCACCTCTTGAAAAAGATCCCAAGGGGCGGCCAGGTAGCACAGCGAGTAAGAGCACCGGCTCCAGTGTCAGAACGACCTGGAGATTGAATCCCGGGCTCAGACACTTAGCACCCACCCAGAAACACCTGGCCATGTAACCTTGAGCAAGTTACTTAACCCCAATTGCTTAGGGGTGGCCAGGTGGCTCAGCGAGTAAGAGCACCGGCTCCAGTGTTAGGACGACCTGGAGATCGAATCCCGGGCTCAGACACTCAGCACCACACCCAGAAATAATAATAACTGGCCGTGTAACCTTGAGCAAGTTACTTAACCCCAATTGCTTAAAAAAAAAAAAAAAGAAAAAGAAAAAGATCCCAAAAAGAAAACTCCTAGGAATATTGTAGCCAAATTCCAGAGCTCCCAGATCAAGCCAAAAATATTACAAGCAGCCAAGAAGAAACCATTTGAATATTGTGGAAACACAAGTAGGATAACACAGGATCTGGCAGCTTCTACATTAAGGGATCAAAGGACTTGGAATATGATATTTTGGAGGGCAAAGGAGCTAGGATTAAAACCAAGAATCATCTACCCAGCAAAACTGAGCATAATTTTTCAGGGGAAGAGATGGTCATTCAATGAAATAAAGGACTTTCAAGCATTCTTGATGAAAAAAAGAGTTGAATAGAAAATTTGACATTCAAATACAAGAAGCAAGAGAAGAATGAGAAGGTAAATAGGGAAAAGAAATCATAAGGAACTTATCAAAGTTGAACTATTTACATTCCTACATGGAAAAATGATAATTGTAACTTATGAAACTTTTCTCAGTATGAGAATAGTTGAAGGGAACATAAATGTGTGTATATGTATATGCATACATATATATATATAGGAGGGTATATGTGCATATGAATACATATGTGAGTGTGTGTATATATGTGTACGGGTATACATAGACAGAGAGCACAGGATCAATTGAATAGGAAGGGATGATATTTAAAAAATAAAATTAAAAGGTGAGACAGGTATATAATGAGAGAAGATGGGGAGAGACAGAATGGGGTAAATTATCTCATACAAAAGAGGCAAGGGAAAACTGTTACAATGGAGGGGAAGAACAGGAAGGCAAAAGGGTCAACCTTACTCTCATTGAACTTGGCTTAGGGAGGGAATAACATACACACTAAATTGGGTATCTTATCCTACAGGAAAGTAGGGGGAAGGGGATAAGAGGGGTGATGATAGAAGGGAGGGCAGATTGGGGGAGAGGGTAGTTAGAAGCACACACTTTTGAAAAGGGACAGGGTCAAAGTAGAGAATAGAACAAGTTGGGGTGGGATAGGATGGAGGGAAATTTAGTCAGTCGTTCACAATATATCCACCATGGAAATGTTTTGCATAACTATACATGTACAACCTATATTGAATTGCTTATCTTCCCAGTAAGAGTGGTTAATGAGGGAAGAAAGGAAAGAATCTGGAATTCAAAGTTTTAAAATCAAATGTTTAAATATATATATATATATATATATACATACATACATACATACATACATACATACATGTACTGTGAAATAAGATATACAGGCACTGGGGTGTGGAGATCCATCTTGCCCTACTGGAAAGTTGGAGGGGGAATGGTGGAGGATATAGAAGAGTGCAGATTGGGGGAGGGGGTATTCAGTGGCATCGCTGTTCTGGGGTGGTGGGTAGGGGAAAGATGGAGAGAAAATTTGTTTTTGTTAATGGGTATGTAAAGCCAATATAATACAAAAATAAAGAAAATTTTACCTAACTAATGTATTTATTTGATGCCATCCCAATTAAATCACTAAAAATTATTTTGCTGAGTTAGAAAAAATAATAAAATTCATTTGGAAGAACAAAAGGTCAAGAATTTCAAAGAAACCAAGAGGAAAAAATGTAAAGATAGTATGCTCTTACATATATGTGTGTGTATGTGTGTATGCATATGTATGTGTCCTCATGTTTAATTGTAGCCTTCTCTAGGGTGATTAGAAGGAAAGCAGAAAATGGGGGTGGGGGGGAATCTTTCATAGACAGTCTCTCAGGATATGATTGTGATGCAATACTGCTGATACATAAGAAATAAGTTGACTTAGAAAAACATGGAGAGACCTGGACCTATGAAAGAAAATGCTATCCACCTCCAGAAAAAGAACTGACAAATAGAAGTATTCACCATATGGTCTTACATATATATATATATATATATATATATATATATATATATGTATGTGTGTGTGTGTGTGTGTGTTTATAAAAAGGTATGTATAGGATTTTATATATTTGTGCTTAATTGTAGACTTCTCTAGGGTAGGGGGGAGGAAGAAAAATATATAAAAGCTACACAGTAGAGAACAAAAGAAAACCTAGAAGGAAGCACAGAAAAGCTGGGTTACTTTGAAAACAATGTGTCATTTATTACATAGGTTTTTGTGAATTGGAAATTTATTGTTTCATATTGAATCCTCATATTCTATTGTGTACATGGAAATGTTCTTTTTTTCTTTTCTTGTGTATCTAAGTTTAAAATTTATAAAAAAAAAATTTTAAGTCTGAGTATAGCATTTGTTCAGCCTAAGACAACTTACGAGGATGTTAGGAAAAGATTTGACCTCCCAGGCAGGTGGTCTGTCTTGATTGAAGTGCAGATATCTCAGGGCAGATGTCCCTGAATCAACAAACAACAATGTGTGAGACGAGCTGTGTTAGATGTCACAGCTTCAGGAACAGGCAGGAATGGTTTAACATAAGGAACACTAATAACATAATTGATTATATCAATAACAAAAGTAACAAAAATCATATGATTATCTCAAGAGATGCAAAAAAATCTTTTGCCCAAATACAGCACTCATTCCACTTGAAAGCATGGGCATAAGAGCACCTAGATGGTGCAGTAGATAGAGCACCAACCCTGGAGTCAAGAGGAACTGAACTCAAATCCAGCTTTGGACACTTAAATAGCTGTGTGCCTCTGGGCAAGTCACTTAACCCAATTACCTTTCCACAAACAAACAAACAAAGGCATAAATATAGGCATAAATGGATATTTCCCCCTAAAATGCTAAGAAGCATCTACCTAAGACAATTAGCAAGCATTAATTGTAGTGAGGGTGAGCTAGAAGCCTTCCCAACAAGATCAGGAGAGAAATGAGGATGCCCATTATCACCAATATTATTTAATATTATATTAGAAATGCTAGCGATAAGAGAAGAAAAATAAATTGAAGGAATCAGAATGATCAATTATCAAAACCACCTCTTTTGCAGTCATTATTATGATATGCTTGGAAAATCCTAGAGATTCGACTAAAACTCTAGTTGAAACAATAATTATAGCAAAGTAGCAGGATATAAAATAAACTCACATAAATCTTCAGGATTTCTATATATTACCAACAAAACCCTACAAGAAGAGATAGTAAGAGATGCTCCATTTAAAATAATTATAGACAGCATAAAATGCCTGGAAGTCTGCCTACCTGCCAACACACACACACACACACACACACACACACACACACACACACACACA
>NW_027187374.1:11917318-11936113 GCF_028583685.1 Petaurus breviceps papuanus | reverse complement strand
CACACACACACACACACACACACACACACACACACACACACACACACCTATATCTAAAGATAGATAGACAGACAGAGACAGACAGACCGATCGATAGATAGATAGATAGATGTGTGTGTGTGTGTGTGTTAAATGGTAGCCTTCTCTAGTGTGGAGTGAAGAGGGAAACAGTTCAGAGCTCAAAATTTAATTAAAAAATAAATTAAATTTTTAAAAAGATCTCTATGAAATGTATGGGAATCAACATAAGTGGTCAACAGCTTGTTAAATTTCTTTTTTTGTTGCTGTTTTTGTTTTTTGTTTTTGCTTTTTGGAGGGGAGGAAGGCAGGGCAATTGGGGTTAAGTGACTTGCCCAAGGTCACACAGCTAGTAAGTGTTAAATGTCTGAGACTGGATTTGATCTCAGGTCCTCCTGACTCCAGGACTAGTGCTCTATACACTGTGCCACCTAGACACCCGTTAAATTTCTTTACAAAGACACTTTTATTTGATTTCTCATGGGATAGGGCAGTTGGCTTCTACTCAATTGAAAAGACTTTTCTATCCATATGATACAAGGTAATCTTATCTTCACTGTAAATGTTGGTTTTATAAGCATTCCTAGAAAGAAAGCAAAGGAAAGCTAGTACTTTATCAGCATAGTTCCAAATTGCTCTCCATATCAGTTAGATCAGTTCACAACTCCACTAGCAGTGCATTGGTGTCTCAATTTTCCCATATCCTCTCTAACATTTATCATTTTCCTTTTCTGTTATATTAGCCAATCTGTTAGGTGTGAGGTGGTACCTCAGAGGTGTTTCAATTTGCATTTCTCCAGTAAAAAGTGATTTAGAGCATTTCTTCATAAAACTATAGATAGCTTTGATTTCTTCTTCTGAAAACTAAAATCCTTTAACCATTTGTCAATTGGGGAATGGCTTGTATTCTTATAAATTTGACTCAATTCTCTATATATTTTAGAAATGAGGCATTTTTCAGAGATGCTGTAAAGATTGTTTCCAGGCTTTCTGATTTCCTTATAATCGTGGTTGCATTGGGGTTTTTGTGCAAAACCTTTTAAATTTAATATAATTGAAATTATTTATTTTACATTTTGTAATATTCTCTATCTTTTGTTTAGTTATGAATTCTTCCCTTCTCCATAGATATGACAGGCAAATTATTCCATGTCTCCTGATTTGCTTATGGCATCACCCTTTATGTCCAAATCATGTACCCATTCTGACTTTATCTTGGTATATGGTGTAAGATGTTGGTCTACACCTGGTTTCTGCTATATTGTTTTCCAGTTTTCCCAGCAGTTTTTGTCAAATTGTGAGTTTTTATCTCAGAAGCTGGGGTCTTTTAATTTAACAAACAGTAGGTTACTAAGGTCATTTACTACTGTGTTTTGTGTACTTAACCTATACCAATGATCCCCCACTCTATTTCTTAATCAGTCCCAGATCATTTTAATGGTTGCCACTTTATAATATAAATTGAGATCTGGTACTGCTAGACCCCCCTTCCTTTGTATTCTTTTCATTAATTCCTTTCATATTCTTGACCTTTTACTCTTCTAGATTAATTTTGCTACCATTTTCCTGGTGAAGGATTGGTCTATTAAGGAGGACTCTGGCAAGAATCTTGCCAGCAATGACTAAGAGAGACCCACCCTGTGATTGTAACAGGACAATCTACTTCCTTTACCTATCTAGAGATAGACAATGGAGGCATACTTGAACTCCTGAGGGATAACCTCCTCTTGCCATATAAACTAGAAAATTTCAGTCACCTTTTGTATGAGTAATGGATCTCCTACCTTGTAAATCTCAGCTGGAAGGAAACTGAATCACTTCCATTTTAATTGTCTTAGGAAGATTCTGAAGATCACCTGACAGGATAAGATACCAGACACTGAGGTCCTTTCTTGAATTAAAATGCCAAGCATTCAAACTGTACTTCAGAGAGCACAACTCCAATGGGCTGGTCATGTTGTTCAAACGCAAAGCATATACTTGACAAAAAAACTTTTATGGAGAACTCACACAGGGTGAGTTCACGTGGTGGTCAGAAGAAGCTATACAAAGACACTCTCAAGGTCTCTCTTAAGAACTTTGGAATTGATTGTGTGACATGGGAGACACTGGCACAGGACTGCTCAGCATGGCATGCAGACATCAGAGAAAGTGCTGATGCTCCATAAGCAAAGCAGAATTGAAATAGATCAAAAGAAACACAAGATGCACACATTTAGAGAATCCACCCCAAATGTTCACATGGATTATTTGTGCCTGACCTATAATAGAATATCATATTGGTCTGATCAGCCAAAGTCAGACACACTGAAACTTGACTCTAGCATAGGGATGTCATTTTGGTCCTCTTTGAGAACAAAGGACAACAACCACCAGCTAACATTTCTAGTACAATACTGAATAATAGGGGTGATAATGGGCATCTTAGTTTCACCCCTGATCTTATTAGGAAGGCTTCTAGCTTATACCCATTACAGATAATGCTTGTTGATGGTTTTAGATAGATACTACTTATCATTTTAAGGAAGCTCTCTTTACTCCTTTGCTCTCTAGTGTTTTTAATAGGAATAGGTACTGTATTTTAGAAAAGTTTTTCAGTATCTTTTGAGATAATCATATGATTCCTGTTGGTTTTGTTATTAATATAGGCAATTATGCTGATAGTTTTCCTAACATTGAACCAATCCTGCATTCCTGGTATAAATCTCACCTAGTCATAGTGTATGATCCTAGTGACTTATTGCTGTGATCTCCTTGCCAATGTTCTATTTAAATTTTTGCATCAATATTCATCGGGGAAATTGTTCTATGGTTTCTTTCTCCAGTTTAATACCACATTTGTATCATAAAAAGAATTAGGTAGGACTCCTTCTTCACCCATTTTTCCAAATAGTTTATATAGTATTGTAATTAATAGTTCTTTAAATGTTTGGTAGGATTCACTTGTGAACCCATCTTGCCCTGGGGATTTTTTCTTAAGGACTTCCTTGATGACTTAAAAAAAATTTTTTTTTCTAAGATGGGGTTATCTAGGTATTCTGTTTTTGCTTCTGTTAATATGGGCAATTTAAATTTTCATAAATATTCATCAATTTCATTCTTGTCATATTTATTGACATATAATAAAAATATTTCCTAATTGTTTAAATTTCCTCTTTATTGGTAGAGAACTCACCACCAATTCATTTTTCATTTTTCATACTAGATATTTTATTTTCCTCTTTCTTTTTTTGATATCAAATTAACCAATAGTTTATCTATCTTATAGGGTTTTTTTTTTTCATAAAGCCAGCTCTTGGTTTTATTTATTAACTCAATAGTTTTCTTACTTTCAGTTTTATTAATCTAACCTTTGGTTTTCAAGATTTCCAATTCATAGTTCAATTGGGGATTTTAATTTTTTCTTTTTCTAGTTTTTTTTTAGTTGCATGCCTAATTCATTGATCTATTCTTTCTCTATTTTATTGATTTAAGAAGTTAGAGAAATAAAATTTCCCCTAAGCACTACTTCAGTTTCACCCCATAAATTTTGGTATACCGTCTCAAATGTACAATTTGAGAAGAATGTCATTCTCCTTAATGAAATTATTGATTGTTCCTATGATTTGTTCTTTGGCCCCCTTATTTTTTTAGGATTGGAATATTTAGTTAATTTTTCATCTACATTTCCACTGCCCTTTATTTAATGCAATTTTATTGCATTATGATGTGAGAAGGATGCATTAAATATTTCTGCCTTTCTACATTTGATTTTGAAGTTTTTGTGCCCTAATCCATGGTCAATTTTTGTATAAGTGCCATGTACTGCTGAGAAAAAGGCATATTCTTCTCTGTCCACATTAAAATTTCTCCAGAGGTCTGTCATTTCTAACTTTTCCAAAATTCTATTCACCTCCTTAACTTCTTTTTTTTAATTTTGTGATTGGGTTTATCTAGTTCTGAAAGGGGAAAGTTTAAATCCCCCATATTGAAGGAGGTAACAACATGATCAGCATGTTAGCTTTATCTGCCTAGGGGTGCAATAAAATGTATCCCACTGATTCTATATGGAGACAGACCCTGGTACTTGCTTAGGGACTGCATAAGAAAGTTAAAGGAGAAGGTAATGAAGATAGCTATCATGTTTGGAGATGCAAATGCATATTCCCTTAACAGTTCCTCATAGAAATATCATAGTGAAGATGGCTCCTCCTGCTTATCAGTACCTAATTCTGATTCTACTTATTGGTGAGATAGGCACCCTCTTTCAGAAGTGCTGGATAAGATTTCACAGTTTAGTGACTTGAGAGAATGGGGGAAAGATAAATGTCCTCAAGACAGAAGAGTAAATAGCCAGAAGATTGAAAGGCAGAATAGATTGACAAAAAAAGAATTGTTTACTGCCCTTTTGAGAGCAGGGGTAGATTTTTGAAAAATTGATGGTATTCCAACTAATGAGCTATACAAAATATACCAAGAAAAGGGACTTAATATCAGATGGAACATGGAAGTGAGGGCTTACCCTACAGATCCTCCTGAACCCTTGTATCCAAGTTCATCACACCTTCAGGGAGAATAGGAAATTGGCCAATACCCAGCTCAGATTAAAGAAATACACAGACAGGATTACCGAACCCATATCAATTTGACAATATATTGAAAAAATGAATCAACTACTGTAACTAGGGCATTGATAGATACTGGGACAGAGACCTCCTTTATATATGGGAACCCTGACAAATTCAAACATGGAACTCCTATTACCATCACAGGACTGGGAGGGACTGAAATGTCAACCAAGCAAGTCAAACTAATGATGAAAATTGGGCAATTGCCTGAAAAAGAATATACCATGGTTATTGTACCCATTCCTGAATACGTCATTGGAATAGATATATTGAAAGGTATGACTTTAAATTTACCTGAGGGGAGATACCAATTTACAGTAAGGAAAATAGTAACACAGTTTTACTGGGAAAAACAAAAATGTACCCAATCACTTTACCTGAACCTTCTGAAGTAATTACTTTAAAGCAGTATTGTGTGCCAGGTGGGCAAGATGAAATTACCAATACTATAAATGAATATGTTGAGGCAGGAGTGTTAGTCCCTACAACCACTAGATGGAATAATCCTGTCTGGCCAGTACAAAATTCAGATGGGACCTGGTTAATGACAGTGAATTATAGACAATTGAATCAGGTGACTCCTCCCTTGTATGCTGCTGTTTCAAAAACCATCACCTTAATAGAAAGGATTCAGAAGGGGGCAACTAGGTGGTACAGTGAGTAGAGCACTGGTCCTGGAGTCAGGAGGAGCTGAGTGTAAATCTGGCCTCAGACACTTAACACAAAAACTATCCTTGGGCAAGTCACTTAACCCCAAATTGCCCTCCAAAAAAGCAAAAACAAAAAAAAAGGATCCAGAAATACAATGGGTCTTGGTACACAGCTATTGATTTAGCCAATGATTTCTTTATTATCCCAATAGATTCTAAACAATGGGACCAGTTTGCATTCACTTGGCAGGGCAGATAATACGCTTTTACCTGCTTGTCACAAGGATATCTGCTTAGTCCCACTATTTGTTATAGGATTGTGGATGAACATATGAATTAGAGCTACCTGGTGTATAGTTTACCCATGACACTGATGATATTATGATACAGGGTAAAATGTAAAAGAAGTGGAGAAGGGTTTGATATTTTAAATTGAGCATATGAAAAGCAAAGGGTAGGAAATTAACCCTGCAAAGATTCAAAGGCCAGCTCAAAACATAAAATTTTGGGGTATACAATGGAATAAGGGGTTGCAAGACATTCTGCTGCAAGTCCAACAAAAAATTCAGTATTTTCCTATCCCTACCAATAAGAAAGAGGTGCAAAAGTTTGTATGATTATTTGGATATTGTCAACATCCCATTCTGTATCTGGGACAGATTTTGAAACCCTTATATAAAGTTACTTGGAAGAAATGTGAGTTTGATTAGGGACTTGAGCAGAGTAAAGTTTTTGAAGGAGCCAAAGCTGCTATACAATTAGCCCTAGATTTATGGCCTTTGCAAAATTGCAAGGTGGAATTACAAGTGACTGTAGAGGATGAATGTGCAAACTGGAGTTTATGGAAAAAACAACAAAGCTGAAATGTGCCCTTAGGATTTTGGTTTAGGAAACTCCCTTCATCTGGAATTCAATATACCCCTTTTGAAAAGCAGTTGTTATCTGTATCGGGCTTTGGTAGAGACTGAACAACTGACTCTGGACCATGAAGTGATATTAAGGCCTGGAATCCTGATTATGATCTGGGTAATGAGTACCCCAGCTTCCCACAGAATTGGACATGCACAAGAGGCTAGTATAATTAAATGGAAATGGTATATTTAAAATAGATCAAAAACAGGCAAAAGTGGAGTTTCTGCTCTACATGAATCTATAGCAAACATAGATACTAAGGGAAATGATATACCCCTTGAACCAAAGCAACAGGTGGTACAGTCCTTGGTAAAATGGGATGAAGGATATGATAGATTAATTGAAGAACATAAAAAGCATGCATGTTTTACTGATGGGACAGTAAAATACTTGGGCCACAAAAGACATTGGAAAGCAGTAGCCTATAACCCATGTACTAAGCAGACTTTGGAAAGTATTGGGATAGGTGGAAGTAAGTAAGTAAGGTGGAAGTAGTCAATATGCTGAACTTATGGCAGTATGTCAGGCTATCAAAACAGAACAAGGAGGACAGTATTATATATTCACTGATTTCATGGGCGGTAGCTAATGGGTTAGCTATATGGATGCCCATGTGGAAAAATCAAAATTGGAAAATTCATGGTAAACAAGTCTGGAGCAAATAATTATGGGAAGATATATGGGACATGTCTTCGGTTACTAACTTGTCAGTTTTTCATGCTCATGGGACCCTTACCATGCCAGAATGTGAGTACAATGCACGTTTTCATCAACTAGCAAAGATTGCTACTCAACATATTGTCCCTACTCTGACATCAGCTGATGATCGGTACTAGCAAAATGAGTCTATCAAACAATTGGCCATTAAGGGGTCCAGGCCACACACTGGCGGGCACAAGATTGAGGTATTAATATCTCTCATTCATGGTTAAAACAAGTAGCAGAAGAATGTCACATATGTTAACTGGCAAAGGAACAAACTGTTCATTCGGGTAGTAACTAGAGAGATAGCAAATAGAAAAGTTCCAACCCAAATTTGGCAAATAAATTATATTGGTCCCCTACCCCAAGGTAAAGGATGAAAATTTATATGTACTTGTGTTGACACCTATTCAGGTGTACTAGTGGCTTGTCCTTATAAGAATATGACCCTGAAAAACACCTGTAAAACTCTGATATCCTAAGTTTATATTATGGAACCCCAATGCAGATTCAAAGTGACAATGGGTCACATTTCAAAGGTAATGAAATGAAGAGATATTATATATTACACAATATAGAATGGATATATCATATTCCATATTACCCACAAGCATCTGTGTTAATGGAAAGAATGAATGGATTTTTGAAAGAACAGTTAAGGAAGTTAAGTTCTAATAATTCATATCAACATTGGAAAGATAATTTGTTCACTGCTTTATGTAATTTGAATAATAGACCACTGGGAGGAAGTACACCTCTAGCCAGAATGATGACCCCAACTCTGCAAATTAAAAAACAATAGACACATAAGATCCCAAATATTGCATATTGGATTGTGAGGCATGATGTCTCAGCTCCATATCCAGGAACACCTGGTTCAGCAGGATATGATTTACATTGTTTACAGGAGTTTTGGTTAGATAGAAAAGAAATAAGAAAAATCTCTACTGGAATATAAGAATCCCTAAAAAATTATTTGGATGGATATTACCTAAATCAGGATTAGCAACTCAAGGAATATATGTATTGACTGTAGTAATAGATTCTAATTATCAAGGAGAAATTGTGGTATTCCAAAATTTGAGTGAAGAACCCATGAAGAACTATTTGTAAAAATGATAGAATAGTTCAAGTGATTACTATTCCTTGTGAAACAATACCCCTTTTGAAAACTGACCCTCCTTTTGATATAACTATCAGAGAAACGAAGGGTTTGGTTCTACACACACACACACAAAAAAAAAAAAACCACACACACATATATATGTATATGTAAAATTGTTCAATACATACTTCTATTAATCAATTCTTTCTCTGGATATAGATAGTATCTTTCTTCATATATCCTTTATTTTTTATTTGTGTATTTATAATAGAAAAAAATTACTTACTTGCTCAAAGTCTTTCTTAAAACAAAAATTGCTGTTACTGTAAGACTTTCCGTGCCTTTCTAAGATCATTGAACTCATCATTTCTTATAGCACAGTAGTATTCCATCACAACAACCACACACCACAAGTTATTTGATCATTCCTTAATTGATGGGGATTCCTGCAATTTCCACTTCTTTGCCACCACAAAGAGAGCTGCTATAAACATACCAAAGTTATAATTACTATTCATTAATTTCCCTCCATCTTCTTTTTACTCATTATTTTCTTTCTCACTCTCTCTTTTTTCCCCTATCCCTGTTACCTTATCTTCTCTCTTCACCCTCCCACTCCCACTTTTGAAGGGAGCCTAAACATCTGATCCAGGAATCAGTCTGTACTTTGAAAGTTAGCTCCGGGTCTTCCAGTGATGCAGCTGTAAATCAGAGCTCGCCTGATATCTGAGATCCAGGGCTCTGCCCTGTTCTGGGATTCTAGCCAGAAGGTGTTAGCTTCCTTTTAAGATTATTAATAATATTTTAGATACTATTCATGTGTATGGAAACATCAAGGGCATGATTACCATCAAGGCCTACTTGACATCACTGTCTGGCATCTTGAAACTGAACAAACAGTATTGGAAAGCTTAGTGACCTATAGTTACTTTGTCTTTTTACTCTATAAAACCTTTGCTCATGGTATCAATAAACAGATTGCACTGATAATCTCACCTGACCCACGTTATTCCACACTTCTCCATTGTAGTGCATCATTTAGTGCTGGTTACACACTTCATCCACCCCTCCAAAGTCCTCCCATCTCTTTCCCCACCTCCCAATTACAATTCACACACCCCTCCAAAAGTCTTCCCCATTCTCTTCCCCCATCCTCCCAAATCCCAATCTACACACCCCTCTAAAAGTCCCTCCCACACCCTGTGAAACAGTTCTTAAGAATTACAAGTATCATTTTCTCATGTAGGGATGCAAACAGCTTAGCCTTATCGAATCTCTTATGTTTTCTCTTCCCTTTTTACCTTTTTAAAATTCTCTTAAGACAATATTGAAAATCAAATTTTTGTTCAGTTTTGGTCTTTTTCCTCATGAGAGCTTGAAAGTCCTCTATTTCATTGAATAATCATTTCTTCCCTTAAAGGATTATGCTCAATTTCACCAGGCAGGTGATTCTTGGTTGTAGTCCTAGATCTTTTGTCTTCTGGAATATCATATTCCATAACTTTTGATCTTTTAATGTTGCAACTGCTAAATCCTGTGTAATCCTGACTATGGTTCCCTGATATTTGAATTGTTTCTTTCTGGTTCCTTGCAATATTTTTTCCTTGACTTGAGAGTTCTGGTATTTAGCTATAATGTTCTTGGAAGTTTTCATTTCAGGATCTTTTTCAGAAGTGATCAGTGGGTTCTTTCAATGCCTATTTTGCCCTCTAGTGCTAGGATATTGGGGCAGTTTTCTTCAATAATTTCTTGATGAATTTGATGAGCAGGTACTCAATGGTTCTCAGATTATCTCTCCTGGATCTATTTTCCAGGTCAGTTATTTTTCCAGTGAGGTATTTTCCATTTTCTTCATTTTTTCAGTCTTTTGATTTTGACTGATTCTCTATGTCTTATAGAACTTCCACTTGCCCAATTCTAATTTTTAAGGAATTATATTCTTCAATTAGGTTTTTTACCTCCTTTTTCATTTGATCAAATCTACTTTTTAAGGAATTGTTTTCTTTGGTGGATTTTTTTTTACCCTTTTTTCCATTTAATCTATTTTTGTAAGAGTTGTTTTCTTGGCCAAGATGGCGGAGTAGAAGCACAACCCTCCCGCGGCTCCGGCTTCCACCCTCCCCAATCCATGTAAAAAGGGGACTCTAAACAAACTCTGGAGCTGCAGAACCCACAAAATGACACAGAGAAGCTAACCTCCCGCTGAGAACAGCCCAGCAGGCCGGCAGAAATCGGCCAGCATAACGCTCTGGGAGCCGAGCCAGCCCCACACCAAGGCCCCAGGGTGGGTCTGACCAGCTGCCAGCCAGAGGGACTCCAGATCAGCAGCAGCTGTGGCCGTTTCCAGATTTATCAATACATAGATGCGAAGGACAAGTTCTAATAAGGAATAATAGCGGGCGACGGCACGGCGGCCTGAGCGGGAAGGTGCAGCTGCCTGTGCGGGAAGGCGTGGTGGACGCAGGCCTGGAAGGGGCCTGATCAACTCGGAGGGCAAGTCTTCCCACCAACCACAAGGTCCACTACCAGGCCTATCACCAAAGGGCTGGGACTGGAAAGAGCAAGGTAAGAAGCAAATACAGGGGCCCCTATACTGGACAGCAAACATTCTTGGGGCTACCACTTCATAGCCCAGAAATCTTTTTTTTTTTTAAAGCCCCTTTCAGGACCTCCAAAGACAAGGATGGCAGAGTGAACCCCACTTGCTCCAAACCCCCCCTCTGACCCTGAAAATATAGTAACTCTTGCCCCAGGGCAAAACCCTCTACAGTAAAGGCTTGGGATCCTAGAGGAAGGGCATGGCTAGGACACTGCCTCAAAATGGGTAGAAAGCAGACTACAAAGACAAAGACTCTAGAGTCCTACTATCCTCAGAGGGAGGAACCAACCTCAGAGGGAGGCACTGTGGACTCCACACCCACAGCTGAGACTTCAACAGGGAATGGATCCCAAGCACAGAAGGCTCTCCTAGATGAGATCAAAAGGAACTTTGAAAGCAAAATGAGAGAGATAGAAGACAAAATGAATAATTCTCTCAAAACAAAATAGCAGAATTCGAAAAACATTATAATGAGGAAAACATCTCTCTAAAAAGAAAAGTGTATGATATGGAAAAGGAGCTTCAAAAATTAACCAAGGAAAATGATTTGCTAAAAACCAGAATTAAACAAATGGAAACAAATAACTCTATGAGGAACCAAGAATTAGCCAAGCAAAACAACAAAAATGAAAAATTAGAAAAAGAGGTAAAATACCTCAAAGAAAAAATAACTGACCTGGAGAACAGATCCAGGAGAGATAATCTGAGAATCATAGGCCTACCAGAAAATTATGATGAAAAAATGAGCCTGGACAACATTCTCCAAGAGCTCGTTAAGGAAAACTGCCCTGAGATACTAGAACCTGAGGGGAAAATAGAAATTGACAGAATCCACCGGACACCTGCTGTAAGAGATCCCAAACTGAAAAATCCTCGAAATGTTGTGGCCAAACTCCAGAACTACCAGATAAAAGAGAAAAAACTTCAAGCGGCCAGAAAGAAACAATTCAAATATCGAGGGTCCACAGTGAGGATTGCACAGGATTTGTCAGCCTCCACACTGAAAGATCGGAGGCAGTAGAATACAATTTTCAGGAAGGCAAAACAGCTCAGTTTACAACCAAGGATCACATACCCAGCGAGACTGAGCATATTCTTCCAGGCAAAGAGATGGTCATTCAATGATATAACAGAGTTCCAGACCTTCTTGATAAAAAAGCCAGAACTCAATGGAAAATTCAACCTCCAATTACGAGAAGCAACAGTGACTTAGAAAGGTAAACAAGGAGAACACACATCATTTTGGAGGGAAAGAGGGGAGGGAGAGGAGCTTCGCATGAGATCTGTTCCTGTCATTCTTGATGCGAAGAAAAAATAGCATACCTCATTAAGTATAACAATATCCTACAGGCAGTAGGAGGGGGAAAGGGTTACAAAAGAGTTGTTTTCTTTTTCTAAGCTCTTTACTCTTTTTTCATGATTCTCTTGCACCACTCTCATTTCTTTTCCCAATTTTTCTTCTGTCTTTCTTATTTGATTTTTAAACTAATTTTTTACTCTTCCAGGAGTTTTTTGGACTTGAATCCAATTCTCACTTTTCTTTGGAATTTTATCCATTGGTGTTTTGACATTGTTGTTCTCTTCTGAGTTTGTGTCTTGATCTTTCCTGTCACCATAATAACTTTCTATAGTCATATTCTTTTTTGGTTTTTCTCATTTTTTCTAGCCTTTTTCCTTACTTTCAAATTTGAGCTCTCCTTCTATGGTGGAGAGCATATTGTCCCAAGATTCTTGTGCCAGGGAGACAGTCCTTGGTTGTTCGCCTGGTGATGCCCTGAGACCCATGGGGGCCCATAATGCTGCAGGCTATGAGGGTCCAGTGTCTCACTGGTGTTGTGCTGAAGGGGTAGAGTGTGGTGGAGGGGTGACTAGTGCTGCTTGGTGCTGTAGGGGTCTGCCCATTTGCCTGGAGATACACTGTGGCATACAGAGGGGTCACAGTGCTGACCTCTGCCCATTTACCCAACTGTACTGTTGTACATGAAGGGTCTTGGTGTTGGTGTTTGCCTGCTCACCTTGTGTCAAAATGGGGCTCAGGGCCTCCTTCTGGCTTGCTCAGGCAGGGCCTGCTATTGGCTTGCCAGGATACTTCCTGTCCTGGATTGCACTTTCCTTTTACTTGAGTGAGACAGACCTTTCCTACTGTCTTCCAAGTTTCTTAGGCTAGAAGATTGTTTCATCTTGTCTTCTTGCTGGTTCTGCCATTCCAGAATTCATTTTGGGGCACAATTTTATAATTGTTTGGAGGTTAATATGGGAGAGTTTAGGAGATTTCCTGCTTACTCTGCCATCCTGACTCCTGGAAGTCCTGTACTTTTGTTAGTGGTGGTTTAGTCACATCTGTCTCTTTGTGATCATCTTTGGGGTTTGCTTGACAAAGATACTGGAGTGATTTGCCATTTTCTTCTCCAACTCATTTTTACAGACGAGGAAACTGAGGCAAACAAGGCTAATTGACTTTTGCAAGGCCACACAATTAGTAAGTGTCTGAAGCTGGATTTAAACTCATGTCTTTCTGACTTCGGGCTAGGCTTTTTATCCACTGTATCACCTAGTTGCTCAAGGCAAACTCCTACAGAGAAGAATTATATTATATGATACACACACACACACACACACATATATATATATGTATGTTCTTAAGCACCTTCTCAGTTTACCCATATAATCAAATTGATATCTCTAGATGAAATCAATGCAAAACATTTGGAATGAGAAAAAACATCTGAAAGGAAAAATGGTTCTTGAGCACATATCTCCTTCATTATTTAAATGAAAAGTAGAGCAATACAATTTTAATTGAACTGGAACTATTGTGTTCAATTCCAGTTGCTCAATTTCAACCTGAATGTGCATATCCATTTCAATTACATGTTCCTTAGTGAAAGCATTGTTAATTTTGCTGTCATTCAAAGACTGCTATAAAAGTATATAATGCCCAAGTTAAGATCTTCTTGCTTTATATCTTTCTATCATTTGATTTGTATTGAATCCAAAGAAAAATGTGCCATTTCAAACAGACAATAGCAAAAGTCCCTTGTCAAGGAACAGGCCAAATTATTGAAGCCATTCCTTGATCATCATAAGACTACAAAGAAATCTTCTTAAAATCTTTCCAAAATCTTTCCTCAAGAGTGCAATGTGACATGTAGTGGAAGATGGACCTGCCCCAATATAATAGGTCCCTATGCAAATCAAAGGAAGTCCTTTATAATGCTTTACACTAAAAACATGTGTATCTTCTATAGGGATATAATATATCTTTGTAAATGGAAAATGTACCACAGAAAAGGGGTGAATCTGGTGTGATTCAGAGTACTTCTTTGACTTAATATATCTCTCCTTTTTCCATCATTATATCAAATTACTTTGTGGTATCATTAGCTTTTATTTGACAAAATAAGACTCTGTGTGTGTGTGTGTGTGTGTGTGTGTATAAGTCCCAATTAAGCTCAGTTCTTCTTATTGAATAATTTGTACCAATAATTTGTTTAACCTTTGAATCCACTATATGTGCTTATTTGTGAGGATTATTGCAAAATTCTCTTTGTCAAGGAATATCACAAGTCATTTAAGCCATTCTTTAATCCCAATAGAACTCAGAGTAACCTTCTTAAAGTCCTTTTGCTATTCCTTCTAAAGATGGCAATGGAGGGGATGGCTAGGTGGCACAGTCAATAGAGCACAGGTCTTGGAGTCAGGAGGACATAAGTTCAAATCCAGCCTCAGGCACTTAACATTTACTAGCACTGTGAGCTTGGGCAAGTCACTTAATCCCCCATTGCCCTGCTTTCCCCCCTCCAAAAGAAGCAAAACAAAAAAATGGCAATAGCAGAAGAGGAATGTAATACGGCACAATGAAGAGGAATGAGCATTCAGTATTTTTCTTTACTCTAAAAGTATGTGCTAAAATACTTTAATGTAACATAATAATGTAACTTGAAACCACAGAAATGGAGTCAATATGCTATGATTCAAGACATTTGTTTGGATTCATATATCTTTACTATTTCCATCTTAGCATTCAGCAATTGTAGCTACATTCTGTTTTATTTACCAAAATAAGAATCATTATCATTCAGGAGATTTTCTCAATGAAGCAAATACTTTTCAGATATGGACTGAGATAAAAAACCTGGCTAATTTGACTTAAAATACTCCCAACTGGAATACTCAGAGAGCATTTTTAGATTTGGATTTAAATAAAGGAAACAAGTTTTGGCAAAGCTCAATCCTTCCCAATGAATGATTTGTCTCATTCCAAATATTTTACCTTTTTAATCCACTGTAGAAATCCTTGTGTCAAACAAGACAAATCCCACAAACACAAGGAGTGTTATATGACATGTTGCTGTTCAATAGACTTTTTCTTTGTATTGTATTTGCAGACTCAGACATTTCTTTTACTTACATGCACTTTCATATTATGATCTCCTTGCTTTTTACATAATAACCAGTGTCATTTGAATTGAGTTGATTCAAAGGGAAAATGTGCTGATTTGGTAGGATTATAGCAAACAGAAATGTCTTTGTTAAGTATTATTCCAAGTCATTAAAAACACTCCTTAATTCTAAAAGACTACACAGTGACTTTTTAAAAGACTTTATACCATTCCTTCTAAAGCTTGTAATGTGACATGTAGTAGAAGACTAACCTGCCCCAATATTATAGGTCCCAGGGAAATGAGTGGGAGTTCTAGATCAGGCTTTCCTCTGGAAGCATGTTTGTGATCTATAACGATATAATATAACAACAATTCCACAGGAGGGAGTCAAGATGGTGGAGTAGAAGCAGGTCTTCTGCAGGGCTCTGGCTTCCACCTTCCCCAATTCATGTAAAAGGGGACTCTGAACAAACCTTGGAGCTACAGAACCCACAAAATGACACAGAGAAGCTAACTTCCCGCTGAGGACAGCCCGGCAGGCCGGCAGAAATTGGCCAGCTCAGGCTCTGGGAGCCGAGCCCAGCTCGGCTGCGCGGTTTTAGCCCCAGGACAGGCCTGACCAGCCGCAGGCTAGAGGGACTCCAGATCACCAGCAGCTGTGGTGGTCCAGAATTATCAACACATAGATGCTAAGGACAAAGTGAGAGGTCAGTACACTATGGACTTTGGGACCCGGTAGTTGGGAGTGCATCGGCTTTTGCCCCCAGGGCAAAAGTGGCAGCTTCAGCTCTTGGCCTGCAGAGTGAAGGGGGACCAAGCAACCAGTCTGAGGGGTAATCGCTCTTGCTTTAACCTGCTTGGATCTAGATTGTGGTTTAGGGTGGAGATCCTGGGGTATGTGTCCAGCTTGCCAGAGTGTGTGGAGGCTTCATCAAGGACACCCAACTAATACCTTTGGCAGCTGAGAAAATCCCAGCATTTGGGACAAAAGCTCTCCTGTATGGTAACAGAGTCCTACTGTGGCAAAAAGCGCAAAAGTCAAGTAATTGAGTAGCAACATGACCAGGCAAAGGAAACAAAGAAAACAGAAGAACCCAACATTAGACTCCTATTTAGGGGACAAAAAGGATCAAAGCATGGAACAGAAGGAAGACAGTGAAGTCAGAACTTCTGCACCAAAAGCTTCAAAGGAAAATAAGAGCTGTTTACAGGCCATAGAGAACCTTAAGAAGCAGATAAGAAAAGTGGAGGAAAAATTGGGAAGAGAAATGAGAACAATGCAAGAAAATTATGAAATGAGAGTCAACAGCCTGACTGAGGAAAATAATACATTAAAAAATAGACTAACTCAAATGGCAAAAGAGGCTCAAAAAGGCAATGAGGAGAGCACCAGCTCTAGTGTTGGGATGACCTGGAGATCGAATGCCGGGCTCAGGCGCTCAACACCACACCCAGAAATAACTGGCCATGTAACCTTGAGCAAGTTAATTAACCCTGATTTCTTTAAAAAAAAAAAAAAAAGGCAATGAGGAGAATGCCTTAAAAAGCCGAATTTGCCAGAGGGAAAAAGAATCTCAAAAGCTCACTGAGGAGAATCATTGCTTCAGAATTAGATTGGAGTAAATGGAAGCTAATGACTTTATGAGAAATCAAGATGCTGTTAAACAGATCCAAACAAATGAAAGAATAGAAGGCAATGTGAAATATCTCATTGGAAAAACCCCTGACCTGGAAAATAAATCCAGGAGAGATCATTTAAAAATTATTGGACTACCTGAAAGCCATGATCAAAGAAAGAACCTAGAAATCATCCTCCAAGAAATCCTCAAGGAAAACTGCCCTGATGTTTTAGAATCAGGGGGCAAAATAGAGGTTGAAAGAATCCACTGATCACCTCCTGAAAAAGATCCCAAAAAGAAAACTCCTAGGAATATTATAGCCAGGTTCCAAAATTCCCAGATCAAGGAGAGAATATTACAAGTATCCAGGTAGAAACAATTTGAATATTGTGGAAACACAATCAGGATAACCCAGGATCTGGCAGCTTCTACACTGAGGGATTGAAGGGCTTCAATGTGATATTCCAGAGGTCAAAGGAGCTTGGGATTAAAACCAAGAATCACCTACCCAGCAAAACTGAGTATCATGTTTCAGGGGGAAATGTGGTCATTCAGTGGAATAGAGGACTTTCAAGCATTCTTGATGAAAAAACCAGAGTTGAATAGAAAATTTGACATACAAGAAGCAATAGAAGCATGAGAAGCTAAACAGGGAAAAGAAATCATAAGGAACTTATCAAAGTTGAACTATTAACATTCCTACATGGAAAAACAATAATTGTAACTTATGAAACTTTTCTCAGTATGAAAATAGTTGAAGGGAATAGAAATATACATATATATATATGAGGGTATATGGACATATGAATACATATATGAATGTGTGTATATATGTTTACAGGTATACATAGATAGAGGGCACAGGACCAATTTAATAGGAAGGGATGATACTTAAAAGGTGAAACTAAGAGGTGAGAGAGGAATATAATGAGAGGAGATGGGGAGAGACAGAATGAAGTAAACTATCTTATATAGAAGAGGCAAGGGAAAATTGTTACAATGGAGGGGAAGAACAGGAAGAAAAAAGGGAATGGGTCAACCTTACTCTCATTGAATTTGGCTTAGGGAGGGAATAACATACACACTAAATTGGGTATCTTATCCTACAGGAAAGTAGGGGGAAGGGGATAAGAGGGGTGATGATAGAAGGGAGGGCAGATTGGGGGAGAGGGTAGTTAGAAGCACACACTTTTGAAAAGGTACAGGGTCAAAATAGAGAATAGAAGAAATTGGGGTGGGATAGGATGGAGGGAAATATAGTCAGTCTTTTACAATATATCTACTATGTTAATGTTTTGCATTAGCTACATATGTACAACCTATACTGAACTGCTTATCTTCCCAATAAGGGTGGGTGACAAGGGCGGAAGAGAATGAATCTGGAATTCAAAGTTTTAAAATCAAATGTTAAAAAAATATACATATATATGTATATACTATTATTAATACTATTTTACATGTAATTGGGAAATAAGATATACAGGCACTGGGGCATAGAGATCCACCATGCCCTCCTGGAAAAGTCAAAAGGCGTATGGGAGAAAATATGGGAGACAGCAGATTGGAGGAGGGGATATCCTGTGGGACTGCTATTTTGCATTGGTGGGTAGTGGAAAAATGGGGAGAAAATTTGTAACTCAAAATCTGGCAGAAATGAATGATGTAAATCAGAAGTTAATAAAGCATTTGAAAAATTAAAAAAAAACAATTCCACAGTAAAGGAGTTAATCTAAGATTTTACTGGTTAAAGAATCATAGATGCCCATATTAGGGTCTCCTTGCTTTCCATATAATGACCAGAGTCATTACAATTGAATGGAATTAGAAGTACCATGAGGATTATAGCCAAAAGACCTGTTGTCAAAGTATATTCTAAATTATTAAAGATATTCCTTGATGCCAAAAAAAATTATAATTATTTTCTTGAAGGCTTTCCAACGTTTTTCCTAAAGACTGTAATGTGGCATATAGGAGAAGACTAAGGTGACCCAAGAGTATAGTTCCCAATGCAAATGAATAGGAGTTGTGATTTTTGCTTTCCTTTTGAAGTATGTTTGCACTCTATAGGTATATAATGTATTATTTCAAATGGAAACTATTCTGAAGGGAGAGATAGAGATGGACAGGGGGGAGAGAGGGGGAGAGAGAGAAAGAGAGAGAGAGAGAGAGAGAGAGAGAGAGAGAGAGAGAGAGAGAGA
>NW_027187374.1:11915644-11917308 GCF_028583685.1 Petaurus breviceps papuanus | reverse complement strand
GAGAGAGAGAGAGAGAGAGAGAGAGAGAGAGAGAGAGAGAGAGAGAGGGTCTGGTGTGATTCAGGGCATTTATTGGAGTTCATATACCTCCCCTATAACCACCAAAGTCTAAAGCTCCATTGAGGAACTGTATTGCCAAGGCAATATTCACAGCACTGACAGCGACAATGAAGATACCAGCATAAGTCTGAATTGCAAAATAGAACAGACTCTCCCTATAGAAGACAGAAGTTAAACATTTATTCGGACACCAGAAAGTCAAATCCCAACACCAGAAAACCAAATTCATCATAGCAACAAAGAAATCTATTCACAATAACACTGTAGAGGGCAACACCTTCCCAAAACCTTCAAACAAAACAAGCACTCACAAGCCTAGCTATCTCCTTGCCTGTGTTCTCTCTCTCCCACCATACTAATTGCTCTGACTCTCAGTTTCCTCTGAGTTCTGCTCCACCCTTCCTACTCCATCCATTCAGCAAGCTCCCTCCACCACAGGCTACATGTGATTACATTCAGCCTATTAAGGGGCAGGAAAGATCTTTAAATTCTCATTACCATTACAGGATCCAAGAAGGTTTAGTTGCCAAAATAAGAGTTTCCAAAAATTAAACATTTTCTAAATATAAACTGAGTATTAGAAAACTGTCTTAATTTGACTAAAAATACTCCCAAAAGGATTACTCAAGTGGTATTATTATATACAGAATTCAAGAAAGAAAATTAGTCTTGGTTAAATACACTTTTACCTGTTGAACATTATGTCTCCTTCCATCTACTGAATCCACAACAGAGATTCATTTGTTAATAAAAACAAGTTGAAGAAGGTGCTCCACCAATACAAGGAGTGCCACACATAGCATATATCATCCTAGGCTTTTCCTTGTGTTGAAGTTCCTTATTCAAAGGAGATGATGTAATGAACACAGTTCCAAATGTCATAAAACCTTTGTGTTCAGTGCCAGTTACTCAATTTCAGACTGAATATGCTTAATACTTTTAAACAATATGTTCCTCAGAAAAAGTAGATAGATTTACTGTGATTCTATTGGTGAAATGATCAGGAAGGTTCATGTTAATATCTTGCTCTCTTTGGTATGACAAGAGTCATTTGAATTGAGTTGAATCACAGTCAGAATGCACTGACCCATGAGGATTATAGCAAAAATCCTTTACTCAAGGCACTGAAGCCATTAGAAAAGATAGTAATCTTGTTTAAGATTTCCCAATGTTCTTTTTTTCTTTTTTTTTTTTGCTATTTTTGGAGGGGGGAAGACTAGGCAATTTGGGATTAAGTGACTGCCCAAGGTCACATGGCTAGTAAGTGTTAGGTGTCTGAGGTCAGATTTGAACTCAAGTCCTCCTAACTCCAAGGCTGGTGCTTTGTTCACTGAGCCACCTAGCCAACTCCCCTCCCCCAATGTTCTTTCTAAAGGTTAAAATGTAACATATAGAGGAAGACTAACTTTCCCCAGTAGTATAGGTCTCGATGCAAAAGAATGGAAGATCAGTGTCTCTGTCTCTCTCTCTATTTCTGTTTCTCTTTCTGTCTTTCTGCCTGCCTCTCTTTGTGTATGTTTATGTGTGTGCGCATGTGTCTATGAGAAGGGGTGGGGGGAGAGAGAGAGAGAGAGAGAGAGAGAGAGAGAGAGAGAGAGAGAGAG
>NW_027187374.1:11905241-11915634 GCF_028583685.1 Petaurus breviceps papuanus | reverse complement strand
AGAGAGAGAGAGAGAGAGAGAGAGAGAGAGAGAGAGAGAGAGAGAGAACATAGTGGAAACCATTCCACAGAAATGTAGTGACTGTGGTTTTGATGGTGTGATGGAACCTGGACCATGAATTTTCTCATATATTTCAGCAACCCAGTCCCTGAATTTTCCCACACATTTCAGCAGCCCAGCCCACCTAAAAACTCAATAGTCCTTTCATTATAGCTCTCCACTCATGCCAGATTACTTAACTCCTTTCATTGTCACACATGAGCCACCCCAGGCTATTTACCACTCCTTAATCCTATTTAAATCTTCTCACTGTCTTTTTTTGTATATAAGTATGAATCTCATCCCCATCATATCACAGATTCATTAGGAATCTAGCCCATTTTATTAGTTTTGTAATAAACCTCACTACTTTGACTGAAAGGAAGTTTGAGTGATTGAATTCTTTCCAGGGAGATGCCCTTATGCCCTGACATTTCAGGGAACTGCCTGACTCCCTCAAGCTCTTCTCCAGGCAAGACCAGAAGATATGTAAGCCTTCTCTCTCTCTACCCCTCTCTCTCTCTGAAATTGGGGTCATTCTCCAAGCATCTAGGAAGACTTGGAGGTACTTTTTGAGCCTAACACTCTCAGGCTCCATTCAAGTCAGACAGTTACAAGACTATCTCGGACCCAGGAACACATTTCAGTGCATAGGGAATGCCCTATCATCAGGAAGAATATGCCCAATTCTCTTGATTCTCTAGGACACTAGGGAATTGGGAAAGCTGAAAGTGCTTTTTGGTTTCCTGAGGCATAGAGGCAAAAATGGGCCAACCTTGTCTTTTTCAATTCCCCAAAATTGGCCCCTGGATTATCTTTTTTTCCAGTTTATTTATTTTTAGTTTTCAACATTCATTTCCACAAGATTTTGAGTTGCAAATTTTTCTCCCCATCTTTCCCCTACCCCCACCCCAAAAGAGCTAGCCTACTGAATACCCCTTTCCCCAATCTGTTCTCTCATATCCTCCCACATCACCCCCCTCCAACTTTCTAGTAAAGCAATACAAATTTCTATACCCTGGCTCCTGTGTATCTTATTTCCCAGTTGCATGTAAAAAAAAATGTTTAATACACATTTGCTTTTAAAACTTTGAGTTCCAGATTTTTTCCCTTCTTCCCTCCTCACCCACCCCCACTGGGAAGTTAAGCAATTCAATATAAGTGGTACGTGTGTAGTTAACGCAAAACATTTCCATAGTGGGTATATTGTGAAAGACTAACTATATTTCCCTCCATTCTATCCCACCCCTCACTTGTTCTATTTTCTCCTTTGATCCTGTCCCTTTTCTAAAGTGTTTGTTTCTAACTACCCTCTCCCCCAATCTGCCCTCCCTTCTATCCTCCCCGCTCTTATCCCCTTCCCCCCTATTTTCCTGCAGGATAAGATACCCAATTGAGTGTGTATGTTATTCTCTCCTTAAGCCAAATTCAATGAAAATAAGGCTGTCCCATTCCCTTTTACCTTCCTGTTCTTCCCCTCCATTATAACAGTTTTCTTTTGCCTCTTTTATATGAGATAATTTACCCTAATCTATCTCTCCCTTTCTCCTTCTCCCAATATATTCCTCTCTCACCTCTTAATTTTATTTTTTAGATATCATCCCTTCATATTCAACTTGTCCTGTGCTCTCTGTCTATGTATATATATATATACATACATATGCACACCCTCACATATACATTTATACACTCCTACACCCTCCTATACATACATATATATATTCCTTTCAACTATCCTCTTACTGAGAAAAGTCTTATGAGTTACAATTATCATTTTTCCATGTAGGAATGTAAATAGTTCAACTTTAATAAGTTCCTTATGATTTCTTTTCCCTATTTACCTTCTCATGCTTCTCTTGCTTCTTATATTTGAAAGTCAAATTTTCTGTTCAGCTCAGGTTTTTTCGTCAAGAATGCTTGAAAATCCTCTGTTTCATTGAATGACCATATTTTCCCCTGAAGCATTATACTCAGTTTTGCTGGGTAGGTGATTCTTGGTTTTAATCCTAGCTCCTTTGACCTCTGGAATATCATATTCCAAGCCCTTCAATCCCTTGGTGTAGAAGCTGCTGGGTCTTGTGTTATCCTGCTTGTGTTTTCACTATACTCAATTTGTTTCTTCCTGACTGCTTGTAGTATTTTCTCCTTGACCTGGGAACTCTGGCATTTGGCTATAATATTCCTAGGGGTTTTCTTTTTGGAATCTTTTTCAAGAGGTGATCAGTGAGTTCTTTCAATTTCTATTTTGCCTTCTGTTTCTAGAATATCAGGGCAATTTTGTTTGACAATTTCTTGAAAGATGGTTTCTAGGGGGTGGCCAGGTGGCGCAGTGAGTAAGAGTGCCAGCCCTGGAGTCAGGAGATCAGTGATCAGTTCTGGCCGCAGATACTTAGCACCCACACAAAATAACTGGCCATGTAACCTTGAGCAAGTTATTTAAACCCAATTGTTAGTAAAAAGATAAAGGTTACATGGCCAGTTATTGTTTCTAGGCTCTTTTCTCGTCATGGCTTTCAGGTTGTTCAATAAATTTAAATGATCTCTCCTGGATCTATTTTCCAGGTCAGTGGTTTCTCCAGTGAGATATTTCACATTGCCTTCTATTCTTTCATTCTTCTACTTGAATCTGTTTTATAGTATCTTGATTTCTCATAAAGTCATTAGTTTCCATTTGCTCCCATCTAATTTTGAAGAAATTATTCTCTTTAGTGAGTTTTTTAAATTCCTTTTCCATCTGGCAAATGCATCTTTTTAAGGCATTCTTCTCCTCATTGGCTTCTTGGGCCTCTTTTGCCATTTGAGTTAGTCTATTTTTTAAGGTATTATTTTCTTTAGTCAGGCTGTTGACTTTCTTTTCTTGATTTTCTTGCATCATTCTCATTTCTCTTCCCAATTTTTCCTCCACTTCTCTTACTTGGTTTTCAAAATTCTTCTTGAACTCCATAGCCTCTAACCAGTTCATATTTTTCTTGGGAGCTTTTAATGCAGGAATTCTGACTTTGTTGTCTTCCTCCCATTCCATGCTTTGATCCTTTTTGTCCCTGAAAAAGGAATCTATGGTAGGATTGCGTTTCTTCTGCTTGTTCATGTTGCCAGTCAATTACTTGACTCTTGAATTCTTTGTTACAGTAGAACTCTGCTTTCAGAATGGAGAGAGCTTTGTCCCAAATGGCTGGGGTTTTCACAGCTGCTGGAACAATTAGGAGGGTGCCCTCTCTGTAGCTCCCACAGGCGCTAGCACCTGGCCACACACACCAGGACCTCCACCCAAGACCGAGATCCAGATCCAAGCAAGAGTGATTACCCTCTGAAAGGTTGCTTGGTCCCCCTACAATTTGCATGCTAGGAGCTCCTGAGGTAGCCACCTGCACCTCCACCACTTCTTGCCCCAGGGGCAGGGGCCAGACCATGCTCTTCCATCCACCCCAGAGTTCCCCACTGACCTTTTACTTTATCTTTGGTGTTTATGGGTTGAGAAGTCTGGAAACTACCACAGCTCCTCGTGCTTCACTCTCCCAAAGTCTGCTCTGGCTGCTGCCCTGTCGGGGCTGCCCTGGGGCCAAAACTGCATGTCTCATGTGGGGCTGGGCTTGGGCTTGGTTCCTAGCAAGGTGAGTTAGCCCCTTCCTTCCAGCCTGCTGGGTTGCCTTCAGAGGAAGATTTGTTTCTCTCTGGCACTTTGTGGGTTCTATAGCTCTAAAATTTGTTTAGAATCAGTTTTTACATGTTTTGGAGGAGGTAGAAGCTGGAGCCACGGGGAAGTCCTGTTTCTATTCTGCCATTTTGGCTCTGCCACCCTGAATTGTCTTTTAAAGAATTGGGAAGGGGCAGCTAGGTGGCACAGTGAATAGAGCACTGGTCCTGGAGTCAGGAGGACCTGAGTTCAAATTTGATCTCAGATACTTGACACATCTACTAGCTGTGTGACTTGGACAAGTCACTTAATATCCCCCCCCCCCACAAAAAAAAAGAATTGGGAAAAGTTTGGTTTCTCTTGAGACCTTAAAAAGAAACAGCTTGTGGTTTTTTTTTTTTGCAATACAGCTTGGCCTCCATATCACCTGAAGGACCAAGAAACATGACCCATTCCAAAATGTCTTTGCAATACAATACTCTCTTACAGCTAGATTTATACTGCTGCCAAGAAGAGAAATGGATGAAAATACCATACATCCTAGCATTCATGGCTCTCACACAAGAACCCATTCTTTGGAAAAATTATAAGATGCTAATGGCTAGGTTCACCCCCCCAAAAGGGGAATGGGAACCAACTCAGTATCTTAGATGAGCCCCAGGGCTTTGGCCCCTACGTCATCTACACCACCCCCTTCCCCTCTAGTGCCCCCTTTCCCTCCTCCCCTCCTTCTCCTGCCCTGGCCCTTGCTTCCCACATCCCTTCCTCCCTGGTCCCTCCCCTCATGGTTCCCTTCTCCCCCACCCCTCCTGCTGTCCCCACTCCTTCCCCATTAGGACATTTATTTGACATCATCTATCTCCACTACTGTCATGATTACATAAAGCTCTGCTGAGATACCCTTAGCTTTTATTTGCCAAAATAAGAGCAATTCTCATTCAATAAATACTATCCACAAAATAAATATTTCCTGGCTGTGGATTGAAATATAAAACTATCTTAATTTGACTAAAATTACTTTTAACTAAGACATTCAATTAGTATTTTTATATATTGAATTCAATTAAGGAATCTTGGTTAAGTAGAATCATTCATTAATTAGGATGCTTTGTTTCATTGAAACACTGCCCCTTGTATCCACAGTAATCCACAGTAGTTAACCATTTGTTAATCAAGACAAATTGAAAAAGATGCCCTACCAATTAAAAAAAAATTCCGTTATATTGGGCTTTTCCTTTGTATTAAAGTCATTATCTAATGGAGTAAAACATTCCAATCTCCATCAGAATAAAACCTTTGTTCAATGCCAATTACTTGATTTCATCCTCAATGTACTTTTCCTTTACAATTAAAAAAATCCCTTAGTAAAATTGGATAGATTAAAAACTAGATGGGGGGGCCAGGTAGCACAGCAAGTAAGAGCACCGGCTCTAGTGTCAGGATGACCTGGATCAAATCCAGGCTCAGACACTTAGCACCACACCCAGTAATAACTGGCCGTGTAACCTTGAGCAAGTTACTTAACCCCGATTGCTTTAAAAAAAAAAAAAACTAGATAGATTTGCTATTTCCCAGTGAATACTAAACCAACATTTTCACACAATGGAAGCTGTCACTCAGTCTGCCTGTGGAGTTCAAAATCTAAACCCACTCTAAATTGGAACTTATTTACCAGTTCCTGAACATATGTTACTGAGATTTCATAGAACAGACAACCAAATAAGTATTGAATTACTTCAATTGGCATAAAGTCAAGTCACAGAAAAATCTCAATCAGGTAGGTATGTCCTTCCAGCAAATAATGCAGTTTGGGTTTGAGAATGTCCCTGGGGGATACACAGGTGCAAAAGGCAGAAAACAACCTTATTGAGAAAATCTTACAACATTAAATGGAAGATGATAATGGGTTAGGCCTTTAAACATGCAATGTGCTATCTTTTATATTTTGTGTTTCACCAGTTTGTCTGATTTCTTTCTTTCACTGAGGCTGTTTTCTGCCTTGAATTTACCTGTGATTCTCACAAAACAAAACTTTGTTAGGGTTTTTGGTGCAATGCACCTAATCAATCAAGATTTTTCTTTTTCAGGACTTGAGGGCAATTGAAGTAATTGCAAAATAATTAGATTGTCTTCTCTTAAAAATGAAGCACACATCTTCAGGAACTGGAAAATAATTTCACATTTACAGAAGGGATCTGGAAATCCACAAGCAGACTAAAATGCAATTTTAATGGAGAGGAACAACTGATTGTGTGAAAATGATGGTGTGGTCAATTCACTGGCCTTTTTGGTTGCTTCTGCTTGGTACAAAGTGACATCAAAATGCCCACTTGGGTAAACCTTTATGAGAATTCAACAGGAGGTCCAATGTTTGTTTTGCATTGACTTCTCTTATTTCCTCATATTGTGTCTGGAGAAGCAATATGCTCAAATCACTTATACCATATTATTTTTAGTTAGAAGTTCATTTTGGCAAATTTGTCTTACCATTCTTTTATAAGTTACTTTTTTCTTAATTATTCTCTTTCTTGATTTTACTGAAATATACATCCAAGGAAGAATTGCCTTACACAAAGAAAATTTTCCCAATATCATATGTACCCTACCCGAAAATTGTTGATTTTTAGGTGATGGTTCATGTTCCAACAAGAGTTCTGACAATTCTCAAGGGAGAATGTTCCATGTTGTGCATTTTAGGTATAATCAACATTCATTCAGGTAAGAGGTTTTTTTTTTTTTTTGCTTTTCGGAGGGCAATTGGGGTTGACTTGCCCAAGGTCACATAGCTAGTTTTTGTGTGGGCTGGATTTGAACTCAGGTCCTCCTGACTCCAGGGCTGGTGGTCTATTCACTTCGACACCTAGCCCCCCTAAGACTTCTTATCAGAACATTTTTTGAGGAGTCAGAGAAGGGCTCCATTTCAGTTGGGAGCTGAATGTTTTGGGACTGACTGGCCTTCCTAAATCAGTAGGATGAATGCATGTATTCATTCTCATATTTAAAAGTGACAAGACAATGACAATAATCTACCGTTTGATAAACCCAAAGACTCCAGCTTCTGGGATAAGAACTCACTATTTGACAAAAACTGCTGAGAAAACTGGAAAATAGTATGGCATAAACTAGGCATAGACTAACATCTTACACCATATACCAAGATAAGGTCAAAATAGGTACATGATTTAGACATAAAGGGTGATACCACAAGCAAATTAGTAGAGCAAGGAATAGTTTACAGTTTCATAGATCTATGAAGAAGAGAAAAATTTATGACTAAACAAGAGATAGAGAACATTACAAAATGCAAAATGGATAATTTTGATCACATTAAATTAAAAAGGTTTTGCATAAACAAAGCCAATGCAACCAAGATTAGAAGGAAATCAGAAAGCTGGGAAAAAATGTTTACAGCCAGTGTCTCTGATAAATGTCTCATTTCTAAAATATAGAGAACTGAGTCAAATTTATAAGAGTACAAGTCATTCCCAATTGATAAATGGTCAAAGGATATAAGCAGGAGATTTTCAGATGAAGTCATATGAAAAAATGATCTAAATCACTATTGATTAGAGAAATACAAATTAAAGCAAATCTGAGGTACCACTTCACTTCTATCAGATTGGCTAATATGACAAAAAAAAGGACAAATGTTGGAGAAAATTGGAATACTAATGTATTGTTGATGGAGTCGTAAACTGATCCAACCATTCTGGAGAGTAATATGGAACTATGCTCAAAGGGCTATAAAATTATGCATACCCTTTGATCCAGCAATGCCACTACTAGGTCTGTATCCCAAATATATAATAAAAAAAGGAAAAGGACCTACATGTACAGCAATATTTATAAGAGTTCTTTGTGTGGCAGCAAAAAAATTGGAAATTGAGGGAATGCCCATCAATTGAGGAATGACTGAACAAGTTGTAGTATATGAATATATGAATACTACTCTGCTATAAAAATGATGAGCAGGCAGATTTCAGAAAAACCTGGAAAGACTTACATGAACTGATGCTGAGTGAAGTGAGCAGAACCAGGAGAACATTGTACACAGTAACAGCAACATTGTGCAATGACCAACTTTGACGGACTTAGCTCTTTTCAGAAATACAAAGATCTGAGACAATTACAAAAGACTCAACATTGGAAAATGCTGTCCACAGCCAGAGAAAGAACTATGGAGTCCTAATGCAGATTGAAGCATGCTATTTTATCTTTTGTTTTTTCTTTCTCATGTTTTTTCCCTTTTGTTCTGATTCTTCTTTCACAACATGACTAAGGGGGAAATATGTTTAATATGGTTGTACATGTATAGACTATATCAGATTACTTGCCATCTTGGGCCAGGGGGAGGAGAGGGAGGAAGAAAAAATTTGGAATTCAAAATCTTATAAAAGTGAATGTCAAAAACTATCTTTACATGTAATTGGGGGGGGGGGGAGAGAATTAAAAAGTGGAGAGAAATAAAAGTGACAAGAGTAGCCTGTTTATGTTGAATACTGGAATGACATGACATTTGCCTCCAATTCTTTTCCTGCTAGATCTAATCCTCTGTACCTTGAGTTCTGGTATAAGTGGTGAAAAAGAGAAATGAAATGCACAGAAACTGTAGTGCATTTCATGTCTATTGTTGGTCTTCATTCCTTTCAAGCATGACCAACTCTTCATGGATCCATTTAGGGTTTTCCTTGCAAAGATACTGGAGTTCTTTGCCATTTCCTTCCGAACTCATTTTACAAATAAGGAAACTGAGAGAAAACGAGTTCAGGAACTTGCCTAGGGGCACATTGCCTTAGGTAAGATTTGAAATCATAAAGATGAGTGTTCCTGACTCCAAGTTCAGAGCTCTATTTACTAGCTACCTAGCTGTCCAGGTCTAGAAACACAAGGACCATTGATTTTTAGTTATTGTTCATGCTCCAACAAGAGTTTTGACAATTCTAAGGTGAGAGTATTCCATGTGGTGCATTTTAGGTGTATCTCTATTCTTGCAGATAAGGTTTCTTCTTAGGACATTTCTTTGAAGAAGCAGAGGAGAGATTCCTTTCTTCTGAGAGCTGAATATTTTGAGACTTTAACTGGCCTTCCTTTGACTAATAGGGTGGATGCAAGTACTCATTCTCACATTTAAAAGTGACAAGGCACAGCCCGTTTAAATTGAATACTGGAATGACATGCAGTTGCCTCCAGTTCCTTTCCTGCCAGATCTAATCTTCTGTACCTTTGAGAGTTCTGGAAAAAGTGGTGGAAAGGAGAAATGAGTGTAATATTAATGGGATATAAGATGTTCCCTACCCATTAATAGGCCTCACATGGAGCCAATTAAGGGAAACTTGCTTAGGGGAGGCTTGCTTGTAGAAAGGCTTTCACACCTTTTGCTAATTTCTAATTAGACACTGAGTCACTAGGATTGTGACCCCCTCTGGCTCTAAAAAAAATAAAAAGTATATATACTCTGAGAATAGCATTTTGCTTTGGGGCTCACTCATTTGAAGAGTGTTCTTGTGATTTGTCCAGATATTAAGGAGTAGCTGTTAAGGAACCCCCTGGCTTTGAAAAACCCAGATGTTGGTGCTTCTCTCTTTCATAATTATATATGTATTGCCTTGGCCAGACAGTTGGATCTGTCTGTTGATCTGTGCTAATTTCTCAGACAGTTAGAAGCCCTGTCTGTTGTTCTTTATTTCTCTGCTTGTATTTTCTCTGAAGTGCAGGGTGCTGACTTTTCCCCTGAACTAGTTAATGTAATTAAAAAGATTGTTGACCTCTTAAACAACTATCTTTCCTAGTAAAGCAGATCTAAGAACCTGTGCTAGCCGCCAGCCTGGGTATGCCAGTGTGGTTGCTGTGACAATGAGATGCACAGAAACAGAGGTGCATTTCATATCTATTGTTGGTCTTCATTCCTTTCAAGCATGGCCAACTCTTTATGACCCATTTAGGGTTTTCCTTACAAAGATTCTGGAGTTCTTTCCCATTTCCTTATGAACTCATTTTACAAATAAGGAAACTGAGACAAAAAGAGTTCAGAGATTTGTCCAGGGTCCAATAGCTAATAATTGTTTGAGGTCAAATTTGAAGTCATGAAGATGAGTCTTCCTGATTCCAAATCAAGTGCTCTCTTTACTAATCAGCTAGCTGCCTTACATATGTATAAACCCAACTGGTTCTTATCTTTCATTTAAAGTTACATGACACTTTTTTCATGGAGTCTTTTTTTCTGTTTTGAATCAACCACGAACTCTCAAAACAAGCCTACACTATATGTTGCAAGAATTGCACCTACTCCGTTGTAATTTTTCTATACTAGACTTTGTAACTCAATATTGAAGTATTTGAAAAAAATCACTTGATCATATCTTCTCTAGGAATTTCAGTCACATATCTTTAGAACAGGGGGAGAAATTGCATTTCCAGAGTGCATTTGGAAGTCCACAGACAGGGTGGGTGATAATTTCCATTGGAGAGGAACTACTCCCTGTGTGAAAATGTGAATTTGATATTGCCTGGCATTCAAAATTCTTCCACTTCATACCATCTGTAAGGGTTATGGGATTTAAAGATCTTCCATGCCCCATTGGACTTGCTGATGTAGCAGGAAGGGGCGGAGCAAGAGGAAGCGGAAGCCAAACTAGAGTTCCTGCGATGGCTGGCGGTGGTGGTGATGGCGGCAGCAGCAGCAGCAGAGGCAGCGGCAGCACAAAGCCCTTTTTGAGTTAG